>NC_143400.1:69499086-69820222 GCF_052110815.1 Crocodylus siamensis | reverse complement strand
CCCTTTTAGCAAGGAGACATTCCCGGATGCTCCTAGTGAGCCATGGGGGTTTATGTGCCCTCCTGCTCCCTTTGACCCTTGTTGGGATTACCTCCCTTTGGGCATGGAGGATTGTCTCCTTAAGGAGCAACCACTCACCTTGGACATCTGGCTCCCTTCCCCTCTGGGTCCTCAGCGCTTCCCCAACGATCCTTCTTAGCTTGTTGAAGTCAGCCCTCCTAAAGTCTAGGGCTGTTGCCTTGCTGCAGCCCTTTGCCACCTTACGCTGGATGGTGAATTCCAGCAAGCGATGATCACTGTCTCCCAGGTGGCCCATCACCCGTAGCCTCCTCACCTTGTCGTCACCCGTGGCCAGCACCAGGTCCAACAAGGCGTCTCCCCTGGTGGGGCTGTGCACCTCCTGGGTTAGATGGAGGTCCTGCACTCTGGCTAAGAACCGACGTGAGCGGTCAGACTTGGCTGACTGCTCTTCCCAGCAGATGTCTGGGAAGTTCAGGTCCCCCATGATGACCACATCCTTAGCCCTCACTGCCTCTGTGAGCTGACCTAAGAATTCCTGGTCGAGCTCTTCTCCCTGGTTGGGAGGTCTATAGTAGACTCCCACCGTTAAGTCTCTATCCCCTGGACTGCCTTTTACTCTAACCCAGAGCACCTCAGAGTGCCCCCCCCTCTATCCCCTTGCTAATTGACGAGGAAGTATATTCCTCCTTGATGTAGAGTGCTACTCCTCCACCTTTCCTTCCTATCCTGTCCCTCCTGTATAGCCTATAGCCCTTGACACTCACCGCCCAGTCATGCGATGAGTCCCATCACGTTTCTGTGATCCCCACTATGTCAGGGCTGGTGACAGCTAGGAGGAGGGCGAGTTCCTCCTGCTTCTTCCCCATACTTCGAGCATGTCAGGACGCCACAGTGGGGTGAGGCCACTAGCACTGGCAGGGCTGCCGCCATAGTGGTGGGGGAGGAGCTGTCTTCGCCCCCTCACTCTATTCCTAGGAGCCAGCAGTACTGCGGGGGTGGAGTGGGCCCAGACCCCAAGTGGTGGGGTGGGGGGGAGCAGCCCCAGCCCTGGCATGGGTGGGTAGTGGTCCTGGGCCAGCCACAGTGGTGGGGAAGGGAAGAGCAGGCCTGCACATGCTTCTGCCGTTCCCCTGCTGCCATGGTGGGGAATGGGGAAGTGGTCCTGGACCCCAGGCAGAAGTGGGAGAGTGGGCCTGTGCCCAACATAGGGGGTGGGGGGGAGGAGTGGGCCTGGCATGGCGGTGGGGGGAGAAGTAGGCCTGGATCAATGCATTGATGGTGGGGGAAGGGGAGGAGTGGGCCCAGGCCTGGGTCTTATGTTGGGGGGGGGAAGGATGGGGTTGGAGTGGGGGCGGAGAAGCCAGCCTGCTGCGATGGTCGGCGGGGGAGCAGCAGGCCCAGCCTAATGTGGCAGTGGCGGAGGGGGGGGAGGAGAGGAGTTGGTTCAGCCTGATGGGGGGCGGGGGAGAAGGGGGAGCCGAGCCTGAGTTGAGGGAGAAGTGGGGGAGCAGTGGGCCCGGCCTGATGTGGCAGTGGCAGAGGGAGGGGAGGAGCAAGCCTCCTTCCCTGCTCAGGCCCAGGCCCACTCCTTCCCCCCGCAACCCCCACGTCAGCTCCGAGCCTGCTCTTCCTGTTCTGTCACCACTGGTTCGGCCCAGGCCTGCTGCTCCTCCCACCGTGGTGGGCCAGCTTCTCCCCACCCTCGGGCCTGGTCCTCCCTCACATTGGGCCCAGGCCCACTTCTCCCATCCCCCTGCTGTTGTGGCAGGGAGGGTGGGAGTGGGTCCAGACCTCAAGCAGCATGAGGTAAAGGGGGAGCAGGCCCAGACAGGGCACACATGGGGTTCTGTCCCCGCATGCTAACCCCCACCCCGGGTAATTCCTGATGGGCAATTGGCTAGTTCCTAATATTTGGTTTGCCTCTTTGGTGGCTGCTGAATGCTGATCTGATGTTTTTAGCAAACTGCCCACAATGGCTCTTTTTCTTCGTGGTAACAGCTACTGTAGTGCCCATTACAGTGTAGGTATACTGTAGTTTGGGTAATTTTTGCCCAAATGTATCACTTTACACTTATCTACCATGATTTTTATCTGCCCTCCCTCTCACAGGGCCATTGCAGGGCTGGTGCATGGCAGCCATAGGCAGAGGGAGAATATATTATTTTGGTGGGGCTGAGTAAACACACACACACTTCCCAGCAGGTAAGTCTGTGGAGGGGAAAGGGGAAGGGTGTGTGTGGGGGGGCCAGATAAAGGCCCCCACAGTGGGGGAGGGAGTTTGCCAGGGGCTGGATGGATGGGGCCCCAGGGTGGGTTGTGGGAAGGTCAGAGGCCTGGGCAGCTCATCGTGGGGCACATGGGGGCTGTCACCACTGCACATATCCTGGGGGAGGCATGGGGGGCACTTGCCCTCCAGATCTGTGTGCAGGGCAGAGGCGGGCTGCCGGTGCGAGCTGGGGCTCTGCGCCCCACTTCCGCTGCTTTGGGAGCCATGTGATGCCATGTGCCTGCCACTGCCAGGTGGACAAGGGATGGGGTGCAGCCCAGTGGTGGCAGGCACATGGTGTTGCGTGGTTCCCGAGGCAGTGGTAGCAGGGTGCAGAGCCCCAGCTCGCAGTGGCAGCCACCTCTGCCTCTCACAAATCTGGGGAGGTATGTGCCCCCATGGCTTCTCTGGAGTATGCATAGAAGCAAGAGCCCCCCCCGGATGAGCTGCCTGGGCTCTGACCTTCCCACAACCTGCCCCAGGGCCCCATTCACCCTTGTCCCTGTCCCACTCCCTCCCTCACTGTGGGGGCCTTGATCTGCCCCCGCCTTCCCAGACTTGCTTGCTATGGTGGGCAGTGCTCCACAAGCCAGTGGGCTGTGATCCTGGATGCATGCAAGCTGTGACTGCATGGCTGTGTCTGTGCGTGTTCCCTGCTGCAGCCGCCCAGAGCCTGCACCCAGGCTGTCCTGTGGCCCTCTGCACTGCCACTGCTGCCCTGTTAGTCCCGGCCTTCTGCTGCCTATGGTGATAGTTAGGAGTTCAGCAGTTTCCAATCTAAGCTCCGTCAGGACCCCAAAGTGAATTCCATCGGGTCTTGATGACTTGCTACTGTTTAGTTCATCAATTTCCTCTATGACCTTATCTATTGAAACCTCAGTTCCAGCTGGCTCCACTCCCTTGTTCCCTACAGAGGAGTGGATCTATGAGGGATCTCTGTAACATCCTCCACACTGAAGACAGACGCAAAGAATGCGTTTAGTTTCTTGGCAATGGCCCTGTCATTTTGTAGTTCCCTTTTTATACACTGATCATCCAAAGGTCCAGCTGACTCCCAGGCAGGTCTTCGGCTTTTAATATACTTATTTTTTTGATTGTTACCTTTTATGTCCCAAACAAGTTTCTCTTCAAATTCTTTCTTAGCTTGTCTAATTACAGTTTTACATTTGATGGGTGGCAGTCCCCATGTGCCTCTGGATGAGCTGCCCAGGCTTCATTCTTTATTGTCTTCATTAGGATTTGTCTTGAATCTTTCTGAAAGAACACTTTTTTCTGTTTATTGCCCCTTCCACTCTGCCATTAAACCATGCTGGCTTTCTTTTGGTCCACTTTCTTTTTTTTTATCGGAGGGAGGGGATTTGCCTTATGCATTTGTTTCGTACTTCCAATACAGTGTTCTGAAGCAGTTCCCATGCTGCTTCCAAATCCTTCCCCTCTTTAGGGACCCTTTTTAACCTGTGTCTAATTAGCGTCCTCATTTTGGTGTAGCCTCCCCTTTTTAATATTAAAGGCTACTATGGTAGATTTTCTTTTTGCCTCCCCTCCCACATGGATGTCAAACCCAATTTCACTGAAGGGAAAGCAGCTCAGTAACACTTTCCCTTTGTGCTAAATACTTTGTACTACTTAGGACTAGATCAAGAATGGCCTTTCCTCCTTTTAGGTTCCAGTACTAATTGCTCCAGAAAGCAATCTTTTATAATATCAAGAAATTTGATCTCTGCATTCCGGCTTGAGATTACACTGACCCAGTCTATTTGTGGCTATTTAATGTTTACACATTATTACTGTGTTTTCTGCTTTTGCAGCTTCCCTCAACTTCCTTAGCATTTTTAGCTCTTTGCTGGCATCCTGGCCTGGAGGCTGATAGTATTTTCCCAGACTTTTTTTTCTACTGAAACATGGAATTTCTATCCACAGAGATTCTATGGTACAAATCTGTTGAAAAATCCACCCTATTTGATTTGATGCAGTCTCTGATGTAGAGTGCCACTCTCCCACCAGTACAACCTATTTTGTCATTGCTGTATAGTTTGTGTCCTGGTATTACAGCAGCCCATTGGGTTGGGTGTCACCATTGCTATGCTTTTAGCAAACGTCTGTGAAATCCACAAACAATGTGTATGTCTCATCTTCTACTGCTGGACCATATACAAGATGGCAATCTACTGTTTCTACTTATTACTTTCTTATGGCAGAGGTCTGTGCAGTAGATTCAAAGGTTACAACCCTGCCCATCACCCATGTAAGTATTAAGATGGTACCACATAGTAGAATTTCTGTTTTTTACTACTAGTTGTTTTTTTTAAGAACTAACAAATTAATACAATTTGTGGATCATATGTAATAAAACATTGCTAAGGTTGCCAAGTAAGCAATAAGGATAAAACAAAGTATGAAACAGCTTCTTATACCTCATATGCCATTAATCAGACTGGTTAGATAGAAAAAAATAGTATGTGCTCATGTAATTGAAAGCTATGTCATCCTTCATAGATGCCTGGAGGGCATATTGAAGTTGCACAGGCAATCCTGCCATTTCCTGACTTAGAAGCTAAGGTTAACGTTCAACCTTTAATAGTTGTTCCTTTTAAAGTATAATATTTTTGTATGTAATTTAAGTATAAAGTGCATTTTAGTACTTTATTTCTAGTGTTTCAAACAATATGGACCTGATGATCTCACAAGGTCCTTTTCAGCCCTAAACTTCTGTGAATCTGTGACTATACCTGTTGGTGAATAGGTCCCATTTACTTAAGTAGAGTTGTATCTGATTTACAGTGGTGTAACTAAAGGCAGCATTTGTCTATGTTTATTAAACAGCATTTCCCATTTCAATTTGGTAATAAGTGTACAATTGTGGAGCATAGTTACTACAATGGTAACTATGTAGTAGCTGGTGGATCAAACCCAGAAAGTTTTCATTAAATCTATTAGCCAATAGGACTAAAAGGGGAGTCTTACTTCAGATGTGCTCTTGTGTAATCCAGAGGAACAGCAGTGATATCAAGATTGCACCTGTGTAAAACTCCAGCTACGTCAGATTTATACAAAGATAGAAGCCAAAATTGAAGGAGTTGGTCCTGATTTTGCTAAGGTGTATCTGAAATAAGAACCTGAGCCACTGAAAACAGACTTTGATGAACTGAAGTAAATAATCAGGAACATAGAAAAACCAAACAAATACCTGGGACATTTAACTACTTGAGAACCTTGTCTGTCTGGATCTTGTACAAGAATCTTCAACTTGGTAAGATATTTTACTAGTAATAAAGTTTCAAGTTTGAATAAGTTTTTGGTAGGTTTTTTTCAATTATCCAAACAATTACGATGGTAACTTTAGTTCAGTTCAAACCTGTTGAAATTTCTATTCTCTCAAAATCTTTTTCCCTCTCTGCTACGTATCTATTATTTTCTCCTTGTTCTCTTTCAAAACCTTGTCCTTTCCCTGAACAAAACAGCCTTATTTCACTCGAGGGGGAGTCTTTTTACTATGTTAGCATGTTTTACACACAGTGAATTCTTATTGTGGACAAAGCAGTTGTAATTTTAACATGTTAGCCGGTTGAATAAACATTAGAGTTTCTCCAAGCTTGCATATACTACAAAAATCACCTTTCCTGCCTCGTGTGGGCACACCCTAACTTTGCCATGTTCCTTTCTGCAACTACTGCATTTGGTATTCTATAAGGATCAAAAACTGCATGATTTACTAGATAGGGTGGATACTTGAGTTCTTTTTCCAGCTCTAATCTCCTGTGTAACCTTAAGCAGGACACTTCCTTTTTCTGTGTCTTTGTTTCCTCTTGCCTTTTCTATTTACATTCCAAACATCTGGAAACAAGGACCGTCTCTTGCTGTGTTTTAGTACAGTGGACTCTGGGGTCCAAATCTTGGTGGGGCCCCTAGATGCTGCCATTCACATATTAATAAATTTCCTACATCCCCTCTCCATTGAGTGTTTTTTGCTGTTATCTTAGTTTTTTTAAATCAAAGGCTTCTTATACTGCAAAATGTGTTTCACCCCTCATGCCAGAAAACCCTCACACACACAAGTTTTGATGGCAGCAAACAACCCAACAGATTGTGTCTCTGAAAGCTCAAGCTCTGCAAAATCTCAGAGATGGGGTTTGGAAAGAAGCAGAGGCAATACTTACAAGTAAGTATTCATGTAAAAAAACCCCTTTGGTTTAAGATTTGTGCTGAGGTTCAGATTAGTTCCTTTTTATTTCCTCTGACTTGTTTAGCCACCTCTGTATTTTAGTAAGGGATCATGCAGAGAAGAAAAATAGAGGTGGAAAAGACAGGAAAAGACTGACCCAGTGAAGATTTGAATAATGTTGTTTCCGGATTAGTTGGATTCAGTTATGCCACTTTTGGAAATCTCATTTATTCTAGTCAAGTTGAGACATTTCAGTGGGTTTTTTTCATGCCCAAAGTAGTACAAAGACTGTTAGGTTGCTGTGTATGTAACAGTAAGAATGTTGCATAGCAGTTGCCATCTCTGGAAGGGCTCTACAAACATTAATGAATTACTCTACATAGCTGAAAGCAAGTAAGGATGATGATTCTCATTACTGTTGAGGAAATGGGACTGAGAGATGAAAGACCACGTTCTAGTGTCATTGATGCCACTGTAAAATTACAGTGAAGTTCTTCTGTGGCTTTTCTTAATTGATTCAAGGAGGATGCTGCAGACTTACTGTGATGTAAAATAGCAAAATGTTGGCCTTTCACTTGTTCCTTAAAGATGCACAGCAATTTAGAAGCACAGAACTCAGGAGAATCTCCCAAATCCTGCTTATTCATCAGGCCTGTACTCATCATATATCACGGCAGGCTGAGCATTAGCCTGCAGGTAGACATTCCTGTGTTCTGACCTAGATGTGCCAATGCTTGGGGGCTGATTAGTGAGCCTGTCTTTTGATCGAGTTCAGTTACATAAAACAGAAACCTCTAGGACATGGGCTGGTAGATGTTTTCCCAAGGGGCTGGAATAACCCAGCTTGGATCTGAGGCAGTCGAGCACTGGGACCCAACCACGTCTGCTACCTCTTCTTGCTGCCCAGGTGCAGTGCACATAGGAAGAGCCTCACTTCCACTGGAGTCCTGGACACCTGACTGCAGCATGCTGCAGGGAAAACTTCCTCTTTGCCAAAGCTCCAGGCACCCACACAATGCAGTAGCTGGAAAGAGCCCCCTGCTGCTAAGTGCTGCTGAAGCCTCAGCATTATGAGCCAGATACAAAGGTTGCCAACCCTTGCTCTAGGACCTTCAGGCTTGTAACAACATAAAGGCCTTTAATCCATGCATAAACTATGGTGCGCTAATTGGAAGGGAGAGGAGCCAGGCTTATCATCTCTATAGCTGTATAAACAAGTTGTGGTGATAGGATATAAAATCTATAATATAAGCAGCCTACAGTATGCTAAGGGGTAGAGGTCATGCTGCAGAACGATTATTTGGGTTAGTAACAGACATGTAGAGGACATCATTGTGGAATTGTTAGAGGGGTATGAATTGAACCAAGCCCTAAAGGTTCCTCTGGAAAATGGATTAAAGTTGTATAGGCAACTCTTGGTAATTGTTGTTTTTCTTCATAGTATGCAGAAAGCAACTCTCTACCCTTCACATTCACAGCTTCTGTGATAGCTGTGCTACACACAGTGGCCATCAAAAAATGTATCACTTGAAATAACTTCCCTCTACCAACTGTCCAATGCTTGAATTTTTTCCTTATGTCCCTACAGTTGTTAAATCTAGCTAAGAGCCTTGTTGTATGTTCAGTGTTAGGAGAGTATGTAAAAAAAATGCTCTTATGTCACATTATGAAACCTGGCATAATTTTGACCATGGCTTTTCCCTAGATTAGGCCACAGTTGTCAGACATGGTTTGGAGGGGTTTTACATATGTATGTTTTGCACAGGCCAGTCTGTCATTTATCTCATGTTAACCCGACAAACAGCAACTCGCGCCCTTCTCATTGCACAGCTTGATTATTATAATTCTCTTTTATCAGGGTTTTCAACAGGGCTTCTTCATTGCTTCCAGATTGTTCAGACTGCAGAAGCGGCATTTTTGTTCACTGGGTTGAGCACTGGGTTGCAGTCACATTATTCTTGCACTGCATTCTTTACATTGGCTGTTTGTAAAGGGGCAAATTGAATTGGAGCTGTTGCTGCTGATTTTTAAAGCTCTGAATGGTGTAGGCCCAGCCTACATTTTCTCCATTCTTCATGACTCTTGTTTTGATGGCTGTTTGCACTTCGATATGACCTGCCTTTTAGGGATACCACCCTGATGGTAGCAGGTCATAATAGGTATAATTCATTCCTCCTTTGTCTTGGATCACTATTCTCTGTTTAAAAGAAAACCAAAAAGGTGGGTTTTATTCCTTTTCCAAAAATGTTATTTATTACAACTACTATTAGCCCTATGTTCCTCATTTTGATTTCCTTGAATTGTAGGAAAGTTGTTCCTGTTTTACCCTGTTTCACAATGTATTATGAGTCTGCATGTGATAGTGTCTGTAGTGGTTGAGTGGAGACTTTATAAATATTATTTTGCTATAACTAGATTGAGGGGAAAAAATCATCACAGTTGCAGATGAAAAAACAACTTGTTCTGGGATAGCGTAGATCTCAAAGCATTGGCCGTAGTATACTTCTCTTTGGAAAACAGCACCATATGTAGTTCTATGTATTTGTATTTACTGAAATGTATGACTGGCTTTTTAAAAGTCCAAGACAGTCTATTTTATAGCTTCCTTTGTTTCCTGCTTTTAAACAATGTCAAAATCAACCCCCAAATCTAAATATTGGGTAGGGCTTTTAGGAAGGTCTGGGTGACTGGCCCATATCCTTATAATGAAATGAAAAGAGAAAAATAATTCCTGTGCTGAATCTAAACTCTTTAGTAGCTGGGAGTGGGTGCCAGACCATTCTAATGAACTATCTCTTTTAGCATTCAGGCCAATACTAGCTAATTCAAAGGAGTTACAAGAAATCTTACAGACTAGGGATAGACATTACACATAAACTGGTGTAAGTGATCAGAAACTGGCTTAAACCTGTAACAGAACAGATGTTCAGTGCATATAAATCAGTTTGAAAATGGCTGAAGCTGGTTTAAGATAAACCTGGTTGAATGCAGTACCAGACTTAACTGATTTGGGTTAAACCAGTTTATGCAATGTCTGACCCAGACCCCTTCCTGGTTTTAGTTAGATCATACTCCCCCAGGATTCCAGCATGCTCTCTGGGCTGGGCAGGGCTCTCTGCTCCACAGCAAGGCTGGCCCATCCCCTTTGCTCCCTGGCTGCAGCTCCGGCTGAGACTGGTCTGTCTGTTTCCCCCCCAACCTCCCTCCCTGCTAAGCAGGAATTGCCCCCTCCCCCTTGCCTTACATAGGCACCTCTTAGCATTAGCTAGCAGACCACATGCTGGCTATGGTCCTTGCTGTGGGAGACCAGATAAAAACAGAATCAACAGGTAGCTGGTAATATCTCTCTGTTGTTTTCTTAATGTGGTGATAAACACTGAGTTAGGGGTGATAAATACTGTGTTATCAATTCCCTGCTGGGCTGGTCAGGAGGCGAGGGGAACCCTTCCCTAATCAGTGTCCTGCTGGGGCCTGGCCATGCCTTCTTCAGCTCAGCACAACAGAAGGGAAGGGAGGGCTACTCTAGAGCCCCCCAGCTTCTAGCCTGAGCCACTGCAGGCATGTGCCTGCATGTCTGGGATGTTTGTATGGTTATAAACTGGTTTAGCCTACCCAGGTTAGATTAACCTACAAAGATTGAATCAATTCAGGCTCAGGCTTTTTGACTGTCTGTCCCTAGCCATAACATAATGGACAAGTAGTGAACAACATGCTTGTTAGAGATTTTTAAAAATAATTGCAGTAGTTTAATATAGTTAACTACGGCATGTTGGTTTTAGGATTTTTGAGCTTTTACAGTTGTTTGTTAATTAATTAATATAATTTCTATGCTATCCTTCCCAAGAAAGGCTCAGAGTGGCTTACAGTAGAAGAGAATAACTTACAAAACAGAACAAAAAAGAAAACAAAACTTAAAAAGCAGCTAGAGTGTTAACATACAACAGAATGCCCTAAACAATATCGCATCATAGCTTTATTTGCTAAATGTCTGCCCAGATGGGAAGGCTTATAGCACTTGCAAAAAATGTCCGCAATTTAGATATAAAAAGTACATCTTTAAATAACGCTGGCTTCCACCTTGATCCCAGATTTCACCAGCCCTTTTCTTTATTGAGCAACTTTATAAAAATAATTCCTAGTTAGAGTGTTTTTTAGGATTATTTTTATTCTAAATTTATATTTTATAACTTCTAGTACCAAATGATTACCATTAGCATTGCTAGAAAAACAAAATGGAAAACATATGTATATAGATTTGTTGTTTCATTAAATGTTAATGGATGTGATAGGCCAGTTGAGAGGACATAGATTTTAGCCTGTGTAATATTAAGCACTTAAAGCTTACATTGCTGATTTTCGGGAAGACCATTTCTATAGAGTTGAGTATCACTTGTAAGTGAACATGAGTTAGGGAAATGTATAGTTTCAGTAAGAGAGAACTCTGAATCAACTTCTGTTTGTTGAAAAAAAGTAAATTTCTAAAGAAGGGAGGTAGATATAATTTACTCTAGGAATTTCTGTTTGGTTTTTGGCATTAATACTAAATTAATTACTACATTTTCTACATAAATTACTGGTCTTTTATGCTTTTGCTGTTTGATAAAAATTTTAGATTTATTTAAAGGCCTTAGCCTTTAAACAGATTCGAATTGTATGTGGAAATTTTGTGTCATTTTGCCACAGCTGGTGAAATGGGCATTGCGGTAGAATGGGATGGAGTGTTTTTATGGATATTATGTGTCACTGGGCTTCCCTGTTCAGTTTTGTATTGGTGCACACTTGTATTCAAAAGGCCATGTCAGACCTGAGTTGAACATTTTCCTAGGCAGAAACAAAAACAAGGTTAAGAGATGAGATAGCAGGAGATACATACCTTCAGAATAGTTGAGAGGATTGAGAGAAGCTAAAAATAAAAAATACCACTGAAAGATATTGTAACAAGAAAGGAAGTGAGCATGCGGTCACCATTTCATGGGGCGGATGCACTGATTGAGATAAGGGTGGCAGGCTCTCTCTAATGAGGGAAAATCTAAGTGAGAACCATGTGGTTAGGCCTCTTGTGGTTCAGTTTTTAAACCAGAATGCTGTATTCTTACTGTCAATATTAAACCAAGCTATATGGGAAGGCTCTGCAGTCCTTAAGTGTTAACTAGTAATCACAGCTCCAGAAAAGTTGACATCAGGGCCCAACCCCCTGTTGGACTTTTTGAAGTAGTCATAGCGGGTACCAGGCAGGTCATGATTTTGTAGTGCATGACATGCAAAATTTTGCTTTTGGACAGATGAAACCCCAAGGCTTGAAAGTGGTGGAATTGAGACCCTGAAAAAGGTCAGTAGAACAGATAGCTTAGCACCAGTGGATATAGGATTTTGAAATGAAGGGGTGTGGAGCAAGAGCAGGATGCTGCTGTGAGAGGAGATGTGGCCACCAAAAGCTAGGTTAATACTTTCACAGCTGCTGCTATTTTATATGGCAGGTGATGATCCAAAGCCCTTAATTTGGCAACAGGTGCAGAGCCAGGGATTAACCTGGCTCATGGGAGGCTTGTCCACATAATCAGCATTTAGTTGCTAAAAATGTTCCTGGTTTAATTTTTATGTCATAGTTTAAAATGTCTAAATGAATAACACGGGTGTGATTTACAAAGTAAGGGCTTATTATGCTATAACTAGTAAAAAGTGCTAGAGGGCCTGTCAGAACTATTTTACCCTTACGCCCTCTCAGTCCTGTCTTACTGCCAGGTGGCGCTTTAGGGCAAAAAACATTCAGCTGCAACACTTCTGCCACTCTTTTTTCTTGGATGCAAGTTGCATGGGTCGCTCAAGGGGGGAGGGGCTGAAGCATGAAATCTTTCTGTGCAAAGCTAACCCCTAAGCACGGGGTACTTGGGCACTTATTTCGGGGGGGGGCAAACCTTTCCATGCGAAGTCCTGCAGGGCTCCCCAAGTGTACACAAGCATCTCCCAAGGCTGGGTGAAGGTGGGGGGCACCCTCTAGGCAGCATGTTGTTTCCACAGAATGCTGGATGCAGGGTACCCGTCGGGTTACCCCCAAGTGCTTTCGTGCAAGAACACCCCAGAGGCTACCTGCCTTCTGCCTTGCTTGCCCTGCTTCCCCTTGCTTTTTTGGTGCTTGTTGCAACAGCCTCCATCTTTTTTGCATGCTTTTTTTGCGCCAGGCACTTGGTATGGTCTATCTTAGGGCTACAAAAATGTACACAAGCATTACGTCTCCCACAGACCCAACTTTACAAAGCTGTGTCCAGCAGTTGTTTTCTCCATTACTTTTTGCACAGGGAAGAGTTTTGTTTTGGCGTTTTTTTGGGAGCTGTGCTTTTTGTGTGTTCTTGCAGCCCACGGTGCTTTCTATGCCTGCACCAGACTGTTTCTGGGTTGGTTTTTTTTACACCAGAAGGAGGCCGGTGGGGGCAGGGTCGGCTGTGAGTTTCTCTAAATTTGGACTCAGTCCAGTGGTAAGCAGTTCAACCAGTTCTATGCTAGTTGCTGAAGTCTAGTGCCATGCAGCATATCGTGAACAAGAGACTTTTGAGGTGGATGGGACAAATGGCCAGCATGACCTAACACCCCCACCGAGGTGAAGAAAGAAAAACTTCCCAGGCACAATGAATTTCCCCCTCTCCCTTGCCAGTTACCACATACACAGTGACCAGAATCAAGAGGCTGCACTGCAGGGGATGTTGGTGGTTACCAGGCTATTGTCAAATCAATTAGTCTATTTGCATGTGTGTGAGAGAGGAAGCAGAAGCCCCCTCTAACATGTCCTAGACCCCCCATCCCCGGCAGACCCTGGTACTTAACACAGGGGTCAAGATGAGTGGCAGCTGGGAAGAAATGCTGATGCAAGCTCAGCAGTTCTGGAGCTGCCTGAACCTGCGAATTGGCAAATGGAGGGAGCATAGCTCTGGAGAGGCGCAGGCTGCTCAAAGAGCAGCCAGGAATACAGCTGTGTGGCTGGGCAGAGAAGAGCGGGATGCCATCTGGGAGATGCCAGCTGCGGAGCTGGGAAGCCTGAGCCCTGAGTACAGGGAAACGGAGCTGAGCATCTGCCAGAGGACTCCGGCAGATGGAATGGAGGGCACAAGGCTTGGGAATGGAGAAATGCCTGAGAGCAGCATTGCAGCCCCAGTAGGGCGCACAGGTACTGTAGCTGGGAGTGGCAGCGGGGAACTGCTAGCCCTCTCAGGTGGCTCGACAGGAAGGAAGGTGCAGGCGGCTATGAAGTCCTGCATGGGAATGACAAGCCCCACCAGTTGGTGGGAACAGGAAAACCAACTACAGGTCAGCCGGGGCCCGGGGATGGCCATGCTGGGAAGACTGACCAAGGTTGGGCATGGGGTGGCTGCCCGTCCCCACAACTACTAGGAGGGAAGGGATGGATGAGTTTCCCCCCATGCCCAAGTGACCTGGGTGGGCACTGGGAGATGGAATTCCAGGGGCCCATCGACAGACCCTGGACACTTTCAGTTGAATTCTTCTTAGTTACTGTTAGCCCCAAGCTGGGGCAAGTTTGGTTGCCTGCAAGCTGGCCCGAAGTTAAGGGACCGACATGGGAAAGATTTGCCAGCTGGGAAGACTGGACCTGTCTTGAGGTGGATAGCGTGGATGAGGCAAGATCATCCAGGGGAAGAACTGTGGGGTGCAGCGTTTGCCCAGGCTGTGGCTGTGATAAGGATGGGGTAAAGGGGAGGTTTGCAGCCCCTTGAAGAAAGATCAGCGTTGAGACCCCTTCTCCTTGGGGAATGGCCTCAACAATAACTAACAGCAAAGACATGGCAGGAAAGTAGGAACAGCACCCAAACCATCTAGGTGGCACCGGAGCCCGATCTCATCCTGACATCGCTAGCGGGTTGTTACCAGATTTGCCCATCACTTTGGGGAGCACTCATTTATTAGGGATATGTTTCTAGGGTCTTTGTAATTCTATCAGTGTGCTGCTTCTGTTACTTGTGTTTCTATACAGAGCTGTATCTCTCCCTTCTGTAAGTCCTCAACCCCAACAGAGCTATCTTGCAGGACTCAGTTTCAATGGGGCTGGGTTCCTCCAGCCAACAAATCAGTCAAATACATACACACAGATCAATGTGACATGCCTGACCCAGCTGCGTTGATCATCATGGACAGGCTGACACTCTCATATACCAGGAGTCAGTTAATTAAGGTAACAATAAAATGCAGTCAGACACAAGCACACAAATAAACAGAATACCTCTGATTCCAGCTGGGTGTCTAGCTGACACCCTCATGGGCCAGCATTCAGTTCATTAGGGCATGTCTGAGCCAAACTGGGTCAATCATCCTGTACAAGATGATCCCCTTTTGTGTCTCAAACTCAGCACATCCCAATCTTTGCCCTAACTGTCTTAGTAATGGTAGCCTCTTGATGAGTGGACCCTACAGTATTTTGGGCTTCACCAGAATCTTTGGCTTAGGTAAAAGAAGCGTTGCTTTAAAGCAAGTGGAGAGGGAAAGTAGAGAAGGAAAAATACACCTGGTTACCACCAGTTTGACTATAAAAGTTATTTATTGCTAAGTATATGAAATTTATATGGTACTAGTAGTAAGAGACATGCAAAGGAAAACAAAATGATTACAATATTACCCTGGTTTCATTGAGTATTTGGGGAAACTTAGCTTAAGCTTAACTAATACAATTCAGGTTCAGAAATCTATGCCTAGAGAGAAGAAGAGAAAGAGAGAGAGAGAGCTGGGATCTCACCATTTCAATGCACTTTGTTTGTTTGCTGACAGGTAAAGTTCTCAGCATGATCCTTGAAGGGAGACAGTCTGTTTCTCCCTGCTTCTCAAGAACAACAGCGAATGGTGTCAGAGAGATTTCTCTCTCTTGAAGCACACTGTTTGCTGCTTTTACAGCTTTTTTTATACGCTTAGTCCAGCCTCTTCAAAGCATTCTTTTGATTGTGTAAATCAAGAGGGTCCCAAGCCATAACTGATAGGGAAAATCCTGTCATATAAACAGTTTAAATTGAAATTCATAGTTTCTAGGGTCAGAAGGGACCTGAGCAGATCATCTAGTCTGACCCCCTGCCATGGCAGGAAAGAATACTTGGGTCAAATGACTCCAGCAAGATGTTCATTTAACCTCCTCTTAACAGTAAATGAATTACCTTTTTCAGTGACAAGGGGTTATCTGGTTTGGAACATCTCAAGAAACTGATTAACAACTAGGAAAACCATTAAGTTTTAAGGAGTAACTAGACACCTAGGAGCCAGCTTGAAATTATTATGAATAGAAGATATACTGGATCAGATACTACATTGTTCTCAGATGCCTTAGCTATGCTTGCAGCAACAGGGTTTTGTATTTTCCATGTTGTGAATAAGCCTCAGGTTAGCATGACTTCCAGATTTTACTGTAGTCTTTTAACAGACTTAAGGGGATTATCGGAGTGTTCATAAACTTTGTGGGGAGGACTTCCACCAGTCATCCTGGGAAAAGTATGACAGCATTTGTGGTCAGGGCTCCAACAGGCTTGACGCTGTAATGAACCCTGAACCATAGTTCAAATGTTGCCCATAGCCTCTCTGACTCGGTTTCTTGCCTCAGCATTCCCTAACTTGGCAACCAAGTTTTAGTCAATCAAGTTTAAATAGGCCTCTCATAGTGGGACCAGGGAATGTATGGCCCGAAATGCCTAGTAAACTTTTCTTCTGCTTAGTTCTGGTTAGATGAGGATGTGTGTGGGGGAAGGGGGAGGGAAATAGAAAAAGTCCTTTGTAAGTCCAGGAAGCTGGGTGCCAGGGCTCCCTCATGAAGACAGAGCTGACAGGTAACATGGCGAGGCACCTACCAAGAAGGGGCCGAAGCCCTACAACACCTACCAGCAACAAAGTGAATCCTATTACAGTTTGCAGTCATGTCCCCAAACTGGTTTTAGACTTGCTTGTCTTCACAAGTCACCTGCCGCCACGCACCGAATGCACGCCCCCCTTCCATCCTGCATCCCACACAGTGACCTCCCTGAGACCGCTTTATGAACCCATTATACAAGACCACTTTTTATAAGATGGATTTTATTCAATGAGAAATTAATATGAAACAGAACATTAATGATAAAAAGAATTCACACAATTACAGAGCACATTCCCCCTGCAGAGTGGCATCTTATGTGTGCCACCAGCCAATTTCTGATCACAGCACCCCTCCCGCTATGTGCCTGTATCTCTAGCCCCCCCATGCTCAACTGCTTCTCTGCTCTTCAAAGTTACAGCTTGTGTCAGTTCTCTTAACTGATTGCTCCAAGTGAAGACCTCACCCCTGGTTTTACAGATATTATGCAGGGCACATGTTACCACTATGTAAGGGGTAATGTTATCAGCATCAACTTCTAGCCTATAGTTGGGTGATCTCCAACAGGCTTTCAAGCACCCAAATGCACTCTATGCTCATGTGGCACTTGCTTAGCTGCTTGTTGAACAGCAATTTCTGTGGTTCACTCACTTGCCCTGCATATGGCTTCATGAGCCAGGGCAGAAATGGATAGGCTGTGTCAGCTAGTATCAGGGGGGCACTGAAATGCCCTGGATGACAACTTTCTCCAGTCCTGGGGCATATTCACCCTTGTCCATCATCTCAGGCAGTGGCAAGTTTTGAAACACAAGAGCATCGTGTGTGTTTCCTGCCCATTCCATGTAAATGTTTGTAAATCTGTCTCTGTGGTCCATGATGGCTTGCAGAATCACAGAAAGAAACCCCTTTCTGTTTATAAATGAACGGTTGTCCTGGGACCTGTTTAGGATGGGAATCTGCGTGCTGTCAAGTGCTCCCATGCAGTTAGGGAAGCCCATTCACGATGGCCACGGCAACAGACTTCTCTGGGCTGATGGGCTTCTGCGCGTCAGTTGTCTGACTCTGGATGTATGGGTTCAGCAAGCTAACAATGTGAAAAAATGTCTGCTCATTTTGAATGTTTCTAGCCACTGGTCATCATTTCATGTTGGGCTTCTCAGGCAAAATAGTCCTTCCACATACCTTCCCCATGGCTGGGGGTGCTTCTGGGGCAAAATAGTTTTCCCCCACCTTCCCTGAAGGCCCACAGCTAGGGACTTCAGGCTTTAGCACTACAACGTTCATGCTTTTGTGTTTCATTGTGTCTAGCATAGCACACTTTCTGCTGTAATCAGAATGACTTAATGGAGTCATTTTCAATGTCCAGGATGAAAAGGTGTCTGCTGCCTGCCAGTGTGGTGGGTGGGAATAGGATAGATGCCTAGCCTCCCTCCCTCCATTTTGCCTATGCTTCTTACTTTCTACTGTAATCAAAATATGACTTAATGTCTTCCTCCTGCAAAATCTGAAAATACATGTACATGCACACCACACTGCTTTGTGCTCACGAAAAATAGGTGCTAAAAATCCTCTGTTCTTTCACTGCAGAGAGCAGCTTCCTGGGGGGAGGCGGGGAGGGGGTGTAAAATCTAAAAAAAGGGCTTTTTCTAAAAATCTAGACCAAGATTTACACGCAGGTTTGAACAGTGTTGGTTGAAAGTAAATTTTGTGATATAATGTTTTTCTGCTACTTGCCTCTTAGCTGGAGCTCTATCTGGGGCATAAAAACCCTCCTCTGGGGTTTATTTGTGATATAAAATAAGAACTTTGTGACAGAGCTGTGATATATATATCACAGATCTAATATAACACCTTTATGATATAATATTATTCTCTTCACAAATAAAAAAGTTTTTCAGCCAGCATCTTCCCCCATGGCTTGGGGGAGCTCTCTCTTAGCACAGAAGGAATCCTGTGTCTTCTCTCATTTGTTTTGTGTCAAAGTGTAAGGAATTTTTGGAGGGGTTGGGCAGTGGTTGATATCGAGGATCATCAAGATTCCTTGGTTACCGGGGATCCCCTTGACCAGGACAGCTGCCCCCAAAGCAGTGTTGGGGGGCCATGATCAGCCTACTCCAATTCCCTCTCCCCCCTGTGAAGCAAACACAAATGGCCAGCATGACCTAACACCCCCACTGAGGTTATGGGGTGGGGGGCTTCAGGTTTGGAGTGAGGGACAGAGGCAGGGCTTGGCAGGCAGGGGATGCTGCTTGCGCCAACCACCATCCTCCCATGTTCTTGTGCCATAACTCCCAGGCCACTGAAGGGAGAGGAGAGTCGTACACTCTTGGAGAGCCTTGGGTCCTGTGGTGCACCCAGCTCTGGGTTGTAATGGTCACATATAACTCTATGGTGTGGGCTGTGCTAAACTGTTGTATGTGGCCGTTGCACCCAGCCCTGGGGTGCATCTCAGTCCTCCCCATACACTGTTATATGGAGGTGTTACACCACAGAGCTGGGTGCCTCCTGTAGGACTGGAGAGGACAATTTCCCATCCCCCTTCAGACCATTACTTTAAGATTCCTCAACAGAACCTGTAAAACCAGTTGGGTGAGTCTGGCTGACCCTATTTACATTTGAGTGACTCTCTGCCAACCCTATTTACATTTTCACTGACATCCTGCCACACTTTTTATCTTCTTTCGTTTCTTGGAGTCTCAGAACAGCAGAGACTCCCTATGCCTGAAGAAAGGTGACTGCACCCGAAAGCTTGCCAAGAACTTTTTTCCACCTACTGAGTTGGTCTAATAAAAGATACTAGTCTACTCAAAGAACCTTGCCTGCCTATGTCGTTAGACTAACATGGCTACCATCAAAAACTCAGACCCCCTTTGAATTGCTTTGTCTGCATTAACAGTGCTCCAATGGATCATCAAGATTCAAGTGCACCTGGAAAGATGGGGGCAATGGAGTCCCTCAGGGCTCAGTTCTGGGGCTGGTGCTGTTCAACATCTTTGTCAGTGATCTGGATGAGGGGGTGGGAAGCACCCTGTCCAAATTCATGGACAACACAAAATTATGGGGTGCAGCTAACACCTTGGAGAGGAGGAACCAGATCCAGCCTGACTAGACAGGTTGGGGAAGTGGGCAGAGAGCAACAGGATGCAATTCAATAAGGACAAGTGCAAGGTGCTGTATCTAGGGAGGAAGAACTGCCATCATATCTACAGGCTGGGAGGTGATCTCAGCTCCACTGAGGCAGAAAAAATTCTTGGAGTCACTGTTGACTCCAGGATGAACATGAGTTGCCAATATGATGAAGCAGTTGGCAGAGCCAGTCGCACCTTGTCGTGCATCCTTAGGTGCTTCACAAACAGGTCCAGGGAAGTGATTCTCCCTCTCTATATGGCACTGGTCAGACTGCAGCTAGAGTACTGTGTCCAGTTCTGGATGCCACAGTTTAAGCAGGATGTGGACAACCTGGAGAAGGTCCAAAGAAGAGCCACATGCCTGATCAGAGGCCTGCAGGGAAGGCCTTATGAGGAAAGGCTAAGGGACCTTAACCTCTTCAGCCTCTCCAAGAGAAGGCTGAGAGGGGACCTTGTGGCAGTGTACAAATTCATAAGGGAGAGCAACATGAAGTAGGCGACAATCTGTTCACCAGGGCGCCCCCTGGAATGGCCATAAGCTACTAGAGAGAAGGTTCAGGCTGGACATTAGGAAAAAGTTCTTCACGGTCAGGGTGGCCAGAATCTGGAATGGGCTCCCAAGGGAGGTGGTGCTTGCCCCATCCTTGGGGGTCTTCAAGAAGAGACTGGACAGGCACCAGGCTGGGTTCACATGACTCCAGGGTTGGTGACTCTTTTCTTGCTTGCCAGGGGCAGAGGGTCAGACTAGATGGCCCACTGAGGTCCCTTCTGACTCTATGAATCTGTGAATGAAGCTGCTTTTTGGCTGTGGCCCTCAAAATCTCCCTGATACAGCCCATATGGTCAGGAGTGTCCAAGACAGTCTCCCAGTGTGGCGTGGCTTGGGATAGACTAGCTCTGGGGTGTAATAGCCACATATAATGGTGCATGGGAGTGGCAGATATGTGCCCAGCTCTGGGGTGTAACAGATGCATATAACAGTGTATTGGCAGGGCTGATATACACCTCAGAGCTGGGTGCAATGGCCACATATAACAGTTTAGCACAGCCCACACCATACACTGTCAGTGCCCTTCACTCCTGATGTGTAGCCCCCTGTCCTCCCAGGACCAGTGTGCAGTGGGTCCCAGAGGGATCAAAGCCCTGAGCTGCAGGCGGCAGCTTGGGTTCTTTCCAGCCCCACTCTGGAATGAAGCTGTGCAGCTCAGTGTGTAGATGGCACATGGAGGATCCCGGAGGCACTAGAGCTGGCAGTTGCAGGCCAGAGACCAGGCAAACTAGCTCAGTGGTACAGCTATTGCTTGCTATGTGGGAGACCTTGGCTTGATTTCTGGCCAGGGCACTAGAGGGTTGAGTTGCTTGCAAAAGGGAATCCTCACTGGGAAGTGGGTTACCCCTCACCTCTTTTACCCCACCCCACTGGGGTGCCTATGTTGCAAATTTTGTGGGATCTGCTCCTTATATTTTGGTAAACCCTGCTCCCTCATAAGGTTCCCAATAAGTGGTGACCCCTCCCATAGTGCACTAACATTTGCTAAATCCCTTCTGTTGGAGAAGGGTATCCACCTAGGTTACATTTACCACCCAGGTTACACCTATACTCCCAGGCCCACCAGTCCCCCTCACTCCTGACCTGCCCCCCAGCCCTGCCAAACCAAAACCCAAAAACCCAATCCAACAAAAAGTAATTTTAATTAGCCGGAGTCTTAAACTGCCTGACCCATAACATTTGATCTTTGCCGTGAAGTACATGGGAACACAGGGAACAATCCCCCAAAATTATATTTTTCATTAATCTGAGCCTTGAACTGAATCGCCAGTAAAAATTTGCAAGATTAGCCCCTGGAGTCTTGTTGAAGTATTACAATAGACATTCAATGGATTGCCATGTGAGCCCAAGTGCCACTGGTGGTGCAATAGGTGCAAAGCAGGGGAAATCATGTTTTCGGGCATAAGTCATATTCATGACCAATGCACACCCCTGTGGGTCCACCCCTAGAGCTCAGTTACCACGATAGCTATCTAAAATTTTAGGAGTATAGATCATTTTTATTATTGTCAAGGGAGAAACTAAAGAGATACAAATCTCTATATAGAGTCAGAATTTACAGTGTGCAGAAACATTCCTTGTGTACTCAGGTGAAAAGTTGTGTATTAGGTAGTATTTGAAGTACAGACATTGGTAGAAGTCAAGAAGTTAAAGATTACTACATTGTGTGATCAATCATAATCCTCTTCTATCCAAGTATCCTTCTAAATCAGTGATGGTACAAGCTGATTGCTGGCTTACAAACAACTTAATGAATTAAGACAACTTTAGGAAAATATTATGGTTTCATAGTTTCTAGGGTCGGAAGGGACCCGAGTAGATCATCTAGCCCGATCCCCTGCCATGGCAGGAAAGAGTACTGGGGTCAAATGACCCCAGCAAGGTGTACATCTAGCCTCCTCTTAAAGACCCCCCAGGGTAGGAGCCAGCACCACTTCTCTTGGAAGTTCGTTCCAGATCCTAGCCGCCCTGACCGTGAAGTAGCGCCTCCTGATATCTAGCCTAAATCTACCCTCTGCCAGCTTGTGACTGTTATTCCTGGTCACTCCTGGCAGTGCTCGGGGGAACAGGGACTCCCCCAGTGCCTGCTGGTCGCCTCTGACTAGTTTGTAACAGGCCACTAGATCCCCCCTCAGCCTTCTCTTGTGGAGGCTGAATAGGTTCAGGTACTGTAGCCTGTCCTCATAGGGCCTGCCTTGCTGCCCCCTGATCATGTGAGTGGCCTCCTCTGGACCCTCTCCATTTGTCCACATCCCTCTTGAAGTGCAGCGCCCAGAACTGGACGCAGTACTCCAGCTGTGGCCTGACCAGTGCCGCATGGGGGGGAGGATCACCTCCTTGGACCTGCTTGAGATGCAACTGTGGATGCATGACAAGGTGCAGTTGGCCTTCCTGACTGCATCCCCACACTGCCGACCCATGTTCATCTTCGAGTCAATGATGACTCCAAGATCCTTTTCTACCTCTGTACTGACGAGAAGGGAGTTCCCCAGCCTGTAGGTATGGTGCCGGTTGTTCTTCCCCAGGTGCATCACCTTACATTTGTCAGTGTTGAATCCCATCCTATTTTTATCCGCCCACCCCTGTAACCTGTCTGGGTCTGATTGCAGCCTATTCCTCCCTTCTAGCGTGTCCACATCCCCCCACATCTTAGTGTCATCAGCAAATTTGAACAGGGTGCTTTTTACCCCTTCGTCCAAGTCACTGATGAAGATGTTGAACAGTGCGGGCCCGAGGACCGAGCCCTGCGGAACCCCACTGCCCACCTCCCTCCAGGTCGAAAATGATCCATCCACTACCACTCTGGGTGCGGCCCTCCAGCCAGTTGGCGACCCATTTGACTGTGTGGGTGTCGACACCACGGTCCCCCAGTTTCTTAATGAGAACAGGGTGAGAGACAGTGTTGAAGGCCTTCCGAAAGTCCAGGAAGACTATGGCCACTGCTACCCCTGCATCTAATGATTTGGTGATCTGATCATAGAAGGCCACCAGGTTGGTCTGACAGGACCTGCCACTAATGAACCTGTGTTGGTTGCCCCTAAGCATGATCTCCCCTGCTGGCCCCTCATAGATATGTGCCAGAATAATTTTCTCAAAAAGCTTGCCCAGGATCAAGGTAAGACTAACCGGCCTATAGTTTCCCGGGTTCTCCTTTTTCCCCTTTTTGAAGATGGGAACCACATTGGCCCTCGTCCAGTCCTCTGGCACCACACCAGAGCACCACGAGTGCTCGTAAAGCCATGCCAGGGGTCCTACAATGACCTCAGCCAATTCCCTTAGTACTCTGGGGTGGAGATCGTCCGGATCAGCTGACTTGAATACATCCAGTCCCTCCAGAAGTTCCCTAACTAGTTCCTCACTAACCCTTGGCCTAGGTGTGCCTCCCCTGGGGCCTGAGGGGGACCCAGCAGGGAGGTGGCTGTTCCAGTCCCTGCTTAGGAAAATGGAGACAAAGAAATTGTTAAATATGTTGGCTTTGTCATCTGGTGTGATGACCAGATTTCCTAACGTGTCCTGCAGGGGGCCCACATTACCCAGAACCTTCTTTTTACCCCCTACATATTTAAAAAAGGACTTATTATTGTCCTTAATCTGGGAAGCTAGTCCCAGTTCCATCTCTGCCTTGGCCTTCCTGACTGCCCCCTACATCCCTGAGCAACTGCAATATGGTTGTCTCTGGTGATGACCCCTCCTTTCCATTGGGTGTACATCTCCCTTTTAGCTAGGAGACATTCCCAGATGCTTTTGGTGAGCCATGGGGGCTTTTGCGCCCTCCTGCTCTCTTTGATCCATGTTGGGATTACCTCCCTTTGGGCTTGGAGGATCGTCTCCTTAAGGAGCGACCACCCTCCTTGGACACCTGGCTCCCCTCCCCTCTGGGACCTCAGTGCTTCCCTGACTTAGCTCATTGAAGTCCGCCTTCCTGAAATCTAGGGCTGCTGCCTTGCTGCAGGCCTTTGCTACCTTGCGCTGGATGGTGAATTCCAGCAGGTGATGATCACTGCCGCCCAGGTGGTCAAGCACCTGCAGCCCCCTCACCAGGTCATCTCCCGTGGCCAGCACCAGGTCCAACAAGGCGTCTCCCCTGGTGAGGCTGGGCACCTCCTGGGTTAGATGGAGGTCCTGCATTCTGGTTAGGAACCTAGGTGAGTGGTCAGGCCTGGCTGACTGCTCTTCCCAGCAGATGTCCAGGAAGTTCAGGTCCCCATGACACCACATCCTTTGACTTCACTACCTCCGTGAGCTGTCCTAAGAATTCCTGGTCAAGCTCTTCCCCTTGGTTGGGGGGTCTGTAGTAGATCCCTACTGTTAAGTCTCTTTCCCCTCAACTGCCTTGTATTCTAACCCAAAGCACTTCAGAGTGCCCTTCCTCTGATTCCTCCTTAATGTAGAGTGCCACACTGCCACCTTTTCTTCCTATCCTGTCCCTCCTGTACAGCCTATAGCCCTTGACATTCACCGCCCAGTCGTGCGTTGAGTCCCACCATATTTCAGTGATCATATTGTAAATGCCTATGCTGTTTCCTTGTCAGAACAGTGTATCTTGTCTTTGGCTCACTTTCAGCTGCCTTTTCATGATCAAGGATGTAATGTCACACAAAATAAAGTGACAGTCAGGATCACATAAAGTCAGGATCACATGGTTTCATGTTATGAAAGTCTGTTGATCCTAGAAACCAAATCTGAAATCTCTTGAAGTTTGGGAAGTTTATATATGGAGTTGAGCTTTGTACATGAATTCATCTCCAACGTTGCCTAAATCAATGCCCAGAGCATTGTCACAGACTAGAGGTGTTCAACCCCTGGCCCACAGAGCCATGTTTTCTGGTCCACAGAGCTTTCCTCAGGTTTGAAAACTTGGCAGTGGGGGAGGGTGGCAGTGATAATTCCTGCTCCCCTGCTGCCATATTTTCAAACCTATGGGGAGTCTGCTGGGTCAGATAGCATGACTCTGTGGGCTAGATCAGGTGCATGAGAGCAGGTTAGTGTGGGACTGGATCCTGGTTTACAGAACACAATCCAAGCACTGACCTTGTGAGGGATCCGGCCTGTGGACTGCCCTTGTGTCATTCATCTAGCCTGGGGGGTCAAAAGGTCCTGTCCTAGATCAGGGATGCTCAACCCGTGGGCCAGGGGCCAACTTTGGCTCATGGAACCATAGCATTTGTTCCAGGGATCGCCATGTGTCAGGAAATGTGACAGTTGGGAAGTAGTGTCAATTAATGTTGCCATCCTCCCCCACTGCCAAATTTTCAAGCCCCATGCCAGATTGGGGCCTGGCTTCAGCCACTGCAATGGGGCCAGATTCAACAGCAGCTCCACGCAGTTGGATTTGGTGGGGTATTATTCCCTAACATGACCAGAATGGACCCAAGCTGTTGCCATGCTCCACACACCAGATTGGGCCCATTGGCTGGATCCAGCCTGTAGATGGACCTGGCACTGTATGTCCAGCTCCCAGGATTAAAAGTTTGTGTACCACTGTCCTAGATGCATTTTCAGTTTAGATAAAGGTGCTTTTTGACCAACTATGAATGTGTTACAATCTTTCAGAAAGGTAAATTGATGAAAGATTTTGCTAGATGTGCTTGGTGATGATTTCAAAATGACATCTTTAATTCCTAGATAATGTCTGAGGAAAATTGAGGCTATTTGACTATAGATACAGAGTTTACAGGAATTATTGATCTGATAAAATCTAATGTTTTGCCAAGTAAGCTTAGTAAATTGAGTAAAACTTACGAGTTTTTCATAAAGCAATGTGTTATTTATTCAGTGTTGTAAGAAACCTATTATAAACCAGTAGTCAGCTTAGCTGCAAACCTGTCTGACCTGGAAGTCATACAAATTCTTCATAGAGATTCTGGTTGGGATTAAAGTTTAACAGGACCTCTGTCTCTTGATCATGATTCCATGTCAGTTCTTGCATTGGGTATGGGTGACCTCCTTCCTCTGCAAAATGCTGGATACCTTCATAACTAGCAGAATTTGAAATAATTGCTCTTATACTGTGCCTTTACTTCCTGTAGAAAACATATTGTATCTGGCCAATTTAGTTAGATATACAATCAATACCAAACCCATAAAGATACATGTAACATTTATAACTTTGTATCAAAGTCTTCTGAATATTTTATAACTCCTCAGAATGTTGCATCTCAATATATATTGCCCTGGTAATTTTCAGGGCACTGCATCTGCCATGCCAGCTACAGCCCAGACTTCTTCATTTCCCATTTTGAGCTTAAGCCACGAGACAGAAGCATGTCCTTCCAGCTTCCTTGTCTCACCTGTCTTTTTAGTTCTCAGTCACTTTCTTCGTCCATCTAGTCCACTGTGATCTCCTACTGGCTATGCAAAGAGAGCTGAGTCTGTCCTTCACGTTGCAAATTATCAGGTCAAATGGGCCAGCTCCCTGACCTCTTGGAGTGGAGACGAGCAGTGCCATAGCAAGGGGTGTTGGGAGGGGGAGGAGTGGGGAACAACTGCCCCGGGAGCAGAAGTGACGGGAAGCCAAAAGGCGCTGCCCAGCTGGGGTGGTGCACAGGATGGAGCTGCAAGTGGCTTGTTTGGTGGGGCATGGGGATGACGGGAGGGTGGCTCCTGCCACTGCGTGTAGTCCCAGGCAAGCATGGGTGGCGGTGTGCCCCAGATCCCTGCACAAGATGAGGGTTGGCTGCTGTTGTGGTCTTTCCCTGGGTGTCAAACTTCATTGCTACAGCACTGGAGTAGAGAGAGTAAATAGGCCTGAAGAAGCTGAACTGAAGTAAACTAATTGGAGATGAAACTTAGCTGCCAGCTCTGCAGCAATGAGTCTAAACTTCCTTCTCTGCATCCAAACAGTAAGAGAAGGTTACAAGAAATCCTTAAGGGCACAGGGATGTGAACAGGAATGGTTTGGAGGGGTTCTGGAGAGGAGAAAATTAAATTAGTTTGGGAAAGAGAGGGTCTGGTGGCATTCATTGAGACAGGAGAGAGTGAGGTTTTGAGAGAGGGGTTTAGACACTGGCAAGTATGAGAACAGAGTGAGAGAGATTGGGAAGAAAGGAATAGAAGCTGGGAAAATTTTGCTGCTGGTGGGTTTGGAGATATGGAAGTTGAAGGGGTTCAGGGAAAGGAAAGTCTAGATGGGTGCACTTTGGGGAAGGAGAGAGAGGGAGGGATTTAGGTAGGGGAAAGGAGTTGGGAGAATATCAGAAGGATGGGTTCTGTGGCAGAGGGAAAAGTTTGGGGGAAAGGAGAAGTTGGATTGTGAGATGAAGGGGAGGCTGAAGGATTTTACAGGGAGAGAAATCTGGAGGGGAAGGAGAGGCCAGGGTACTTTGCCAGGGCATGGAAAATTGGCACAGCCTCTGAAAATTGCTGCCAGGAAAGCCTTGTGAAGAACAGGATAAGAGCCAGCCAAAACTTGTCTTCAGTAGAAGGCCACAATGAGCCTTGGTGATTTGTGAGTGTATGGGCAGTGCAGTGTGGTGGGGGTGGAAGCAAAGTAAGTAACTTTTACTTTTGGCAGCTTCAGTAGGGATGCATGTGTCTGATGGTGTTGTGGGATAGTGTGCATCCCAGTTTTGTTCAGGTTAGTTCCCTGCTGTAACCATGTAGCGGAGCCATTGCCTTTGAGTTTTAAATAGTCATCTGCTGTTAGAGGAATGCATATAGCTGCTGCCAATGGTTGTGGTTTCATATATTATGAGTAGCCCTATATATACATATATAATTTCCTCCAATCTCCCAACAAACCTTAAGTTATACCTTTACTTGCTATCTGACTGTAAAATTCAGAAATCATCATTCTCCCTGTTAATGAATGAAAAGAATAGTTTGTAGTAGGGGTGCACTGATTAAAGATTTTATTGGCCAGTACCGATAGCCAATTATTAACCAGCTATATTGGCCGGTACCGATCCAAGGGTGATTTACAGGAATGCAGCCTGGCAGCTTGGAGAGCAGTGTCCTGCCAGTATGTTTGTGTGGGGGAAGGGGTTTGGGGAGAGAAAGGGCATGTGTGGGGGGGTGCGGATCAAGGTGAGGGAGGCAGTGGGGCAAGGCCAGTAGGAGGGAAGTGCTGTACAGCCAGGTTAGTGAATGCAACTCTCGGGCAGGGTATGGGGTGGAGCCACAGGCAGTTTGCCTAGAGGGTGTGTAGGATGGGGAGGGAGGAAGGCTCTTCACTGCTGCAGGCACCCTGTGGGGAGGTAGGGAGGCATGTGCCCCCGCCCAGAATTGTGTGTGGGGTAAGGGCAGGCTGCCTGCTGAGGGCTTGGATCCAGGGGCTGTGTTAGCCTCTTCCTGGCGGTGAGGCTGGATTGGGGCTGAGGTCTGGGTGGATGGGGGTTGGGTGGGTTCAGCTGTGTGGGGCAGGTGGCAGTAGCACTGGGAAGAGTGACTACGGGAGAGACGCAGGGAATTTTGGGGTGGCCATAAGCCCCTCCTTAGCACTGCCGCTCCTTGGGGCACTCACTTTGCTGTCTTTCCCTTGGTAGTCCCCCACTGCAGGGTGGGCAGAGGACATGCAGCCAGCGCAGGGCTCCTGAGGAAAGGCGGCAGAACAAGTCCGAGCAGGGGCAGTGCTAGGTGGGAGTTGGGGGTCTATGGCAACCCCAGAATTCCCTGTAGCCCCCCTCCCAGCACCACTGCTGCTGCCTGCCCCACCCAGCTGAACCTGTCCCACCCCGCCTGCCACGAGCCCAGCCTCAGCACAGCCCCCCACCAAGAAGAGGCTGGCATAGCCCCTGGCCCTGAGTCAGTAGTGAGCAGCCTGCCCTCACCCTGCACACAAATCCAGGGGGGCACATGCTCCCCATGCCTCCCCTGGGGCATGCACGCAGCAGTGTGGAGGCTCCCCGCCTCTTAGACAAGCTACTTGTGGCTTCACCCCACACCCCGCACTAGGGTCTCATTCACTGCCCTGGCTAGGCAGTGTCTGCCCCTGCCCCTGCCTCTGCCCCACTTCTTCCCTCACTATGGGGGCCTTGATCTGCCCCCCCCACCCCTTCCCTCCTCCGTGCCCCTTCCCCTGCAGACTTAACAGCAGGGCACTGCTCTCCAAGCTGCTGGGCTGAATTCCTTGCTGCGTGTGTGCTGTGGCTGTACACATGCACTTTGCATTTATTATCAGCCAAAAAAAGCCCATTGTTGATAATGTTAATTTTCCTGTTATCGGTCCCAATCTGGTATGCAACCAATATATTGGTGCACCTCTAGATTGTACTTTTAGTATCCAATAATAGATTGAAAAATACGGCCTAAATTTTTGGATGTGTTACACGCTGTGTAGCCAAAAACAGAGGTGCCCAGACTTATGAAATGTAAAAATGTATAGTGGTAGAGGGCCATGCCTGCAATAAAGATAGTGTTGTTCCCCAATAAAGATAGATAAGCTGAGTTTTGTAATGTATGGAGTCTGTAACACATTCTGTTGTACAAAGCATACAGGCTTGTTGTCCACCAGCATATAGGGGAAGGAGGCTATGCTGCTACCTAGTTCCACAGACTCTTGCATGCTTTATTGCTGGTGGCCACAGTGCTTTGATGGGTAGGTTTATCCCTTTCTACTATTTCATCCCATGATTCATGCCTGGTACAGGGTGGAAGGTGTTGTTTCGTGGGTCTCATAGTACAACAGACTTGACAGATTTCTACTGGCCAGATCTATAGGTGATACAGGCAACCCCTGCTTAACAATGTTTCATTTAGCACTATTTCACTATAATGCACATTTTAAATTGATACCTGATATCACTTAGTGCTCAGTGAGTTTCGTTATAGCACTTGCGGTCACTATCGTATATAGATGGCAGTTTACATCACTGGGGACTTGGTCCCTATATGTTCAATCTCTATTTGTTAATAGGCTCATTTCTAAAAGGAAGCTTGATTAGAGCAGATTTATAGGCTGGATGGTGAAAGTTCTGGAGATAAAGATGAATTGTCTCGAGACTAATACTTTTTATATTGCTAATTATAGTTAATGCAAAGATACTTTCTAGTTGTCTTGAATAGCATTTTGATTATCTTAACTCTTTGTTTGAATCTTTGAAATCTTGAGTAACTTAGACTCTTCAGTGTCCACAGTTTAGTTCTGAGTATTTAGAGCAAGTTTTAATAGGTCATATTTGCAAAGTACTTGCATAAAAACTTTCCTGAAAATGTACATAACTTATTGGATTTCTAGTCTTTTTCTTCCTGACTGGAAAAAAAAAGATCATATGATATGAACATAATTTTATTCTCTTAACTTCTTTGCATGGTTCAGCAGATTATATAGAAGTGCCTGAGCAACATCCATCTTGAAAACTAGAGGACGTATACACAGGAAAAATAATTGCTGGAAAACTTATATAAGAGATTCAAAGAGGATTCACTTCGAATTTCTTTTTTGTTCTGTGTCTTTTTATAGGATTTTCCATTTAAACATTAGGCACTATGTATGAAAACCCCCAAATCATACACATGGGATATTGGTGATAAGATATAAATAGCTTAAATGATCGTGTAGAATATAGAAAAAGGCATCTGGTGTTAGTCAAGGGGTAGAGTGTTAAAGACCCTATTTCCCAACAAATTAATACAGCCCTTCTCTGTTCATTATGGGCATTCAGAAAATGTAAAAATAACTCGATATTTTTACTTTAGAATGTTTTACTCAAAAGGATCAAGGGCATCATTGATGCAGTGGTCACCATGTGTACTAAAGCTGTTTATAGAAACTGACTCCTGGACTGCAACAGAATGTTTTGCCAGTTCTTTTTTATGAAGACAGATTTATATAGTGATCTGCTCTTTCAAGCCTCCTTGTGCACAATGACTAAATTCAGTGGAATTACCATTAAGGGAGCCAGTGGAGATAGAGCAGGGATGTGTTTGCCCCTTTGTTCCTGAAAAATAGACATTTTCTAAAGCACTGGGGATAAATTAACAATCTCAAAGAAATTTGTTGTGGACCTTGCTCAGTTTCTACAGAATCTGGATAAAATGCTTGCTGGCTGGGTCCAGACATGGTAGTGGAACACTCTCCTTTCTCCCCGTATTAGGGTGAGGGTAAGGATGGGGATTACCAGGGAAGAGTGAAAGGAACAGTGCTACGCATTCTTCTCCTAGTTGCACCCCTGCTTCCTGCAGCATGAGTGTATGGAGAAAGAGGAGCTGTTGTTCTTTTCTTGTTTCTTTCTGCTGGTAAGTTGCCAGTTTGACTCTTTTCCAGTAGTTTATATGCTGACAAAGCAGAGTAAGCAGGGCAGAAACTGCAGTTAGGACAGGAAACATGAACTCAGTTGAATATATGGTGGGTGTTCCTATTCCCCTCTGCAGCCCTAGCAATGCAACCTTGGGGTGCTTCCCCATGAGTGGGAATGTGTGTTTCCCTAGGGACAAACAGGAGCGGTGCAAGATGTGCCACTGCAACTTGTCTCCAGGGAACACCCAAGCCACGTGTGGTCTGGTGTATGGCATGTTGCCCTTGGTCGAGTAGGGGAGGCTGGGGCCTGCAACTGTGCTGGGGTCTTGGGGGCCTGTGGGAGCTGCCACCACAGCAGTCCTGCAGCAGGGAGCCTGGCTGCCAGCCGGAGCATGGCTTCAGCCAGCCAGGCTCCAGTGCTGGGCAGTACATGCTGCCACCATGTGCATCGCCTCATGTTTTTTAGGTGTGGGGTTTTTTGACCCCCTCCTCCCTCCCTGGTGCTACAAAATAGCAGCACAGGGAACTCCTGCATGTGCAGTGTGTGGTGCTACATACCACATGTCCGCACTTGTCCATATGTGGCCTTGGAGGCTCTGTGATTGGTGACTGGTGAGGCTGGCACTGGGGTTGAAACCCATGTTATGGCCACAGTAGCTGCAAAGCCTATAGCTTCTGATGCTAGCCCTTTGGAAAGATTCCTCTTTTCTCCATAGTCAAATATGTTCTGAGAAGGCTGTTAAGAAACTGTAGGAGACTGCATTCAAGGAGACCCAGATGAGGCTTGATAGTGAAAACTACTGTGTTTTTGTAAACAAGGACTTCTCTTTCTAAGTGATGTGATCACTGAATTAATATCAGGCTGTAGGTGGCAGGTTAGTCAGCTGGGGAAGCTGAGAGATAGAAAGACCTGTGTGGGGACCATAAAGACTGCACCTCATTGGGGAAAGAGGACATTGGGGTATGGTCACAGGCTTCTGTAAGAAATCCACTGAGGATTCATAGATTCACAGATTTTCATAGATTCATAGACATTAGGGGCTGGAAGGTACCTCGTGAGATCATCAAGTCCAGCCTCCCCTGCCATAGGCAGGAAGTCAGCTGGGATCAAGTGATCCCAGCAAGAAAAATATCCAGATGTTTTTTGAAAGAGTTCAGAGTAGGTGCTTGCACCACCTCTGGGGGGAAGGAGGGTGTCTGTTGCAGACCCTGGACACTTGCACCATAAAGAACTTTTTTCTTATGTCTAGTCTAAATTGGCCTTCCTGAAGTTTATGGCCATTAGACCTTGTTATCCCATGGGGAGCTCTGGTGAACAGTTGTTCTCCCAGGTCCCTCATATAATTATAGGCTTCTAGCAAATCCCCCCTGACCCTTCTGTTTTCCAGACTGAAAAGTCCCAAATCCCTCAGTCTGTCCTCGTATGTCCTGCCCTTAAGGCCTTTGACCATATGAGTCCTCTGGACTCTCTCAAGCTTTGCCACATCCCTCCTGAAATGGGGGGCCCAAAACTGGATGCAGTACTCCAGCTGCTGCCTCACCAAGGCTGAGTAAAGCGGGAGGATGACATCCCTGGTTTTGCTTGAGATGCATCGGTAGATGCATGCCAGAGTTTGGTTTGCTTTGCCAGCCACAGCATCGCATTGGTGACTCATATTAATCTTGTGGTCAGTCAGGACTGCCAGTCTCTTTCAATTGTCATGTTAGCAAGTGTAGCACTGCTGAGCTTGTGTGTTGAAGGTTCTTCCTACCAAGGTGCAGCACTTTACACTTCTTAACATTGAAGGCCATCCAGTTTTGGTACGCCCACCTTGAGAGGGTCCAAGTCGGCCTGTATTCCCAGCTTGTCCTGAAGTGTGACCACCTTCCCCTATAATTTGTTGTCATCCACAAACTTTGCTAGTTCACATCTGACTCCCGACTCCAGACTGTTAATGAAGATGTTAAAGAGTACTGACCCAAGTACCAAGCCCTGAGGGACTCCACTGGTCACCCTGTGGCACATTGATTTGAACTGAGAAGGTGACCAAATCATGGTCGCTGTCACCAAACTTCTCCTCGATCCTCAGATCGCTCACCAAGTCCTTCCCTTTGACCAGGACCATATGAAGCAATGCCTCTCCCCTAGTCGGACCATAGACTTCGTGTGTTAGGTAGAGATCATCAATGCAAGCAAGAAAACTGTGTGACCTGTCTGATTTGGCCATGCGCTCATCCCAAGAGATGTCAAGGAAGTTGAACTCCCCCATGACGATCATGCATCGAGAGCGTGTGGCCTCGACCAGTTCCCTATTGTATTCCCGATCAAGTTCTTCGTCTTGGTGGGGAGGTCTATAGTAGAATCCTACACGTATGTCACCTTCCCCATGTTCTCCCCCTATTTTGACCCAGAGGGTGTCAAGATACTTTTCCTGGTTAGAAAACTCAATTTGCAGGGACGTGAACTGATCCTTGCTGTAGAGAGCAACACACCCACCCCACTTCCCAAGACAGTCTCTCCTGTATAAGGTATAATCCTCCACAGCAACAGAGCAATCATAGGTAGAGTCTCACCAGGTCTCGATTATCCCTACAAGGTCATAGTCAATAAGAGAAGGGCCAGTTCCTCTTGCTTGTTTCCCAAGCTTCTGGCATTTGTGTATAGGCAGTTGAATCTGGCATGAGAAGCCCCATGCTTCCCTATGGGATGAGGCAGGACCTTTCTTTGGGCTGTCATCAGAGCGGGTTCCTTTGAGCTGCTCAAGTTATTAGTAATGTGGCTGATATGACCTGGGCTAGAACTGTTAGTAGATTGCCTGTTCTGCAGCAGTCTTAGTTTAAAGCCCTGTCAATAATGTTAGCCATTCTGGCTGAGAAGAGCTTCTTCCCCTTCCAGGTGAGGTGGAGTGGACAACAGTCCGCTCTCTGAAGTGCAGACCATGGTCAAAGAAGCCAAACCCCTCATGATGGCACCATCGCCAGAGTCTTCTAGTCACCTCACCGATGCACTTTTCCTTCTGGAGCCCATGTCCTGTGACTGGGAGGATCTATTAAAAAATCTGTGTCCCCAGCCCCCTGAACCCAGCCCCCAGAGCCCTGTATTCATGCATGACCCATCACAGACTGCTCCATGCTGTATCATTTGTGCCCATGTGGATGTGTAGCATGGAACGGTGGTCAGAGGGCTGGACAAGTCTGGGGATCCTCTCTGTCACATCCTGGACACAAGCTTCAGGCAGGCAGCAGACCTCACAGACTAAGGGGTCAGGGCGACAGATTGTTCCCTCTGTCCCCCTAAGGAGGGAGTTACCTGCCACAATAACTCTGCACCTTCTTCTGTGTGCAGGTGCTGGTGGGCCTCCGTTCTCACATGCTGGAGCCGGTGGTATGGCTGGCTCAGTTGATGTGAGAGATGCAAAATGGTTGTGCAGCTCCAGGGGAACAGTAACCCTGGTGCTGTGCCTCTTTGGGCCGGAGACAACCATCATCCAGGCAACCCCAGGCTGGACTTCATGGTGGTTCCTTAGTTCTGTCACGCTGTCATCAGCCATCAAGTGGAGGCACTGAAGGTAAGAGTTCAGCTCCTGCTCCACATGTCTAATGGAGCGCAGCTGCTGGACCATTACCTGGAGTTCCCTAATCTGGCACTCCAGGGTCTCCACTACTGAGCACACCCCACAAGGGGAGGTATCAGTGCCCCCAAACCCAGCTGCCTTAAGTCTTGCTAGGGAGTGTCTACATGGAGCCAGGGGCCCAGGATAATATACCTCTGACAGGTTCTTCATCTGGTCATCTTATTTCTTCAATTCCTTGATCACCTCCACTGCTGCCCCAGTTGCCACCATCTTCCTTGTCCCTAATTTTGAAGAAGGAACCACCAGTCCCCTGTTTACTGTTTGCTTGGCTTTTTAAGCCTTTCCCCTCTCAGTCATGCCCCTTTTTTGGGCTCAGCAGTTAATTGTCCATCAGCTGGGAATCAAAGGCAGGGCATTTTCTTCAGTTTCAGCTGCAAGGCCTCAGTGATGCTCAGAATGTACAGCCGCATGCAGATTCTGCAATCCACAAATTATAACAAGCCACCAAGCCACAGACAGATAAATCTAGCTATCCCAAGGAACACATTTTCACCTGGGAAATGTCCTATGCAAATCCTCTTGTATACATCTCTGTGTTTATTGGCTCTTTAGGCCCTGTTTATTTAGTTGCATGTGTTTGGTTTGTGGGATTTTTTTGAGCAGGCTCCCAGGGAAATGAGTCCATCCATGGACCCTTATATGCAAGAGGAGATGTCAGGGCTGTTTCTGTCCACTGAAGGGACCTGCCCAGGTTTAGAAAGAAGCAATTCATTGACATGAGTTCTCAAGTGACAGACTGTAGCAGGGCACCAGGGTGCCTGCTACTAGATAATGGGGTGTAGCAGGGCACTAAGGAGCCTGCTACTGATAATGGTGATATAGGCTTAGCTGCCACTCAATAGGGCAGCACAGCTGTGAGTTGCCAAAGCAACTAATTGGGTCAGCTGACCACCAAGGGGCAGGGCCTGGCCTTCATAAACAGAGACGGATAAGGCCAGCGCCAGTTCTCCTCTGGCAGCTGGAGGAGCAGCAATTCTGCTGCGGAGCAGAGCATGGCATAGCCGTCTGACTGACTGAGAGTCTATGTGATGAGATGGGGGGAGAGAACCCTGGCAGGAGTGTATGTCACAGCTGGGGGGGCTTAGTTTTGTGTTGCAGCCAGTTGGCTTAGAGCTTTCGGTTTTCTGTTTGGTTGTTTGTGTAAGGCTGGAGGACTGGGCGAGGCTGTAGGGGTGGAGCAGGCCTCAAGGGATTGCCCCAATAGAAGGGAGGTTTCTAGCGTTGCAGAGGGTGCTGTGTATTGGGGTGTCCCGACCCCAGCCTATTGGGCGATATCAGGATGAGCCCCAATTGGGAAGAGCCCCAGTGGGGCGTAGGCCCGAGAAGGTGGGTCTGGGGGCCAGGTAAGGCTAAGGCCACCTGAGCCCCAATACTGGGAAGCCTGAGTTGGGCATAGAAGGCCCCAGCGCGGGCAAGGGCCGGGGGGGGGCGCGAGCAAGGCCCCGGCGCGGGCGAGGGCCGGGGGGGGGGCGCGAGCAAGGCCCCGGCGCGGGCGAGGGCCGGGGGGGGGGCGCGAGCAAGGCCCCGGCGCGGGCGAGGGCCGGGGGGGGGGCGCGAGCAAGGCCCCGGCGCGGGCGAGGGCCGGGGGGGGGGCGCGAGCAAGGCCCCGGCGCGGGCGAGGGCCGGGGGGGGCGCGAGCAAGGCCCCGGCGCGGGCGAGGGCAAGGCCCCGGCGCGGGCGAGGGCCGGGGGGGGGCACGGGCAAGGCCCCGGCGCGGGCGAGGGCCGGGGGGGGGGCACGAGCAAGGCCCCGGCGCGGGCGAGGGCCGGGGGGGGGGGGCGCGAGCAAGGCCCCGGCGCGGGCGAGGGCCGGGGGGGGGGCGCGAGCAAGGCCCCGGCGCGGGCGAGGGCCGGGGGGGGGCGCGAGCAAGGCCCCGGCGCGGGCGAGGGCCGGGGGGGGGCGCGAGCAAGGCCCCGGCGCGGGCGAGGGCCGGGGGGGGGGCGCGAGCAAGGCCCCGGCGCGGGCGAGGGCCGGGGGGGGGGGCGCGAGCAAGGCCCCGGCGCGGGCGAGGGCCGGGGGGGGGGCGCGAGCAAGGCCCCGGCGCGGGCGAGGGCCGGGGGGGGGGGGCGCGAGCAAGGCCCCGGCGCGGGCGAGGGCCGGGGGGGGGGGCGCGAGCAAGGCCCCGGCGCGGGCCGGGGGGGGGGGCGCGAGCAAGGCCCCGGCGCGGGCGCGGGCCGGGGGGGGGGGCGCGAGCAAGGCCCCGGCGCGGGCGAGGGCCGGGGGGGGGGGCGCGAGCAAGGCCCCGGCGCGGGCGAGGGCCGGGGGGGGGGCGCGAGCAAGGCCCCGGCGCGGGCGAGGGCCGGGGGGGGGCGCGAGCAAGGCCCCGGCGCGGGCGAGGGCCGGGGGGGGGGCGCGAGCAAGGCCCCGGCGCGGGCGAGGGCCGGGGGGGGGGCGCGAGCAAGGCCCCGGCGCGGGCGAGGGCCGGGGGGGGGGCGCGAGCAAGGCCCCGGCGCGGGCGAGGGCCGGGGGGGGGGCGCGAGCAAGGCCCCGGCGCGGGCGAGGGCCGGGGGGGGGGGCGCGAGCAAGGCCCCGGCGCGGGCGAGGGCCGGGGGGGGGGGGCGCGAGCAAGGCCCCGGCGCGGGCGAGGGCCGGGGGGGGGGCGCGAGCATGGCCCCGGCGCGGGCGAGGCTTGAGTGCACGTGAGACCGCAGGAAGCGTGAGGCACAGGCCTGAATGCGGGTGACCGCGGGACATACGGGAGGGAGGCCCAAGTCAGGCACTGCTTGTAATTGAGATGCCCCGAGAGGGGAGTAAGCCCATTGAGGCCTAGAGACCGCGGGAAGCGTGAGGCACAGGCCTGAGTGCGGGTGACCGTAGGATGTATGGGAGGCAGGCCCGGGTCAGACACTGCCTGTAATTGAGGGCCCCCGAGAGGGGAGTAGGCCCACTGAGAAACCTGGGGAGGCCCCAGGGGCGGGCACAGTCTGAGAGAGGCCCCAGGGGCGGGCGCATATATTGAGCAGGCCTGGGAGAGGGGGCGAGCATATCGGGTAGGCCCCGAGAGAGGACCAGCACAGGGAATAGAACGGAACCCCGGTATAGCAAGACTGGCCCCGTGCCAAGGAAGGCAGCCTCCCATTGATGATAATAATAAGATCAAAGACGTGGTGGGTGAGATGGAGGGTGCATTCATGACCCAAGTTGGCACGGTAGGCAAGGGCGCTAGGGGAGGTCATGGCACCCCCAGGGACCATCCTGCCACACAGACCTATTCCAGATTAGGCAGAGGTGATGGGGATGACTGTTGGGCGCAGGGCCCAGGAGAGAATAAATGTGGCTATAGTACTGATCTTTCTACTGCCTTCACTGATCTCAGGTTTGGGCCTCAGGATTTAGGCTTATTCTGAATTCTGGCGAGAAGGCTTCCAGGGAGTCTGGAAGTACATCTTTCCCTTATTTCTGGGTGCTAGTTCAGTCTTCAGGCAAGCAGATACATAAACATAAGTGTAGTAGAACCTGTAAAAGGAGACCTCCCTCTTCTGTTAAGCTTCAGGTTCCAGGTATCTTGATTTACCCCTTTTTTTCCAGGGCTATGTAGGTATCATCAGAGGTGCTTCTGAGATGGGTTTTCACAAGGAATTATCAGACCTGCGAAATCACTTGGGTTAGGAAGGAACTGGATGCTTGTAAATGTATTAACATGCAGTGTGTGTATATGTTTCTCTCTTTCTGTTTATACATCAAGGCTTGTAACTTTCTGCATAGTGCAGAAGTTCTCTTTATATTTCTAATGTTTGTGTTGCTTGTTCAGTAGGGTTTTTGTTTGGTCCACCTTTCTTTTTAAAAAGAAAAGAAAAGCTGAGCCAGAACAGAGAGAGGCCTTTTAGTTTGTAGCCTGTGTCTGACTGGCCAGTGTCAGATACTTCCCAGGAACCCTATGCTCCTCAGAGCAATTTGTTGAGAAAATGTTGCCAGATTTCACCACATGATCTACTTGTATTCAGTTGGTTGATTCTCCCTGTGTTTTGTTGGCTGCTGATCCACTGTGTTAGCTGGCTGTTGGTTGGTGCTAAAGCTGATGCTGAAATCTAGTGGAGTGCTGAAAAATTTTAAAACACATTTTGAACATATGAGCTGCTGGTTAAAGATAAATAAGTTTGTGTTCGTGAAAATGTTAAAGTCTTTTAACCAGAGTCATTCTGGAATCTAACACAATTGATAAAAATATGATTCTCCCTGCCCACTTCTTTTTTTCCCCAGCTGAATTCGGATGTGATTCTAATTTATATTAAGACCAAAATATATCACTCTTTGTAAAAGGACCTTTGGATGGGTCTAAATACATGGCCAGAATCCCATCTACATTTTTATCAGGACTTAATTTTACGAACTGTTGACTTTTATTAATTATAGAGGCTTGTAACATCCTCCAGAGTAAATTTGAACAAACTTGGATTAGGTTTCAGGCTCTACAGCTAGCTGTGGATAGTGGCCATCCTCAAATTTTGAAACTTAGTTTTTTATTTTTTTTTGGGACAGGAGTTCTCTTATTCCAAATCAAACTGAAGTCAAGTCTTCAGAAACTGTGCATGTCATCTGTGAGCAAGAGAGGAGGGAAAACACTGGCAGCACCTTCAATTTTATCACGCAAAACTTGCCAGCTGCCAACAGGGCAAGTATAAATCCTATTGACAAAATGGCTTTTGTTTAGACTAGTGGAAGTTTATAGTTAAGGGGCTAAAGTTCCTTATGAAATTTAGATATGTTCATTTACAAGTCCTTCATGCATTGATTTTTCTCTTTTAAAAAGAGAACTCTCCCTGTTGGTATCCTGAGTTTCATCTGAATCTATTTAGGGACCAGCTCAATACACAGTAGCTAGTTACTAGATAATGAGTTAATGAGCAAGGATTAACACCTACAAAATCACAGACTAAGGAAAGGAAATAATCAATACAGAGCCAGGAACTGCTTCTGCTGAATCCAAAGCGAATAGTTTCCTATTCGCACAAGCCTAATGATTACCAAAAAAATAGGAGACATCAAGGGTAAGCCTAGTCTTCCTATGGGGCACAAATTAAGATGGCATGTGTATAGGTCTCTTACTGTATTACAGTCACTTCCCTGAATGCTATGCTGGTCAAATAGAGTGTTGATAGACGTGGGAAAAAAAACCAAACTTGCACTGTACCTGAAGCAGCAGCGCATTACTTCGACTCAGTTCCATAGCATCTATATAAATTGAGCACTTCAAGGGGGATTTTTGATGCTTTTATCTAAAGCAAATTCAATCAACTATCAGATAAAATTGATGGAAAAGCCTCACCTGATCTATATAGATCTTGGGTGAGCCAGGTACAACTAACATGATGCCTCTTCTGGGCGTGCATGGGGCTCAGTGCTGGAGTGTGCCTAGTTTAAAGTGGAGTTGTTGGTTGCACTGAGAATACCTGCAATCATTACTTCACGTATCTCAAAAGGGCTTTCACCCAACAAGGACACTTCTCCAGAGAGACAGATTACGCTTTTAAAAGAGCCACTCAGATACCACATGAAGAATTGCTGCAGTACAAAAAGAAAACCCCCATGAATCACACATCCTTAGTTATGACATACCATCCTTCTTTAGAATCTATATTAAAAATCCTTAAACAATTGCATCCCATACTGGAAGAAGACCCAATTCTTAAAGAGATCTTTCCAGAACCACCCATCCTAGCTTTTAAACAAGCACTAAACCTTACTAACCTCATCACCAGAAATAAATGTCTTATGACCCAAACCATACCAAATGGATTCAGATCATGTGGGACAAGAAATGTGGGAGTGGTGGAGATGTATGAGCAAGTTTCACAATAACTATATCTCACAAAAGAACCATCACCATTCCTGGATCTAACACCTGTACTTCCAGAAATGTAATACATCTCATCCAGGACACCAAATGCCCTGATAGAAAATCCATAGGAGAAACCAAACAACTACTTACCAGAATGAACACGCACCAAAAATTCATCAGACAAAAATATCCAATTACCTGTGGGTGCCTACTTCTCATAAGACAGTCACTCCTCTGATTTCTCAGTTCTAATCCTAAAAGGGAACATACAAAACATCTTTTGTAGATGAGCTTGTGAACTTTACTTCATATATCTACTGCATACCAAAAATCATGCTCCTAATATAGACATTGGCTTTATGACACGTTACAACCTGCCTGACACCTGACATACCAGGTAACCTGCTTTCAGCTGACCACTTACATTCCTTCACACATTTCCCTCCCTCCCCCCACCCCCTTCTAGCTCTACCCATTGTCTTCCAAACTTCCACTCATTTGCATTTTCACATTTTAATATTTAGTAGGTCTAATAAAAGATATCACATCTACCCAAAGAACCTTGCTTGCCGAATTTAAAGTTTTTTTTCCACATCTGCAAGCAGTCATAGATCTCACTTTATTTTGTACTGTTACTGTTAGCATTCCTGTAAAGGAAAACTCCTTATGTGCCAGCTCAATGTCCTGATTGGTACCAGGGGATATATAACCTGGAGAACCAGTTGGAGAGGGGATGAATCAGGGGAATCACATTCCACAGAAGAGTGGAGATCCGGACCCGTCATTTGAAAGGAATGTACTTGGGCAATGCTGTGGGGTCTCAAAAAGAAACCGCTTGACTAGGAACTGTGACAACTCCATAGGATTTGTTCCAGTTCTTTGGTTCAGGCTTTGTTTTGCTAGTAATAGGGTATGCAGCAGAATGTCAATACAAAAAAATCTCCTTTGTTCTGTTATTTTGCATAGCAGCTTGGCTCTTCTATAATCCTGGCACTCTTATAATTCTTGTGCACCTTAGCACCCTAGATGAACAGAACTAGTTGGTTGTGGAAATGGGAGTATGCTGCACTCTGGGATGATACAGTGGGGATGCACTTAATTGGATCTTGACATTTGGGGAGGGACTGTGCCTTCATGTGACATTCCCTCTCCTAGCTTCAGAAGTAGTACAATTCAAGGTAGCACCTCAGAGAGGTAGTTGAATGCTTAGTTTTACTGAAGCTCAACAAGTCTGAGGTAAGCCCTACCTGCTTTTGGAGTGTTGGAATTCTATGACAAGCTTCATCAATGTGATATCTTTTATTACACCAACTAAATAGTTGGAAAAATTGTTTTTTTGCAAGCTTTTGGGCGCAAACACCCTGCTTCAGGCATAGGCAGAGTCTGCTGGTGTTTTGTGTGCTCTCCTGGGTAGAATAGAAGACAATATGGAAAATGCAGGTCTGTGAAAATGCAAGTGTATGGCAGTGAAGATCAGTGGAATGGGAGGTGGGGAGGCCGGGCAAATGGGGGAATGTTGACCTAATGATACAATGTAGGAATTCTGTGAGGAAGTCAGTCTGGGGAGAGTTTCTAGCTCTTTTCTCCTCCTCTTCCATGTCACCCAGTGTAACTGTCACACATGCCTCCCTTCTCGACTTCCTGATTTACAGCCTCTGTGATACTTTATCCTGTTATACCAGTGATTCCCAACCTTGGGTCACGACCTAAATGAAGGTCGCAGGGGCAATGCTCGTGGCACCATACACAAAAAAATAGCTGCACTGCTGGGAGCTCCCCTGCCCTCGGGCCGATGCTGCACTACGCCCCCAGCAGTCATGGAGAAAAAAGGTTGGGAACCACTGTGTTATACCATGTGTGTGAAAGAACCTTTCATAGGCCAAATGATTAAATTGTTTCATCCAAATTTCTCTTTACTGCACTTGCTCTTACTTAGTTATAACCAATATTAGTTTACCAAAGTATATTACAAAAAAAAAGTCAGCACTTCTTTGGGAGTAGAGCACCTCCTGGCAAGCCTGGTACATTAGATTGAAACCATTTCTAATTTAAATTATATATTCCTTAAAGGAGGAATTTTGTATGCACCCATCACATTGTTGGTACTTAGTAAATTTATTTTAAAAATTGATGCTGATGAAAGGTAACTGTCTGTAGAGCAGGATTTATTGAAAGTTGTATTAGTGCCATACCGAGTTATATTGTATTTTATAAACTGTGCGCTTTGCATTTAAGAACTTACATTACCTCTTACTGATGGGAAAGCAGGAGGTATGTAACCCATGGGGCAGGAGTCAGACATTATGGAGACAGGAACATAAAACAGAGATGCTATAGGGTACCCTTGCCTCATACCTGAGAATGGGATCTGGAGCACTGCCAGCTATTTATACAAGAACATTGTGATCTCAGTAAAGTTTGGCCCAAGACCTATTTGCTTAAAGCTTGTAATGGATGACTTAACTCTAGTGTGTTTGGCAGCAAAGGTTTTTGTAGGGACATGCCAACCCTTGATGCTGGTGCCCTCTAGGCAGCCAAAATATCAGGATGTGTGTGGGGTGGTTGTAAATATGAAGGGGAAAGGGGCAAAGCAACAGTAGCCTCATAGAACCTGAGGGAGTGATGGGAAGTTCACATGACTACAGGGAGGATAGAGAGGGGGAGCTGAATAAACTGACACCTTCAGGTAGTTCTTGTGTTGCCTCTCTGTATAGGTAAGGCTAAGGCCCTAAGCTTGAATCAGCATAGTCGTTACCAGTTAGGTCATTTGCCATTAAGGGAGACCTCCCGCATTAACCTCTATTGTATGAAGTCCTTATGGTCCTGGTGGTTTCATTTTTTAAATATTTTTTTTCTAATCAGTAACTGCTCTGCCTTTGGGACACTCTGGCTTTGCCCCAGTCTGAGGAGGTGCTTGCAATTTACTTTCATCTCCCAAGTTGATGGATTATTTACAGCTCTTGAATGTTGTAGCATCTTGAAATGTCAGTTTGGAGAGAGCCACAGTATCCCAGATTGTACAACACACATTCTCAAAGAGCAGTAATAGGGACCTGCCCAGCAGATATAATTAGGGTCCTACTCAAATTGCAATTTTGCAATTTTCACAGATACTGTGGAAAATGGAAAGTTTCCACAATTTTGCACGGAATTGCCAGAAAAAAAAATCTTACTAAAAATAAAATGCCGGCTCCTCAGTGGGAGGGGAGGACAGGGAATGCTGCTGACAGGAAGAGGAGCAGCCAAGATGGTGGCTACTTCCTTTGCCACTGATTGGCTGAGAGGGCTGCCTTTCATACAGCTCTGGCCCCTCTGCCAATCAATGGTGAGGGAAGAGGCCACATGAAAGGCATCCCTTTCTGCCAATCAGCAGCAAGGGAGGGGTGTACCACCAGAGCCTCTTGGCCACCCAGTGGTGGGGGTGGCCTGCCCTGAAAAGACTGTGGCTGGTGTCTTGATTTGGGTGGGTCCCTAGATATAGTATATAACTGAGGGCATTTTCAAATGGCTAAAGTGGCTCCCAGTTTGATATACAGTTGCCTTTGCATAGTAACTTGGACCCTACTCTGGCTGTTTCAGCAGCTGGGAGTCCAGTACACACAGGTACCCAAACTACATCCTTTATGCTGGGAGGAGGCACCATAGTGCCTCTGTAACAACACTGGGATTCCACTTAAACACTGGAAACCATAGATAGCAGCTGGAAAGGGATGTAGCCGGCTGTGGGCTTCCATAACTGACACAGCATCTCAGGTCTATGTATTGCTTCAGGAATATGCTGAGTGGCTTGGAGCTTAGAGTGGTGGAAACACTGCCCCCTTTTAAACTGAAGAGGTGGGCTAAACAGACTTTGTAGCTATAACCAGGAATCCTGCAAGGAATCTGTCTAGCCAGCTTTATGTTGGTCAGCCCTGAGGAACAGAAGTGCACCATATTTTAGTTAATTGAAGGGATGACTCATTTGGGATACTTTTAGAAATGGTGTCACAATGTTGATCAACCATCATGAACTTGTCTAACCCAGTGGCTTTCAACTTCATTAGACTCAAGGCACCCTTTGGAAACTACTGGCTCTTTTTTGACTACAGAAAAATAATAGAGCAATTCTTCTGTTACAAAGAACCCAGAAAGACCATAACAGGTCAGAGTGGTTTTACCACTATGGAGCCATATTCTAAATCTCTGGGTTTATCTTGTGAATCATGTTTGTAAAGCTAACAGTGCTAACATTGTGTGGCACTCTGCAGCATGCTTGAAAGGATCCTATGTCACCCTGGTTGAGCATCACTGGTCTAACCTATGCCATATACTGTTTTTATCTTCTGTTTAATACTTCTTTCTGCCCACTGTAGGTAGGGCTGCCTTTTCTCTTTTGCAATAAAGTTATTGTACTCACACTGTCCTATAAAAGCCTGCCCACTCCCAACACCACCACCTATTTTGTCTATTGTCATCATCTTCTGAAACAGGTAGAGAGTCCATTAATGCTTGCCAGCTAGGAGGAAGGTTGTTCACAAAGTGTGTCCTCTGTTAGCTGTGCTTTATGCTAGAAACAGGTAGCAAAGCACGAAACTGCACATGGAATGGATAGGGCTGCAGAACTGACATTATATTCAGTAATCTTCCACAGAGTGGGGAGCCCCCTGCATCTGTGTTTTGAGTCTCAAAAGCTGTTTGTAGCTGTTTCCTGGATTATTGATCCCAGTCCCTAACTATTACAGCAATCATATTATGTAGTTCTCTTTAACAGAATTATAAACATCAATTTTGAAATGACTTTTATGGGTTTTGTCCCCCCACCTGGATTATTTTAATATGGTCCTTTCTGTAATTAATTTCTTTCTCTTAAGTCATAGAATCAAAGGACTGGAAGGGATCTGTAGAATCATTGAGTCCAGTCCCCTGCAATGGGCAGGAGGTTAATGGACTCAAACGAGCTCAACGAGGTGCTTGTCCAGCCTCCTCTTGAACACCTCCAAGGATGGCGGCTGTACTGCCTCTGCTGGGAGTGTGTTCCAGATTCTAGATACCCTTACAGAAAAGAAGATTTTCTTTATGTCCAACCTAAATTTTTCTGCAATTAGTTTGTGCCCATTTGTTCTCATCCTCCCAGGGGGTGCCTTTCTGAAGAATTGTTCCCCTAGATCTTGGTGTTCACCCTTGACATACTTGTAGGTGGCTATCAAGTCACCTCAGTCTTCTCTTGCTCAGACTGAACAAACCAAGTTCCCAGAGTCACTTCTCACAGGGTCTATCCTCCAGGACCCTAATCATATGGGTGGCCCTTCTCTGTACCTTTTTGAGCTTATCCACACCCTTCCTGAAGTCCGGTGCCCAGAACTGGACACAATACTTCAGCTGTTGCCTCACCAATGCCAAATATAGGGGGAGGAACACCTCTCTGGATTTCTTCGCAACTCATCGGCTGATGCGTGCCAGAGCTCTGTTTGCCCCGCTGGCAACTTCATCGCACTGTTGGCTCATATACATCTTCTGGTCAATTGTCACTCCCAGGTCCCTTTCAGATGCAGTGCCAGCCAGTGGACCCATCATATAGTTATGGTGAAGGTTCTTCCTACTCAGATGGAGAACCTGGCACTTGTCCTTACTGAACCTCATCTAATTGTGTTCAGCCTCATCTGATTGTGTTCTGTCAAGTTCATCCTAGATCCTTACCCTATCCTCAGATGTGCCCACATTTCCACACAGCTTGGTATCATCTGCAAACTTAATCATTGCGCTTTCCACTCCCTCATCCAAGTCATTGATAAAGACGTTAAAGAGAATGGGCCCAAGCATTGATCCCTGGGGGACACCACTGGAGACGGCCCTTCATGATGAGGCCATCCCATTAATTACAACTTTGGGATTGGCCTCTGAACCAATTGCCAACCCACCTCACTGTAGACTGGTCTAGGCCAGTATTCTCCAGTTTAATTAAAAGAATCTCATGGGAAACAATATCAAAGGCCTTGCTGAAATCTAGGTAAATGATGTTAACCTCATGTCCCTTGTCCAGCTGGTTAGTTACTTGGTCGTAAAAGGTACCAGTTTTGTTAGGCATGACCTACCCTAGACAAAGCCGTACTGGTTGATTCTTAATACCCCACCAGTTAGAAGCCATACACATGCTTTTTTTCTTTTTCTTTTTTGAAAGAATTGTCTAGGCCAGATATGTTGGACTCCTCTTATGCCCTGGCTGGATCTGGGCCACAGAGCTCTTTACAGGTCAGATCTGGCTCAGGGCATGGGGAGGCCACTGCAGTGGCAGCAGCAACAGCTGCAGCAGTAGTGCTGGCCACTGTAGCGAAGACAACATTAAGTGGCAGCTCTCACTTGAACCCCTGCTGCCAATGGCCATGTCCACCAGAGCCACAGGGCACCAGGTTGTTTGGTGCACGTATAGAAGCATACAAAATTAGGGTTGGAAGGGACCTCAGGAGGTCATCTAGTCCAGTGGTTCTCACTCTTTTTCCTACTGGGACTCTTTTGCAAAGGTTCATTGCCTGTCTTGACCCACATCCCGCTGGCCCTGCTGGTGAACAACCTACCATCCCTGACTGCCACCCCAGGCCATGCTGGTGTCCCTCATTCTTAACCCACAGCCCTTGCCCCCCTGCCGCCCTGCCAGTGTCCCTCACTCCCAGCCCGCAGCCTCCTGTCCACCCCAGCCCTGCTGGAGGGGCCTCCAGCTGCCGCTTTCCTGCTTGGGCTGGAGTGCAGGGGCTGCGGCAGCTCCAGCTCATGTGGGTGGCAGCACAGCGAGACCAACCCCGGCATGGGCTGGAGGGAGGAGGAAGGGAGGCTTGTGGCAGCTCCTGCCCTGGGCTGGGGCTGCTGTGCTACACCAGGCAGCTTGATCACAGAGCCTTCAGCCCCCAGAGCAGTGTCTCCTGGCTGCCCTGCCTCTGGGAGCACCCAGCCTGGTCTCGCAGCTCTCCCCTGCCCCTTCTCCCTGTGGAAGGGGCAGGTGCCTTCCAGCTGCCACTCTGCCATGCCTCAGTCTTGGTGCTTTTCTAGGATCAGCATTTCTCATCCCATGGATTGCGACCCTCTGAAATCTTCTTGCAACCCACTTTTCAGTCACAACCCACAGGTTGAGAAATGCTGATCTAATCCAACACTGTGCTTAAACCAGGACCATCCCCAACTAGATCATCCCAAGCAAAGCTTTGTCTAGCTGGGTTTTGAAAACCTCCAAGGATGGACCTTCCACCACTTCTCTGGGTAACCTGTTCCAGTGTTTTACTACCCTCCTAATGAGAAAATTCTCCCTAATATCTTATCTAAACTTCCCTTCCTGCAACTTGAGACCATTGCTCCTTGGTCTGTTATCTGTCACCGCTGAGAACAGTTTATCTCTATCTTCTTTCAAACCCCTCTTCAGGTAGTTGAAGGCTGCTATCAAATCCCCGCTCAGTCTTCTCTTCTCCAAAATAAATAAACCTGGTTCCCTCAGTCTTTCCTCATAAATCATGTTCCCCAGCCCCCTCACCATTTTTGTTGCCCTCAGCTGGACTCCTTTCAATTTGTTCACATCCTTTCTGTAGTGGGGAGCCCAAAACTGAACACAGTATTCTAGATGTGGCCTCACCAGTGCTGAATAGAGCGGAATAATCACTTCCCTTGACCAGCTGGCAACACCTAGGCCAAGGGTCAATGAGAATCTAGTCAGGGAACTTCTGGAGGGACTGGACGTATTTAAATCATCTGGTCCAGACTATCTCCATCCCAGAGTGCTGGGGGAATTAGCAGAGGTCATTGAGGGACCCCTGGCACGGCTTTACGAGCACTCGTGGTGCTCTGGTGTGGTGCCAGAGGACTGGAAGAGGGCCAACATGGTTCCCATCTTCAGAAAAGGGAGGAAGGAGGACTCAGGAAACTATAAGCCAGTTAGTCTTACCTTGATCCTGGGGAAGCTTTTTGAGAGAATTATCCTGGCACATGTCCACAAAGGGCCAACGGGGGAGGTTATGCTTAGGGGTAACCAACATGGGTTCAAAGGGGGCAGGAGGGCGCAAAAGCCCCCATGGCTTGTCAGACCAACCTGGTGGCCTTCTATGACCAGGTCACAAAATCCTTAGACGCAGGGGTAGCAGTGGATGTAGTCTTTCCGGACTTTAGGAAGGCCTTCGACTCTGTCTCTCACCCCATTCTCATTAAAAAACTGGGGGACTGTGGTGTCGACACCTACACAGTCAAATGGGTCGCTAACTGGCTGGAGGGCCACACCCAGAGAGTGGTGGTGGATGGATCATTTTCGACCTGGAGGGAGGTGGGCAGTGGGGTTCCGCAGGGCTCAGTACTCGGGCCTGCACTGTTCAACATCTTCATCAGTGACTTGGACGAAGGGGTAAAAAGCACCGTGTTCAAATTTGCTGATGACACTAAGATGTGGGGGGATGTGGGCATGCTAGACAGGAGGAGTAGGCTGCAATTGGACCCAGACAGGTTACAGGGGTGGTCAGATGAGAACAGGATGGGTTTCAACACTGACAAGTGCAAGGTGATGCACCTGGGGAGGAAGAACCAGCAGCATATCTACAGGTTGGGGAACTCTCTTCTCGTCAGTACAGAGGCAGAAAAGGATCTTGGAGTCATCATTGATGCCAAAATGAACATGGGCCGGCAGTGTGGGGATGCAGTCAGGAAGGCCAACCACACCTTGGCATGCATCCACAGATGCATCTCGAGCAGGTCCAAGGAGGTGATCCTCCCCCTGTATGCAACACTGGTCAGGCCGCAGTTGGAGTACTGCGTCCAGTTCTGGGCACCGCACTTCAGGAGGGATGTGGACAACATGGGGAGGGTCCAGAGGAGGCCACTCGCATGATTGGGGGCAGCAGGGCAGGCCCTACGAGGAGAGGCTGCGGGACATGAACCTGTTCAGCCTCCACAAGAGAAGACTGAGGGAAGAACTAGTGGCCATTTACAAACTAGTTAGAGGGGACCAGCAGGCACTGGGGGGGGTCCCTGTTCCCCTGAGCACTACCAGGAGTGACTAGGAATAATGGTCACAAGCTGGCAGAGGGTAGATTAGGATTAGACATCAGGAGGCGCTACTTCACCGTCAGGGTGGCTACATCTGGAACCAACTTCCAAGAGAAGTGGTGCTGGCTCCTACCCTGGGGGGTCTTTAAGGGGAGGCTAGATGTACACCCTGCTGGGGTTGTTTGACCCCAGTACTTTTTCCTGCCAAGGCAGGTGTTCGGACTTGTCTAGGTCACTCTGAAACAATTTGTCTAGGTTGCTCTGAAACCTAACCCTACCCTCCAGCATATCTACTACTCCCCCCATCTTGGTGTCATCTGCAAACTTGCTGCGAGTGCACTCTATGCAGTCTTCTAGGTTGTTGATGAAGACATTGAACAGAACTGGCGCCAAGACTGACCCCTGGGTCAATCTGCTTGACACCAGCTGCCAACTAGACATCAAACCATTTACTACTACTCTCTGAGCCTGAAGCTCAAGCCAGTTTTTTCTCCATCTTACACTCCATTTATCCAGCCCATACTTCCAAAGCTTTCCTGCGAGAATGCTGTGGGAGACGGTATCAAAAGGCCAGCTAAAATCAAGGTACACCACATCCACTGGTCTCCCTGCATCCACAGATCCAGTCACGTTGTCAGAGAAGGCATTCCATTTGGTCAGGCATGACCTGCCCCTGGTGAATCCATGGTGACTATTTCTAATCACCCTTTTCTCCTCCAAGGGCTTAGAAATGGATTCCTTGATGATCTGCCCTATGATTTTTCAGGGACTGAGGTGAAGCTGACTGGTCTGAAGTTCCCTGGATCCTCCTTCTTCTCTTTCTTAAATATGGGCACTAAGTTTGTCCTTTTTCCAATCATCTGGCACCTCTTCTGATTGCCAGAATTTTCAAAGATGATGGCCAGTGGCTCTACAGCCAACTCCCTCAGCACCCTTGGGTGCATCCCATCCAGCCCCATGGACTTGTACATGTCCAGCTTTTCTAAGTAGTCCCTAACCTGTCCTTTCACCACTGAGGCTGCTCACCTCCACCCCAAACTGTTGCTTGGTGCGGTAGTCTGGGAGCTGACCTTGCCTCTGAAGACTGATGGAAAAAAGGCATTGAGCACTTTCCTGCATCCTCTGTCACAAGGTTGCCTCCCCCGTTCAGTAAGGGACCCACACTTACCCTGATCCTCCTTTTGCTACCGACATACTTTTAGAAACCCTTCTTGTTATGCTTCACAGTCCTTGCTAGCTGCAATTCCAGTTGCGCTTTGGCCTTCCTGACTTCATCGCTGCATGCCTAAGCAATGCTTTTATATTCTTTCCTAGTTATTTCTCTAAGTTTCCACTTCTTACCTTTTTGCGATTTAGTTTGCTGAAGAGTTTCCTGCTAAGCCAAGCTGACCTCTTGCTATACTTGCTAGTCTTCCTGCACATCAGGATGGTTTGTTTCTGCACTCTCAGTAAGGCCTCTTTGAAGTACAGCCAACTCTTCTGGACTCCTCTCCCCCTCAGTCTGGCTTCCCAGGAGATCCTGCCCAGGAGTTCCCTGAGTGAGTCGAAGTCTGCTTTACTAAAGTCCTGGGTCCTTACTCTGCCGCTCTCTGTCCTTGCTTTCCTCAGGATCCTGAACTCAATCATCTTGTGCCCAAATTGCCATCCACTATACTACATTCCCCACCAATTCTTCCCTGTTTGTGAGCAGCAAGTCAAGAAGAGCATGGCCCCTAGTTGGCTGCTCCCGTACTTGCATCAGGAAGTTGTCCCCAGTACTCTCCAAAAACGTCCTTGATTGCCAGCACAATGCTGTATTGCCCTCCCAGCAGATGTCAGGGTGACTGAAGTCCCCCATGAGAACCAGGGCCTGTGATCAGGAAACTTCTGCTAGTTGTTTGAATAAAGCCTCATTCACCATTTTCTCTTGGTCTGGTGGTCTATAGCAGACCCCCACCATGACATCATCCTTGTGTTCTCCCCTCTGACCCTAACCCAGAGACTCTCAACAGGCCTCTCAACACTTCTACCCACACTCCCAAAATCTCTGGCCAAACAGAGCAGCTCCATGGGCTGGATCTGGCCTGTGGGCTGTATGTTTCATACCCAACCTATTCATTTTATGGCATAATTAAGACCCCGACTCTAATATATTCTTTGAAATAGAAGAACCCTAGTTCCAGCATACATATTTTAATTAAAATGAAGTACCCCAGTATGGAAAAATAAGAGGAATCAGCAAAATAATCTTGTTCTTTGATAATCCTTTTTGCCCTCTTTCTGGCTCTGTAGTAGTGGTCATGTACTTCATTAAGAATTCAGTTATTACATCATGGCTGAAGCTGGTACACAAAGTTGTGGTAGCAAGATAAGACTGAAATAATTTTTGTTAAAACCAATCATTCCTAACCTTTCCTATCTCCTGCCTGTATGGATAGTTTGCTGTAGTGGTTTTCCACCAACTAGCATGTTTGCAGGAAGATTTAATCTTGTACTGAAAGGTCAGTAGGGCCAAAATTGTTATTTTAGCCCATGAGGTGATCATAGAATCGTAGAAAATTATACTTGGAAGGGACCTCAGGAGGTCATGTAGTCCAACCCCCTGCTCAAAGCAGGACCATCTCAAACTAGATCATTTCAGTGGGGCTTTGCTGATCCAGGCCTTAAAAGCCTACAAGGATGAAGATTCTACCACCTCTCTGGGTAACCTGTTCCAGTACTTCATCACCCTCCTAGTGAAAGTTTTTCTTAATATCCAACTTAAACTTCTCTTGCTGCAATTTGAAATGACTGATCCTTGTTCTGTCATCTGCCACCACTGAGAACAAACTATATCCTCTTCCAGTTGAAGGCTGCAATCAAATCCCCTCTCAGTCTTCTCTTCAGATTAAATAAACTCAGTTCCCTCAGCCTCTCCTCATAAGGCATGTGCACCAGCCTCCTCACCAGTTTTGTTGCCCTCCACTGGACTCTCTTCAACTTATCCACATACTTTCTGTAGTGGGGGGCTCACTGTTCCCTCTGTCTCAGAGCCTAGGTATATTGACAGGACGGTATGAGGAAGTGTGTTGTAATGGAATTTGTGTCTGGAGACAACAAGAGAATTTTCCCTCATTATGAAGAAATTCCTTGGATTGCCAGCTATCCACTTAGAGATCTGATTAAGGAGTAGATATTAGGGTTGTGCAAAATGGCACTATTGTGTTTCGCCTTCAGTTTCGAGGGTTTCAAGTTTCATTTTGATTAAAAACAGCTGTTCCATTTTGTTTGAAATGGAAAGGCAGTTTTGATGCTGTTTCAATGTTTTGCTCGGGGTGGGAAGTCAGCCTAGCTAGGCTGACAACCCACCCCCAGAGCTAGATCGCACAGGGAGTGGGAAGTCAGCCCAGCTGAGCTGGCTCCCCATCCCCAGTGCTAGATCAGGTGGGGGGAGTGGAGAGTCAGCCCAGCTGGGTTCACTGCCCCCGACCCTGTGCTGTGATCCAGTGTGGGGGCGGTGAGTCAGCCCAGTTGGGCTCACTCCTCCCCCCGTGCTGCGATCAGGTGCAGAGTGGAGAGTCAGCCCAACTGGGCTCACTCCCCCACCATGGTGTGATCAGATGCAGGGTGGAGAGCCAACCCAACTGGGCTGACTGTCCACCCCCACATCCAATCACAGAGTGGGGTGGGGGAGTGAGCCCAGTTGGGCTGACTCTCCACCCCTGCACCCAATCACAGCATGGTGGGGGGAGTGAGCCCAAATGGTCTGACTCTCCACCTGCCCCCACTGGATCGCAGCACCCAACACCAGATCGCAGCACTGGGGTGAGCCATTCCCCTGCACCGTTATCGGCTTCTGGCAGTGGGAGACGGGGAGAGCCAGGGCTGTTCTCCTGGCTGGTGCTGGAAGTGCATCCCTGGTTCTCCCGTTTCCCGCTGCTAGCTTCAAAACTAAAAACGTTTAGAAAGTTTCAAAATGTTTTGACTAGCCTCATTTTTTTTGGAGACTGTTTTGAAGCCCTTCATTTTGATTCGATCTCACTGTTTCGAGCTCGAAATTAGTTTAAACAGTGTTGAATTGAAACAACTGGCAAAATGTCGCACAGCCCTACTAGATATACAAATGGTCATGATTTCTGTCTTAGGGTCTTACATAGTTGCTTATCACTGTAGCATTCAAATTTCTTTCATGTAAAAATGATTGGAAGAGTGAGGTTCATAGTGGGACTAGCTTGCTTCTGATGAGATCTGAAAAGGTCTGTTTGCAGATCTCTGAAGCAAAAGGCAGGTATTTATTCTGATATCTCCAAGGCTAACCATGAGACTGTTTTGTCATTTGATTAGTTTTCAGCAATGGGTGAAACTCTCTTTTTTTATGTAGCCCTTGGCATGTGGCACTACCAGTGACCATGTCCAGATGTTCAGGACCTGGAGTGCCAGGTAGCTTTACCCCTGCTCAGCTCACCTAAGGGCTCCCTGAGAGGAGGGGCTGCTTTTTACAGTGGAGAGACCTTGCAGTCTCAGGAGCAAGTATTTACAGAATGTAATTATATACAGGGAATAATTATAATATGTAAATGAAAATTAAATGATATCCAGAGTTTGAAATATTCTATTTACAATGCAACAAAGGTAAGTTTATACAAAATAGCAGTTAATAACAATTTACACTTAAGAGATGATCAAGTTAATGATACAAAGCTAATAACTGACACATTATGCTACATATTTGTTATATGAATCCCATAAGTAATTATTCATAACTAATAAATTTTTACCCCAACTTATGCCCAATGGATGAAGGGAGGGGCTATCCCTCACTCCTCTCATCATGTGCTTTGAGGGCTTCAGCTGTCTTGGGCTGTCCCACATTGGCCCAGGTGTCTTGCAGTCTGCAGAAGCTGTTCTCATTCCTGACCCCTGCAAAACACAGACCTCTGTACAAGCTTCCCTGCCTGTGTACTGCCCCTCCAAGCTCACAGAGCTATTTACACAATTAAGCACACAGAGAAAGAGCAGGTTGCCACAAGCAGGCCAGACAGTACCTCTGGTCTCACTCCCCCTTAGGCACACCAAGGCTTCCCCTCAGGTCGTGCCTCCCTGGTTCTTAGACTACACAGGCATCCTGGGAACTTTCCCTTGTGGCATCTCTTTCCCCCAAGCTGACACGGTTTTGCCATAGTCCTTTCCCTGGCTATGCACACAGTAGGTTTATCACACCCTTTTACCGACCCCAAGTTTCCAAACCCAGCAGGGAATTGGCATCCTGATCTCTAGGGGCTCCCTGGGGCTATGTCCCCACCTAAAAGAATTTGTCAAGCTGGTTTATGAATTGAGGGCTCATTCTAGAGGTCTGCTCTCTCCTGCTCAACCCTCAGGAGCTCCACTGGCTTTCTGCCTACTCATGAATGCTTCAGCATGCACCGTGGGGTGGGACAATGCTGCAGGCTCTTCACAACTGTCTTCATTCAGTGCATGCCTCTTTTCTACCACCCCCAGGGGTGGGGAGACACTCAGGTTTAAAGGGAGCCACCCAGCCAGTCCCTGAGCTGGAATCTTCTGTGCGGTCCCAAGCTCATTTTTTTTTTTAAATCTTGAATCCCACTGCTGGGGATAATACTGGACTACACGTATGGCGTCCCAGTTGGTACCTGATTGGTGGTAGTTTCTGGTAAGGTGTACATACTGGGACAGTCTTTTTCAAGCATCCAGGCAGAACCTGGTATAGGACACTCTGAAGGTAAGTGCCCCTTAAACTGCCTGTTACATTTATAATCTGACAAACTGTTTATGATTGTGATGGTCATTAAACCACTGTAAAGATGGCGAGGGTGAGGGGGGGAGCATTAGTATTGCCTTCTTTTCAGTTGGGGATGCTTATTTGTTAGATGCCCTGAAGATACTACTTATTTTTAATTGACTAGAATCTGACCGTTAAAAATAAAATTAATGTATGTGGCTGAATGGTTCTGCAAAAGGTGCCCTCAGCACTTGTCACCAATGTGACACAAGAAATTAGGAGTTTCTGGTTTTTTTGCTTAACCTACGTGGATTTCTCCTATTTCTTTGGAAGAAGGGGAACGCCCAATACAGCATGAGGGTATGAACAAGTGCTTATAGAGAGATCTAGTGAACAATGAGGAAATTACAGATGGAGGATATGGGATTATTCAATAAGAGGTCAAGTGTTCTGAATTTCAACATTTTTACATTTGGAAAAAAAAATCTGTGAATATGTCCTCCCTTGTTTTCAACCAACTGGAAGGTTGGGGAACATTTTACAGGTTTAAAACTTAAATTTTTAATAATTTTTTTTTGCATATTTTTTAAATTTCTTGTTTCTGTGTAGTAATGATCACTAGGGCGTTCACTCCATTGTGTAGCTGAGGTGGTATCATGAGAAATTCATGTGAGACCTACATACAAAGGCAAGGCTGTCAGAACAAGATGAAAGCTATACATTTCAAAGTCTTGTCTCACATGAAAAAAGACAGTTAGGACTGCCCTGCTAATCTCAATCACAGATAACAATGATACATCCATTTCTGAGGTTAGATTCTCCCTTAGCTGTGATAGGATGGATTCTGGAGCAGTATTGGTTTTTGGATAGCTAATTCTGGTGTCATGCAAGTTGCTTATGCATGCACATCACTGCCCTCCCCCTGCCCAATTATATACCCCCTTCCGTGCCTGACAGGTGTCCTCTTTTTGAAACTGGAAATAACCTTACCTTATGCATTGTGGCCCGAGGGATTGTGGTTGTCCCCTCCAAAAAAAAGAAAAAAAAAAAAAGAGAAAAACCCCTATGTACAGTTGAGTGCCCTCTCCCCAACAGCAATGGAACCATGGTAGCCTTGGAGTTGTACTCTTTTGCATAAAAAGCCCAAATCTCAGTTCCTGAGCTACTGAGCACATGCACCCTTCTCTATTGGACTTGTTATGTGATTTCAGCCCAAATGATTGCATCTGCCCCCAAAATGAATAACGATAGAAAAGCAAGCCACATACATCTCCAGGCCCAGGAAGTCAGCATTCAAACCAGGACCATGGACTTGAGATGCCAGCAAGCTGCCCATGGAGCTGTTGCTTGATGCCCTTTGCCTCCCCTCCCACTCCATGGGGCTAGGAGCCTTGTATAGAATGGGCCAGGCCTCAGATGCTGTTCGGTGCCCTGACCAGATTTTGGTTGGACCCTGCCATGGATACACATAGATACTCTAGCCCAGGGGTAGGCAAAATACAGCCCGTGAGGCCATTATACCTAGCCTGTGGGGCCCTGTGGCAGTGCACTTAGGTGCCCTATGCCTGAGAGCGGAGACTGCTTTGGGGAGACCCCTAGTGGCAGAAAGGGGGAGGCTCAGCTGCCAGTCACCAGGGCTGCACAGGTGCTGGTTGCCAGGACAACTGGTAAAACCAGCTGACAAGGGAGGGGCAGGGCTTATCCCTTCTTAAGCCAGGTAGGAGGCCAGGAAAGCAGTCCTTCTCCAGCAGCTGTGGGAGTAAGGACTCAGCTCAGACAGACAGAGGGGAGGACTGTGGCCATGAGAACATCCCCTGGTCACTGCTGAGGTTGGTGGAGCCCTTCTTCCCCTGCTCCCTCGCTCTCTAGTAGGGAGTAGATTTTTGTTCGACCAGACGGTCTAGTTTTTATGTTGTAGCCCAGGGGCTTTATGGTTTATGTTTACTGTTTTGACTGGAGGACCGGGCGAGGCTATTAGGGGTGGAGAAGGCCTCATAGGAGCTTCACGGTAGCGTGGGGCCTCCTGGCACCGGAGAGGACGCAGCATTGTTAGGGGGCGCATTGGCCCCAGCCCAGAAGCTCCGGAGCAAGAGGGGGTAGCAGGGAGCAGCCCCAGAGTGAGGGGGGGCAGCAGGGAGCCCTGGAGCTAGGGGGGGTCAGTGAGAAGCCCCAGAGCTAGGGGGCAGCGAGGAGCCCCAGAGCGAGAGATAGAAGGGGGGCAGTGAGGCCCAGAGTGAGTGAGAGAGGGGGCAGTGCGGAGCCCCAGGAGTAAAGCGGAGGGCCAGAAAACAACGTCAACTCCATCTGCGAGGCTTGGGCTGCAGTGTAGGGGAGGAAAAGGAGCCGCAGGTAGCACCCCCTGTCATGGGGGCGTGGAAAAATGGGCAGCCTCCGGCTGATTACAACCATCTTCTAATCAAATAAGATCAAGGCGTGGAAGGTGAGTAAGCAGGCGGTTGGCCCATTACAGGAGGGCAGAGCCACTCCCAGAAAGGCTCCAATATTGATACTCCTGTCACAGGCTCCTAAAAAATTTAGAAAATTAATATTTATCTTACCTTGGTTCCTGTCAAAAAAGACATGAACCAGGGGTAGTAGGACCCAGGGGAAGCCCCAGTGGGCTCCCACAACAGCAGGGCCCACCCAGCCCCCCTCCCCCACCCCATGGCCGGTGCCCCATGCTGCAGCCGCTCACAGCCGGCCTGAGGCTGCCTGTGCCTACTCAGAACAGCCCTGCATGGGCTGCAAGTGGCTGCAGCAGGGAGCGCTGGCCACAGGGTGGGTGAGGGGCCACTTTTCCCCATGCTCAGCTTTTCTCTGGGCTCCTTTTCTGCTCCTTCGTGGAGTGGAGGAAATTGGCGCGTCCCCTGCCTTCCTGTTGCAGCTGCTTACAGCCCATGCAGGGCTGTCCTGAGCAGGCACAGGCAGCCCCAGGTGGGCTGTGAGCAGCTGCAGTGCAGGATGCCGGACATGAGGCAGGCAAGAGGCCATTTCCACCCCTACTCCCACCCTCAGCACCAGCTTGTAACCTGCCCCCACTGCCAGCCTAGGCCCTGTACCGGCTCTGGGCTTGCCTGTCAGGGCTACGCATAGCGGAAGCAGCTGCGGCCCCCTGGCTTGCCGTGACGGGCAGTGTTTGCTGCTGCTGCCCACTCGGAGCTCGTGCCATAGTGAGGCTGCCACCACCGCCCCTGGGCTGCACAGGGCATGATGCAGGCAGCAGCAGCAAATGCTGCCTGGCACAGCAAGCGGGGGGGCCGCAGCTGCTGCTGCTGTGTGCAGCCCCAACGGGTGAGCCCAGAGCCAGTGCAGGGCCCAAGCTGGCAGCAGGGGTGGGTTACAAGCTGGTGCTGAGTGCAGGGGGGAAAAGCGGCCCCGCCCCATGCCCAATGCCCTGAGCTGTAGCTGCTTGCAGCCCACCTGGGGCTGCCTGTGCCTGCTCAGAACAGCCCCACATGGGCTGTGAGTGGCTGCAGCAGGGAGCACTCGCCATGGGGCAGGTGAGGGGCTGCCTTTCTCTGCACTCAGCACCAGCTCTTTACCTGCCAGGGAGCAGGGGGCCAGGGCTGCCCCCTGCCTGTACCACAGGGCTGGTGGGGACACCGGGAGTGAGAAGGTGTGGGAGCCAGCAGGGGCACAGGGCCTGCAGTGGTGTCCCAGGGCCAGTGCTGGCAGGGCCCAGTGCAGGGCAGCAGGAGTACAGGGGTCCTGGGCAGCAGGGGCTCTATGGAGCTGGGCCAGCTCCCCCCCTCCCTGCTGCTCCACAGACCCCTGCCAGCCTGTGCCTTGCTTGGGCACCACTGGTGCTGGCCCTGGGACATTGGTCCCAAGACATTGGGACATTGGTCCCAAGGTGGTAACCAGGGGGTGGGGCACCTGTCAAGGGGCGGAGCTACCCATGCAGCCCTCGACAGCTTGCAAAACTGGGTAAGTGGCCCTCCGCCCAAAATAATTGCCTGCCCCTGCTCTAGCCTCTTTGATGGAAGCAAGGCCTGCTATTTGTGCCCTGAGCTGTCACACTGGTCAACTGGGTTCAGGAGCCCATCTGAGCTGTACTGCTTTTGTGATAATACAGGGATCCTAGTTTTCTCTGATTTAACCCCCCCGCCCCCATTTTTGGTTAAAAAAAAAAAAAGTAACCCCAAATCCACATTTTTCCATGTTTTAAATGAAACACCACTAATATATATAGTGCTGTTTCATTTAAATTATGGAAAAATGTGGATTTAGGGTTACTTTTTTAACTGAAAATTGTTTTTTTTTTTAAATCAGAGAAAACCAGGATCCCTGGACTGATAAAGAATGGTCTTTCATAAATGCACAGCCTTGTCACTTTAGCCAAGGGACTGAGCTGTGGGAATGGGTAAAGGAAAAGGTTTGAGTTCAAAACTGCCATCGTCACCTACTTGCTGGGTTGAGGGCTGTCTCGTCTGTGTGGATTTTGTTTCTTGTCTTTGGGGATAGGGATAGGCTGTGATCCTTCAGGCCATACCACCTAAGGGAAGCTGGGCTGTGTTGGTGCTCTGTAGTTCAGGGGCTGGGTACTGGAGCAGGGAGGGAAAATGGTGCGAGTTCAAAGCTGCACTCGTTTCCTTCCTGCAGGGCAGTTTCCTCTTAGCAGTCTGTGGCTTTTTGTTGTTGTTTTGGGGCTGGCCACTATCCCTCCGGCCATACCACATAAGGATTATGAGAGAGAGGAATACACAATGTAGGTACTTGGCAACTGAGGTGCTGGGCCTTTGAAGGGGAATGAGCATGAGTAAAATTCTGCTCTTTTGTGGCCTTGGCACTGAGGTGATTGAGCCCCTTTTCCCCCTCAACCCAAACTTAGTTTACATGGGTGCCTGAGGCAACCTGACCAGTGGTGCAAGGTCTGGGGTGCTCTCCATCCCAAATTCCAATTTGGGAGCTCAGGATGGAGAGCCAAGCCTTCATTTCTGGACTTTACTTCAATCCAAAAGGTTGGCGTGCCAGTGTATGCACGGCTGATCTGGTCAAAATTTGCTTGGGGCACAAAGCAGTGCCTAAAGTTTAGTTAATTTTTCTGCAAGGCTTCTAGCCCAACAAGGGCTGGAGTAGGAGGCTGCTTGTAAATCCTAGAGCCAGAGCCTAGCAGTCAGTTTACTGAGTCCCCCAGCCCATGGTCCTGCGTTTAGGAGCTTGCTTAGTTGTGCCTCAGAAGTTTTCTTTTTTTAATTTTAGGGTAGCAAGGAACCCCTTGGGCTGTACCAGATAGGAATTCTGAGAGACAGCTGTGCATCCTTGGTGTCTGATGATAACTCTGGAGATAGGCTTTAGGACTTGATGTGGTTGACTGTATGGCTGCGTCCAGATGAGCGTGCACATGAGATTTGCAGCATCTCAAAGCTGTACCTGTTCACTGAACTGTAAATTTGCAGCATGGCACCAATATTTGACACCAGGAGATCCTACTGTCAAAAAGGTGTGGCAGCAGTGTGTGCCACCAGAAATGGAGCCTGGCTGGCCAGAGCCACACTCTGGCTCCTGGCCAGGCTCCAACTGACCAGATCAGTGCTTCTGCTGCCCCTGGAGGCCCCCAGGACCTTGGGTAAGGCTGCTGGTGCCAGCACAGGTGCTGGCCCCATCCTCCCGTACCCCACCTGGGTCAATTTGCAGTATGTCAAAGTGTGTGTGCAGGGGCGTGCCCTGGAACAAAAAGCAGTGCCACAAATATGTGCTGCTGCTTTTTTGTGCCATGGGAAATATGCAGCCCTGCATGTGTACTCATCTGGACAAGCCTTTTGAGTTCAAAGATGACCATCTCCCTCCATTTTGTAGAGCAGAAGGTGCTCTTGGCTGAGCATGGTGCAGGTTATAAAAATTAAAAGTGCATGTGTGTCTTGTGTATCAGCATCCTTGCACTGAAAAAATGGTGGCGTGGCACTTTGAAAAAATGCTTTTTAAACATGTTTTATTTCAAAGCACCCTGTCATCATTTTTTCAGCAAAGGGATGCGCAGAGACACCAATACACGTGACGCAGAAGGCTTCCAGAGCACATCAGTTTTTGTGCTCCAGCAGACTTGATTAACTCGGTGGGGTCACCTGACCTCAGTTGTCTTTCCTGCCTGGTGCAGGGGGGCAGGACCTGATGATGTTGTGAGGTCCCTTCCAGCCCCTTACAATCTATGAATCCTAATGTAATTCTGAACCAATCCTGATCTAAACCTTAACCCTAATACTGACCTTGAACCAATCCCAATCCAAACTTTAGCCCTAATCTTAACCCTGAAACAGTTTCTGTTCAAAACCTGACCTTAATCCTAGCCCTTAACTAATCTCAATGCAAACCCTAAACCCAATCCTAATCCAGAGCCAACCCTAACCAAAGATCCAACCCTAATCTTAACTCTGAACCAGTTACAATCCTAATCATAATCCTAACCCCAAAACAATCCCACTGATAATGGAGACCTGGTGGGACTCCACCTATGACTGGACCACGGGTATAGATGGCTATACCTTGTACATGAGAGATCGAGTAGATAAAAAGGGTGGGGGTGTAGCTCTCTATGTTAAGGAAAGCTACGTGTCCCTGCAAGCTGATGTTGGCAACCAGGGTGGATGACTGGAGACCCTTGGGTTAAAATCCATGGGGAACACGGCACAGGGGACACAATGGTGGGAGTCTACTACAGACCTCCCATCCAAAGTCAAGGGCTTGACCAAGAGTTAGCCCAGGAACTGGCTGAGGCATGCTCCAGGACCATGGTTGTCATGGGTGACTTCAATTACCCAGACATTTCATGGGAGGATCACTCAGCAAAATCCGAGCTGTCACAAAGCTTCCTATCGTGCATGGATGACCTCTACCTGACTTAAGAAGTCTATGGGCCAATGAGAGGTATAGCACTGCTCGACCTGGTACTGGCTACTGGTGATGACCTAATCAGCGACCTAGTGATCGATGGGAAGCTGGGTGACGGCAACCACGAGCTGATCACCTTCACCGTCAGCCGTAAAGCTGGCAAGTCAGTCAGCAACACGGAAGTCCTTGACTTCAGGAAAGCCAACTTTGACAAACTCAGGAGGCTTGTCAGTGAGGCCCTAAGGGACCATGACCCCAGGGACGGGAGAGTTCAGGATAAGTGGTTGCTCCTCAAGGGAGCAAGCTAATTCTATTCCATCTCAGAGGAAAGGCAGCAAGAGGGCACAGCAGCCCCCCTGGCTCTCCAGGGACCTAGCAGACCTCCTGAGGCTAAAAAGAAAGGCCTACAAAGGATGGAAAATGGGATTCGCCTCCAAGGAGGAATATTCTGCACTGGTCTGGTCCTGCAGGGGGCAAACCAGGAAAGCAAAGGCTGCAACTGAACTCCAACTAGCTTCGAGCATCAAAGACGATACAAAATCCTTTTTCATCCTGAGGGATAGCCAGCATGGGTTTGTTGCGGGTAGGTCTTGCTTGACCAATCTCATTACCTTCTACGACCAGGTGACCTATCACCCGGACAAGAGAAAAGAGATTGATGTCATATATCTTGACTTCAAAAAAGCCATATTCTCTTCAGCCTGGAAAAGCACAGGCTCAGGGGTGACCTGATGGCTACCTATAAGTTTATCAGGGGTGACCACCAGTTTCTGGGGGAACATTTGTTCACCAGAGCCCCCCAAAAGATGACGAGGTCCAATGGTCATAAACTACTTCAAGACCGTTTCAGGCTGGACATAAGGAAGAATTTCTTTACTGTCCAAGCCCCCAAGGTCTGGAACAGCCTGCCATCGGAGGTGGTTCAAACACCTAAACTGAACACCTTCAAGAGTAAATTGGATACTTATCTTGCTGGGATCCTATGACCCCAGCTGACTTCCTGCCCCTGGGACAGGTGGCTGGACGTGATGATCTTCTGAGGTCCCTTCCAGCCCTAATGTCTATGAAATCTATGAAACTGAGTCTGCTTCAAAGCACTGGATTTCCAGTGCATCAGAACAGGCTCCTTCACGTCTGTAGGAGCCCTAGGAGGCCAGCCTGCCTTATTTTCAGTGTATGGACATGTCTGCAAGGATCCTTTGTAAGAACATATGTTGTGGCAAAACCTGACCACAAGGTGTCACTGTTGATTCAATTTAAAGTATTTCTCAAGCAGTGGCAGAATTTTTAATAGAAGCACAAATGACAAACATCTTGGGATGTTTAACGTCATAGTGTAAGAATGAGGGAGTGCTTTTGCCTCAGCTTTGAGCCCCTCATCTTGTACTTGGCGTGATAAATTGCTGCTCAGCTTTGGCTCCCACTTGTGCTGCTCCCTGATTTTTAACGACTCAAATTGTTCAAAGCGTGTGGCTTCTCTGAATGGACATTGGGTATATGTCTGTGTAATAGGCTTGTTAAGTCTCATAAGGCTTGATCCTATGAGCATACTGTGAGCACAGCTCCTGGTGAGATCAGTGATTGCAGGATTGTGTCCCTAATGTACTCTTTTCTGAACACAGAAGTAAACTTGTCTATCAGCCTCTGTATCTACTCTGCCATTACAGCTAATACCCCAACAGCCAAAGGAATAAAAACAGACTGTAGGAGAAGTTCCCTCAGTGGCTGCTGCATTTATCTGCATGTGCTCAGCACCATGTATGTCAGGCTCTGCCATCTGAGATCCTGAGCTGCCAGTGGCCAAGTTGTATGCTCACTATGTGCTTGGTCTGATTTCTTTGTTATTTATTCTCTTGTTTATTTGTTGGCTTTCTGTGTGTAGATGACTATGATGTTGCCTCATTGCACACACCCTACTGGGTGGGTGGCTGGAGGGAAGGGAAGGGTGTCTCAGTCTTGCAGTTTGCAGGATATACTGGACATCTCCACTTCTATCAGGCAAATGAGCACAAATCAGACTTACAGCTAAATCTTGTATTGCCTGAGCCAGCATTTTCTCCCATTGGGATAATCGCTCGATAGCCACAGGGCCAGAAGAGGAAGGTGTTGGCAAAAGTGTATTTGTCCCTGCTGTTCTCCCTTGAACTCTGAGGAGCCTGCTTAGTTTTCCACAGTCTCCCTTGCTGTGGAAGTGATTCCTCCTCCACTAAAGTGTGCTGAATATTCTCCAGTGCCATACAAGGAGGAGGGTAGGGCCCATTAATTTAACTGAACTTTATATTTGTACTGGATTAAAAATGTAATCCATGGCATTGTGAGTCCTACAGCCCAACATGCAACAGACAACAGAGTGGAATCTGGAGTCAGAACTAAGAAATTAAAACAGGTGCTTGGATTTTCCTGCCTTTGGAAAGATTCAGAAGAAACGTATGAGAATCTTTGGGGAAGAACAAGCTTTGAAATGTAATCAGTTAAAAGGAAGTTTCACTCATTCTTTTTTAATGCTAGAAAGTTAGAACCAAGAGCATGATTGAATCATCTTCTTTCAAGAATACAAACACTGTTAATTTCTTATAGTTACATTGTCAGCTCTGCCTGATACTGGGGACTGAATACCAGTTTTAAATCCCATCATTGCCACTGACTAGCTCAGTGGCCCCAGCCCACATAAGTGCTCTTTGCCTATCTCATTTTTTGTAAAAGGGAAATCGAATATGTAATATTTCTACAAAGAAGATTTTTTTAGAGAAATGTTTTGTGTAAGGAGGTGCTTGGCCCATCAAGGGCTCAGAATTAGGCTGCAGGTGGTCAGTGGTAATAGTCTGCCTGGCTGGGAGTCAGCTCAAAGTGATGGCCAGCTATCGAGGGTGGCACCACAAAGAGATTTGATAATTCCAGGAGGGCTGGCTGACAGGAAGCCAGAGCTAAATTGTTCCTCTCCTAATGTCTGGAAATGAGAGGTCTGTGTTGTGCTGTATTGTGCATTGAAGGCTGTTGTGATGAAAAGTAAATTGGCCTGAGAAATTGGAAACAGAGCTCACTTACCTTTTTAAGGCAGCAGGGTAAGTGACCTGCTTACACTTTGTTTTCCAATAAGCTCTGCTAATTAATAAGTGGATGTCAATGGGACTACTTGTGTGCTTGATCTTTGGTGTGTGTACATAAGTACCTCAGGAAATCTAAGCTTATGAATGAAAAATGCTCAGCAGTAGTGGTATGCTGGAACTTAGTCACTGGCTTTTTCTGAAGACTGTGATTTTATTTGTTTGTAATCATCTGCAGTGGGTCAACAAATAGTATGAATGGGTGTTGTTTTTCTTGTTCTATGAAATGGAAGAGACTCAGAAGGGAATAAAAATCAAGCTCTTCTAAAGAAATATATGGTCTGTCATATAGCAAAATATTTTAGGAAGCACGATTGAGGATATACTTGGCAATATGCATGACTGCCAGCATAGTTTCCTTACAGGTTGGCTTTATCTTAGATTGAGGGAGAAGAAAGCCATATCTGCCCCTGTCACGGAGCTCAAAACCAAAGGAGTACTTGATCCCCTCATCATAAGCCCAGTCATTAGAGCTACCAGAAGTAGGGTCTGTAGAAACATAAAAGATTGGCATAATTAGTATTAAAGGCTGCCGGTAGTGAACCCCCAAATGCCATGCTTTACCAGAAGAAGCAATATAGATTGGGTGCTTCAGCAGGGCTTTTGGTGCTTTTATCTAAAGCTGATTGAATTATTAGATAAAAGTGCCAAAAAAGCCCCATTGAAGCACTCAGTCTATACAGCTGTTGTGTGAGCTGGGTCCAATTAATACAGTGCCTGTTCTGGGTGTGCACTGGGCTTGGTGTGGGGGCCTGCAGACTTTAAAGTAAAGCACCACTTTTTGTGGGGAGAAAATCGTGATGAAAAACATCAAGGTGTCCTATTAAATGAAAGGGCACATGTGCGCCAGAGAGATGGGGAGGTCATCAAGAACTAATAGTTGAATAGATTAGAAGCTTGAAATTAACCTAAGGCTATGTAAGAGTTACATAGTAACTGCCACAGTTACTTGACAGTGTCTGTTAATATGATCCATACTTCTTATAGTGTAATTTCACCCATTACTCAAGACATTCAAATGGTACAAGTAGTAAATAAATCTTATGGCTTACTGTCCTCTACTATATACTAAACCCTTGAAGTTCTTTTTTAAATGGAGCTTTTGCTCAGTAAACTTATTGGGTGAAGCTAGTGCTTTTCCTTACTATTCCTAAATTTGCAAACATACATGTTAGGAGTACATAGTAAAATGTTTTTGCAGACCAAAATGCAGTAAGATTTAGGATCCAAAATGTAAGTGTAAGATTCCAGTTTCTGAGGGCCACAATAATACAGATAATGAATAATAAAGAATCAGTTTGTCCACTTTACTCTTTGCCTGATGATAGCAGACAATCCCTCTTCCTTTTTGGCTATTCTGAATATTGGTCAGTTTCTGGTGTTATAATTTTTATGTAACTTCCCACTATTCTTAATTGACTGAGGCAAACATGGAAGAAATGCAGCATTTATATCTCAGTTTGACATCAGAAGCCCAATGGAGGTCTTAGAAATGCTGCGTTTAGTACTTATGAAACAGTTGGGCCAGGGAAATGTGATTCCCTTTACATGGACTGCTTCTACATGAGAGAGAAGAAAATCCTTATTCTTTTATTGAGGGGCAAGAAACACCATATAGGTATGTGTTTGATTGGACAAAGAGTACCTAACTCTCACCAGACAAGCCTCAGCTGGCCCTTATAACCTGGATAGAATTGGCTGCCAGTTGTCAGAGTGCTTTCAACTGGCTCCTATCAAGTGCCTGAGCGAGGCTGCGGCATATAGGCTGCAGCCCTTTCAGTTCTTGGTGGATTCATAACAGAATAGCTCTTTTTTGAGTGTGGGGAAGCTCCTTGTTCCTAGTCCTGGTTCTCGATCCTTGCTTTCCTGTTCCCTCTGCCTGCTGTCTTGAACCTTGGCTCTTGGTATTGTAAACTTTGAATCTGGTACTTTCCAGGGTTATATCTTCACCCCTCAACCCTGATACTCCCTTCCCCATACACACACGTGTGGGTTGTGCCTGTGACAGTTTCATACCAGGACCTTGCTTCTTCTCATGTCAGGTATTGCTAAACAGCCCAGGTGTGAGTTGGTTGCAGTAACAATGACATTTATAATTACACTGAAAAGAAGATGGATTGAAATACTTACAGATTATAGTGGCTGATACGCCGTATTTGTATTTTGTGCCATACAGGCTGGACAAAGCTTCCACTGCCTCCTCAGCAACTTTATTCTTTTTAAAAGGAAGACAGTCTGTCAATGAAAGCTAGTTTTGGAGAGATTTTAAGTACCTTGAGCAAGCATCCCAAAAGCATATTTATTTAGCCAACAAATTCTGATATCTTAATAGGAATGTCAGCTTCTTTTGCTCAAACTCCTGGAGAGCCCAGCCAACTTCTAAAGCAGGGGTAGCCAATTATTTTGGCTGGAGGGCTGCTTAATGACTTTTGGTGAGCTGTCAAGGGTAGCCCTGCCCCTTGACAAGTGCTCTGCCCCCCTAATTGCCATCTTGGGACCGGAAGTCCCACCCTTTAGCCCCTGACCTTTGCCACCAGAAGTCTCTCCCCTTGCCTCCTGGAAGTACTCCTTTTGGGGGTTTGCTGTCTTTGAACCAGAAAAAAAATTATAAACTAAAAATCACAAACCTCTACTATAACATGTTTTAATTTTATTTCAAAAAGGATTTTTGTCTCTATGTACGGGCATTTGCATAGTGTATATAGAGGTGATTGCATAATAGCTCAAAATAAAGTCTTACGTTTGTATATTTTGTGTGGGGTGTGGTTGGGGGGTGGGTTGGATTTCTGAGTGTGGGTGCGTGCAGGTTGTGGGGCAGTGGGTGTGGGATTTGTGGGGGTGTTAGTGGGTGGGTGTGGGCCCCTGCCACATGTCTCTCCCCTTCCATGGCTGGTGGGAGCAGCAGGCAGCAAGCCCTTGGGGTGCTCATGGCCTGTGGCAGTCAGAGCCTCTTGGCAGTGCGCGGGTCCAGCTGAATCCCTGGATCTGCATGTGGCAGCAGGAAGCTGGCCCGCCCCACTGGTACATGCCTTTGGTCCTAATCAGGCTGGCTTCATGCCGCCACATGCTACTTCTGGCACTGCAGGCAGGAGCTGTGCGCCACTGGGCCAGGCTGGACTGGCTCTGTGCCTCCATGTGGGGCTTCAGCATTCCAGTGGAGAGCTGTGCATGGCAGCATGAAGCCTGCCCAGCCCAATGGTATGCAACTCCCCATGGCTCTCCTTCTGGGAACTGTGTCATGCCAGCACTTGGGGTTCCTGGCACTGTAGCTGCTGCCTCTGGCAACAGGGGCTGTGTGTTATTGCAGGGACTGGGGGAGAGCATGCACCAGGGGGCCCACACCCACCCATCCACAACCCCTGCCTCCTCCACATATTCACACACAAACCCCATACCCACTCACTCCTCCTGCAGGCAGGAGCTCCCCTCCCTACTCACCATTTGTCCAGTTATGCACCATCATGCTCAGTGCATCTACATGGGGCTTTCAGATGGGCAGCCACGGGCCAGTAATAATTGTTTTTTGGAGGGGCCCCATGGGCCTAATAGAATGACCTGGTGGGTTGGATCTGGCCTGTGGGCAGTATTTTGCTCTCCCCTGTTCTAAAGCATATATGTTCTTATAGGACTAACCCCATTGGTTATCAGTTTCAAATTAAATTAGTTTGGTTTTAAAGGCTGCCTATACACATGCTCAGAGGTGAGGAGGGGGGAGTGTTTTAATTAGAGTGGTTCCTGGGCAACTACTCTAATTTAAACATCCCCCTGTTATGTGTATTAAGCCCCCATGCATTTAAAAATGGCCATGGGATGCTTTTTCTAAACCTCATTCAACCTCATTAAAAATGTGTGGGGGCTTAATACATGTGAAGCTGCAGCAATGCAGCAGCGGTCTAATTAGAATGCAGAGCACGTTCTAAAAACACCAACAAACACATGTATAAGCAGCCTAACATGCAGATGGGATATAGATGCTTTTGAATGCGTTTCCTTGAGTCCCTTGTGTCCTCTAGTGTTATTCTGTTTGTGTTAATATGGTCTAGAGTTGTGCAAAAATGTCTTTGGCCCTTTTATCCCTAAGTCACTGGGCTGAATCGAGCACAAGTTGGACAGGGCATCATTTAGACTGATATCTAAATGATTGGCAGAGGCAGGGTAAATATGCACCTTATAGACAACTAAATCTATAGAGAGGACAAGCTTTCATGAAGCGACTTCACATGACTTCATTGCAGCATTTGTTGAAGTGAACTTCAGCTCATGAAAGCTTGTGCTCTCTGGGACTTAGTTTATACATAAGGAGCATATTTACCCTACCTTCTGCCTGACTTCAGAGTAACACAGGTAGTTAGCCTCTATCTAAATGGCTAGGTATCAGTTAATTACCAGTGTAGTTTAGCTTTAATTTGGTAGATTCTGGCTATTCCATTTTTTGGAACAAGATTTCCAGAAGGTAAAGATTGACCCTAGGCTGAAATATACCATTGACCCTAAGGTTGTTTCCTGTAGATCAGCCCATAAGATCAGAACCTGCAGCAATGGGTTGATTAGAAAAGCATATTTGTATTTCTAGGTAATCTAATAACCATTGGCTTGGTGGTAGGCTCCTAGTTAAGTAACTGGGGTTCACCACTTATGTTGGAGAGGCTGGTTTTGTTTTCTTCTGTATCAGGTAGGCATTTAGAGAAGGTTCAGTTTGAAGCTTGTCAAACTTGGCAGTGAACCTGTGAGAAAAGTTTAAGGGTGACTGCAGCTTTGTACCCAAGTCAGTCAGGTACTGACTGACTGTTATATGCAAAAGGGTAGCAGAGCTGGCTGGAAATAAAGTGGGGGATAGAAAATAGCAAATAATTTGAGGTGGTTATTCCACAGGTTTTAAACAGAAATTACTTTTTGATTTGGTTCATGAAAATATATATTTTAAAAATGTTTGTTTTACTTTTCCCTCATTACCCTATTTTTTCTGCTCTTTTAACTCTTTTATTTCCTTTTAGCCAGGAAAAAAAGACAAACTGAAAAGAAAATCCTTCCTAACTTTTGACTCTCTTCATCAAAAAGTGGAATATTCAGAAATAACGAAAACAAAAACCTTACTGGTGAAAATTTCAAATAGTAGAAAAAGGCAATATTTGGTGAAGAAAAATTCAGCCATCAGACTAGGTCTACTTTCATTTTTTAACATACCAGTTCATCATGATTAGGTGCTTTTCTTGAAATGTAGCCGTAAGGGAAGAGCAATATCTGAGAGTAGGAATGGATGGTCAGGTACCCTTTGATGGAGTGGAGGTTCTCACGAATGAAGGTGGCCACAGCTTTAGTTTCTTTCTCAGACTCTGCTGCAGTTCCACAATAGACTTCAGAACATGGATCATCTGAGACACCAACAGCTGTAAATAAGATTTGCATTATTATTCTTTGGCTTACAGCCTAAATGCAGTAAATTGTTAATTGGAGTAACAAAGTCCCTCATTTTCAATGACCAAGAAAATAACCCAGGTCACCAGTCTACTCATACAGATTAGTTTCCTCACCCTTTCTTCTCTTAAGTTACTTACTGCCCCATGCAGCATTAAAGTTTCGGTTCAGGTCTGTACCAATGCAGTCAGTGTTAGAGTTATTGGAACGATTTTTTCTCCATAAGCGATCCTACAAAACAAAATGCTTGAAGAATTTAAACCCAAATACAGAACTTCATTTTACTTATTTGGTCAGATTGGGTTTAGTCTGAGAGGTAAAGATTGATTCAGATCTAAGATAAAATCCAGACAGTTAACACAAAGACTTTCATCTTCAGAATGAAAGACAATATTAGTCAAAGGAAAAGCAGTCTGCTGGGACTACACATCTAATGAATGTACCCCATGTCAGTTTGAGTTTTGAACACTTGAATTGCACCTTATGTCTACAATGCATAAGTAGAGAGATTAACAATTAGACTAAGCATTTCTCTTTGCAGTTGCTTGGATTGCAGTTCCCAGCTGAGTACATTTAATGCTTTCAAGTAACTATAAACACAGGCTCTGATGTGACTGCAAATAAAGTCCTGAGGACTGCAATCTACCATATTTGAGAAACAATTGTTAATGGGTGAAATTCATACACTCCCCATCTATTCCAGACCCATATAATTTGACTATGTATAAGAAGATGGAATATACCCTGCACAGGCCGATAAGGCACTGAAACATAAGTTATCATCCACAGATATAATAATGCTCACAGTTCTTCTGTGCCCCTTATTTAGACTGGTGTAGGGGTTGGTGGACTGGTATAGGTGTGGATTGGGTATATCCTCTCCTGGGTTATCATAAATAGTCTTTGCCGTTAAAGAGCAGTATGGAGTTCCATCTTGTTATTGGCAGGAGGTCATTGTTATTGAAAGATGGCCAAAGCCATCCATTTCCTCATCTCCACAGGGGGTTACTGATGGGCTCACATTATGTGGAAGACCTTAGTCAAGCCTTGTTGCCTCACCTGAATGTATGTTTTTTAAAGGTATTTTCAGTGACATGAACTAAAGTCAGGCCTTGACCTTTCACATGGAAAATTATTTGGTTCACAGACTTGAATGCGATCTGCACTAGACGGAATGATCTGTAATCTAAGGGGATTTTTTTCTTTTGGCGGTCTATTATACAGGTTGTTAAAGTATTGATCTAAGTTATACTCTAAGCAATAATAGCTTACGGCTCCTCTGAGAGAGAGAGATTTTTTTCTTTAATGGGGACTCTCTCTCTCAAAGGAGCCTTAAGCTATTATTCTTTAGAGTATAACTTAGACTTTTTTTTAATGGGGACTTTAATGAATCTTGACAGCTGAGCTGCAGAAAGTATAGAAAATAACCAAAGGTGAGCAATACTTCAGTCCAACTCCACACATAGCCATCAACGTTGAACACGGGGAGAATGTAGAAGTTCAAATTATCTAGCAGGTATGTCATCGTCTTGTCCTTTCCATAGGTTCTGGTAGCCTGTAAGGGAGATGTACACAGAAATATAGTTTAATGCAAAGCTGTTCCAGTACTATGTTCTTGAAGACAGACCCAAATTACCCAATAAATCAATGAGGGCATAAACTAGAGATGATGAGTTTCAACAGATAAGTGGTTTGAGATAACCTATGCCAAGCAATTGCAAGCATTTCTTTCATTATAACCTTGTCTTTTTTAATTTAGACTAGAGTCCTGTTCAGGTGGCTTATATGCACAGCTTGCTTCTTTTGCTTGACCTTCAAAACAGCCATGTGAGAGTATGATTACACCACTAAACTGGCACCCTTTTTTCCTCCTACTTCATGATTACATTCTGTGGGGCATGGTGACTGAGGAGTCTGCCATGTTCCACTTACATACTACAGAAAAATGTTTGGTTTGCTCCTGTTGCACTCATTCTCACATACGAATAGAGCTTCAGGGTTACTAGACATAGTTTAGCTAGACAGCTCCAGTTCAGCCCCCAGATTGCAAAGGAAGTGGATCAGAATATGACCCCAAGAGGATTTCTGAAAATAACTGTGTTTACTGACCTGCTTCACAAACCACTGGCAGAATGCGGGTGAGATCCATTCACGTGCATGGATCCCACAGTCCATAAAAATGGTCTTCTTTCTACCACTCACCTTCCCAACCTGTTTTCAAAGATAAAAATGTTACTTCCTCTGGGAGGAGCTGTTCCTCCATTAAACATCAGGGCTTGTATCTTCATCTTTAGAAGATTTTCATTTTTTGTGTACCATTCCTTTAAATTTCACGTGGGAGGTTTTCTGAAGCAATTGCCAATTTATGCATTGTGATATACTTGCTGTTGCCTGAAAACTTTGCTACTCCTTTTTGTGTTTTTATTTTCTCTTTACCTAAATTCATTTAGACTGAAAATATATGATCATTTTTGCATATATAAAACGTAAGTACTGAAAAAGCTGGATATTCCTGGAAAAACCAGGAATTCTGGATCACTGGGACTGTAGTTCATTAACATGTTTTGTGCTGTTAGAACTCTGTTCTCTTTTTCACTAAGTCTTACCTTTCTGATGCCTTTCTACTCTGCCACAGAATTGAGATTTGATTGGAAATGTTATTTCACAGAGAATAACTCCATATTGGATAGCTAAGTCTCAATATGTGAGGGCCTTATGAAAAGTGGCCTGTTCCCAGGGAGATCAAGTAAGTGCTAGGGGAGCAACACTCTTTCTTTTCTGCACCTCTTGGAAAATATCCATGTGATACGAGTCCCCACTACTCACAAAAGACCTGCAGGTCTGTGAATTTTTGTGTAGCTTTTAGAGGTATTTAGTGACTAGATTTATATTTAAGATGCTATATGAATGCACTTGGTATTGGTTGCTATGTGTCTATTTACAGTCTTTTATCATACATGACACTGTAAACCTAGTATCACTTTTGCTATTACCTAACTTCAAGGCAATTGATAAGTCTGGGCACTTTCTAAGGTACATTTTATCTTAAATATATGTCTCCAGTAGTGTCACTATGGTGAGGTAAGCAGACACCAGGAGAGTTCCCCCAACCCTGGCGTACACAGCCCTGTGCTTTACCATGATATACACAACCCTGTGCTGCCCCTCACTAGGCATGGGAGGTGGGCAAAGTAGTGCCACATCCAGCAGTGTATCTCGGGAGCAGGGGGTGATCAGAATGGTGCTCCCTCCAACCCTGGGGAGTTTTTGCCATAGCAAGCACAGCCCCGCACACAGTAATATACTTAGATCAGAGGGGGAAGTGAACTGGACACCAGGCATGCCTCACAGGGAGCCTGGCTACAGGCCTGATACCACCCAAGCCAATGCTGCTGTAGCAGCAGCAGCAGCAGCCTTTACTTGGTGAAGAGCAGCTGCAGGTAAGACTTTGCTTCCTCCGTCCCCTCTTCAGAGGTCAGCATACCCAGTGCTCCCCCTGCCTTGTATGCTGGAGGACCTTGTTACACCTTTGCATTTCTTTTCATCCCAGTATTGTATATTTAATTCCTGAAGCAGTATCACCAATTTACTATTTTCAACTTGATTGATAAACAGGGATTTGGGTTTTCCATTTGCCATGGAAAAACACTGTAAAATGAGGATTTTCTTCTTTTAAGGAGAAAAACATGGGAAATGGGTGGTTTCCCCTTGCAGGCTGGCAGATTTCTATCCTGCAAAGGGCTGGGGGCAGCAGGAGGAGGGCAATCAAGCAGTGGATGCATGCATGCATGCACGTGGCAGCCAGGCAGTGCGGCTAGCAGCTCCCGCAGCTCCCCTCAGGTAAGTCTTGAGGACACCATAGTGAAGGAAGGAGAGAGGGAATTGGGCAGGGCTGGGGCGGGAGGCACTGCCTGGCCAGGGTGGTGCTTGGGGCGTGGGGCTTGAGGCCCAAGGCCTGGGCAGGAATGTGTGGCTGCAGGGCCTGGGCAAGGAGCGGTACGGAGCCGCAGGTGGTTTGTCTGGGGGCACATGCCCCCCAGATTTGTGCATGGGGTGGGGTGAATGCAAGCTGCCTGCTCTCTGCCCTGCTGCCTTCCCCCTGGGGCCTCCACGACACAGCAGGTTGTGCATCAGGGCAGAGCAAGACAGGGAGGCTTGGTGCTGCTGCCAGGAGTCACTTGCAGCCATGGTGAGGCCATATGGATGCCATATGACCTGTCTGCTTGGCAGCAGCAGGGGTTCCAGGGTGGAGTTGTGCTACTCACTGCTGCTGGGCAGGCAGGGCCGGGGGTCTGTGGGTTTGGAATGAGAAAAACCAGCAGGCCCAGGGGCAGGTGGGTCAGGAGTAAGGGGCACTAGCAGGGCTGGGGGGCTGTAGCTTGGGAGTGAGGGGTAATGGCATGGGTGGGGTACCAGCATATCAGGGCTCCTTAGTGCCACAGAGCAGTGCAGGGGGGACAGCTGCTGCTGGACCCATGTCCTGGTGAGCAAAGGGAGCAGGGGGAGCTCTGATTTTTTCCATGATAAAAACCCCAAAATCAAATGCCAACACTTATAGGTATTTAGAATGTATTTTATTATAGTAATTGAGGCACTGGTATGCTTCCAAAATGCTTTAAAATCATAAATATATCAATAAAATATTGTGTTTAATTGATGCCTATATATAGTGGCATTTCATTTTAATCGTGGAAAAAATGGATTTGGGGATTTTTAACCAGAGAAGTTGGGGTGGGGGGGAGGGGGTGTTAAATTAGAGAATGCATGATTTTTAAACGGAGAAAACCAGGATAACGTATCTATGGTTTTAGCCACCCGTCATGACTTTGTATAACTTAACTGAAAATAAATTTATACCTGAAGGAGGTACATTGGCCGCTGTTGAAAAGTATTTCCAATTTCAATACGAGAGACCAGTTTTGGATACTTTTCAGCAATTCGAGCAGTCCAGGCAGCAATCTAGATTAAGAAATAACATGTGGTCACTTGCACCAGTCTCAGGTGACAAGATTTAGAATGTAAAAAAGTGGAGGAATCTTTTCCCTATTTTTCTTGCATCACCCTGGGGTAGTGGAGAACCTCCTTAGATAGAAGCTACCTGTAGACTGAAATGGCTTCTCAGTCCCACTTCCCCTGTTGTGTTTCTGCACTGCTTCCCCTGTGGGTGAGACTAGACAATCTGCATAGTAACAAATTCTGTGATCTTACCATCACCTACAGTGGCCCATCCACAAACCCCATTGCCCATGACAAACCCATGTAAAATGGAGCTTCATACCACACAAAAGGCAGATGTCTTGTGTATGGCCTCTTCAAATCCTACCAGAGGGATTTATGCAGCAGTGAGAGAGAGACAGATTATTTCCTTAAATGCACAAACTCTTCCATACCGTATCCCAGCTGTTGTATTTTGTGTAACGGTGTCTAGCAGTAAAATTCTTCTTGCCATGGAACTGTTTTTCAATCTCCTCTTGCAGGTTATGTAATAAAACTCTGTATGACACATGATAATACATAAATGTATGCTAGTTTGAAAATGAAGTATCATAGGAAATGTTTCTAAAGTAGAGACATTTTTACACTACCATAGCCTCTGAGTCCATGACATTCTTTATCCATGTGGCATCTCTGTCAGGCAGGGGTAGTGATATTGTCCCTGTTTTACAGATGTGTATCTGAGGCACAGAGAAACTAAATAACTTGTTTGGAGTCAATGGGATGTTGGGCTGAAATAAAGAATTAAGCCTTGGGACTCCTAAATCATGGTCTAACGCTGTAACTGGACTGCCCTTTCTCTCTGGAGTAGTATACAAATGGAAAGAGACCTCACAGACTAGCTGAACTCAGAATTTTGAAGCATTAGCAGCCAGTTATAAAAGTCTCACAGTAGTCCTGGTAATAGCCATTTTCTTTTCTTTCTTCAAACTGAAGATTGTTCAAATTTCTAATTTTTTGGATGCCCCTCTTGGTATGTTGTAGGCCTGGTTGTTCAAAGGAACAGATCATCCATGGCTCTAGCTTCCAGGGTAAGATTTCATAGATTTCATAGACATTAGGGCTGGAAGCGACCTCGGGAGATCATCGAGTCCAGCCCCCTGCCCAAAGGGCAGGAAGTCAGCTGGGGTCGTAGGATCCCAGCAAGATAAGCATCCAATTTACTCTTGAAGGTGTTCAATGTAGGTGCTTGAACCACCTCCGCTGGCAGACTGTTCCAGACCTTGGGGGCTCGGACAGTAAAGAAATTCTTCCTTATGTCCAGCCTGAAACGGTCTTGCAGGAGTTTGTGACCGTTCGACCTCGTCATCCCTTGGGGCGCTCTGGTGAACAAACGTTCCCCCAGATCCTGGTGGTCACCCCTGATAAACTTATAGGTGGCCATCAGATCACCCCCGAGCCTGCGCTTTTCCAGGCTAAAGAGTCCCATGGCTCTCAACCTGTCATTGTAAGATCTGTTTTCCTGACCTCTGATCATGTGCGTGGCTCTCCTCTGGACTCTCTCAAGCTTCTCCACATCCTTTTTGAATAGTGGAGCCCAAAACTGGATGCAGTACTCCAGCTGTGGCCTCACCAAGGCCGAGTACAAGGGGAGAATGACGTCCCGGGATTTGCTCAAGAAGCATCTATGGATGCACGCCAGCATTTTGGTCGCTTTACTAGCCGCAGCATCGCATTGCAGGCTCATGTTCATCTTGTGGTCAATGATGACCCCCAAGTCTCTTTCTTCTGTAGTGCTATCCAATGTAGCACTGCCGAGCCTATAAGGAAGCTGCAGGTTTTTCCTCCCCAGGTGGAGAACCTTGCATTTTTCGGTGTTAAACACCATCAGGTTCTCGTCCGCCCATTTGCTGAGCTTGTCCAGGTCAGCCTGGATCACCCACCTATCTTCGGGCGTGGATGCTTTGCCCCAAAGTTTGGTGTCATCGGCGAACTTGGCCAGTCCACTCCTGACTCCAGTGTCCACATCGTTAATGAAGATGTTGAACAGTATGGGTCCCAGGACAGAGCCTGGGGGGACCCCACTGGTCACAGGGCACCACGATGAGTGACTGCCATCAATTACAACCCTCTGGGTGTGACCACGGAGCCAGTTTCCCAGCCAGCGGATCGTGGTGGAGCCAAGGCCACCATGTGCATGACCCCTGTACATGATCAGGAACTTTTGTTGTTGTGACATGATAATATTATAGAAAATATGAGCTGTGGTTTAGGAAAACTCAGGCTCAAACCTAAGAACTCAAAACCTGGATCCCTGTATATTTGATAGCACTTATCTATATTATTTCTATTTAAGGATTCCTTGTTTGAGTGGGCTGCAACAGACATAATGGTTTATAGTGGCTTTGTACAAAAAAAAGTCCTTCCAAAAGACCCTCAGTCTCCAGACAGCTTCCTATTACTCTCCAATACTCTTGAAAGGTCAAGTAATACCTACTCGTATTGTATCCAGTTCTGCTCCATGAAAGTCTGGACAGCTCTGGACTGATCTGCACTGACATGGAAATCCACCTCCATATGAGTAACAACATCAAGGGCTGAATCTGGGTGCCAGAAGTCAAGCTGCATAGAGAACAATTCAATATAACACGTTTTAGTAGGTATTCAAGTCAATCATCCACTTGTAAATGTAGTTCAGTGTTTCAGTTTTGCGGATAAATAGCCTTATTTTTATATTATTTGCAGAATAGAACCGTCTCAGAAGTTAGTGAGTTTGCCATGAAGAGCCATTGTCATGTGCCCTGGGGCTGAGTATTCAATAAGAACAATGCTAAACCATAGCTGGAAAAAAATTCAGTTTTGATTAAAAGTGAGCACCTGATATTTTCTTGAAATGCTTCCTAAGAAAAGAAAGTAAAGCTTAGAGGAGAAAGTTGCTGCTGTGGCTCCTATCATGCCAAACATGCATTTTAGGATACATGCAAGACTGTCTTTAAGAAACTGAAAATAACATAACCAATATTTTCCCCCACTTGCCTGCCCATAAAAATGTATTACAAACCAGCTTCAACTGCCACTGTAGTTGGTGAAAAGCTTTCAATTAATTTTGACAGGAGTTGGGTAAGGTTCTTAATTTGCAAGCACACAGTATAAATCTGAAATGTATCCCTTTTCTTTCTGAAAAGGGTGCACCATTTCTGATGATTTTTTTTCTTTTTGTATCATTCTTAAGAATTATTGTAAAATCCCTTACTAAACTGGGATTTTTTTTTGAACTTTACTATTTTTGGAACAGGAATGTTGCCATTGACTTCAATAGGAGAAAGGGCAGGCTCACAGTAGACAATTATTTAAAAGAACAGCACTCAATGTCTACCACTATAGTTTATAATAAAGTGTTAGGCATGTCAAAATTAATGATTCTTTCATAGAGATGTAGTTCACATGCAATTTAAATGGCATCATTCTCAAACTTTCATGAGCTTACACTCTAAATTGTCTCTTTTTTATTCTCCTAAAATATTGTCCAGTTTAGCTCAGTATTAAGTAGTTTTAGAGGCTTTCTTGGGGAGAAACATTATTTTGTCGGGTTTGGGGGGGTTAGTTTTTCCAGCATAAACACCTTATTTTGATTACAAATTGGTCCTATTTTCTTTATTTAGGTTATTTACAGGTTCACGTACTTAAATTACTTACTCATACCTATTTTTGTATATTTACAAAGCTTTTGTAAGATCTAAAACTGCAGCATAAAGAACACTGTCAGCTTGTCACAGCCTCTGAAGTCATATAACATTAAAGGAAGCACTGCATAGCTTTCAAATGATTTTACATTTTTACCTTATAAAGCTATTGGACACCCATACATGGTTGCTGTGGAACAATGAGTGCACTGAAAGCAAACTGATTAATTATTTATCTATTTTTGTTTCCCATGTTCTTGGCAGAAATCTTTTTAGGCTAAGGTTCTTGTGATAACACAGTACAGTATTATGACTGATCAATAGATTTTTTTAGAGACTCTTAAGAAAAGCAGCATTGAAACGGTTATAGGGCAACATGTTTCATAATATTGAAATGCTAGCTACACTACTTTCTTATGTGTAGAAATTCTCATATTAACTTAAATCTTAAGTAGTTGCTGGAAAATGTTTTCCTTTAAATCACTGCATCTAGAAAAAGAAGTGTTTTTCCAGGAATTGGCAAGGGCGTGGGCTCATTATACTTCCAGTTCCATTTCAGCTTGGAAATCTGTCCAATATTGTTGGGAAATTTTGTGTCCTGCTCCTTCCCTCCCCTTCTCATGTCACTGAGTTGTTGCATTGTCTAGGACTATGGAAAGGGAATCATTCAAAAAGTTACTGCATTGCTCATTTCTGTGGGATTCAGGGCTTTTTGAATACATTGTTGCTGGTGCTCTCATGGTGGTGGCTGGGAGGTTCTCTCAGAGCTTCTTGACAGCTCGCCACATCTGGGTGAGCTATCAGGGAGCCAGCCCCTCTCTCCCTCCCTTCCCCTTGAGGGGGCAGGGAGAGTGGAGGGCTGTGACATGCTGAGAGTCTGAGAGACTCCCCATAACTGTCCATCTGTAGCACTTTGAAAGAGGAAGGTTTCTGTGGTATATCTCTGATTTTTGTGGTGCTATAGACGGTGTGAATACATGGACATTACATTCAGTTTTGTGGTGATACAAAAGATGAATGTGGGTCCATACCAAGTGTAGCATGCCATCCTAAGTCATCAAAATTTCGATTGCAGCCTCCATTGAATTTACAGCAAGCTGGGTACGTATACCTTAAAACAAAATTTGTCTTTTATCTGTCTTTAAAGTAGATTGCAAGTTCCTTGAGCTACAGTCACTTATCTCATTTCATATCTGTATGGTCTTGAACATAACCTTGACACACTGTATGCAATATTATTTTAAAATAGCTTCACCAAACATAAGCATCAATGGATGGCCCGTGTTATAAAATTTCTCACCTGTTTAATACTGGCTAGGTCCTTTATAAACTTCACTTGTCTTTCATTTTGAGGCTTCACATGAAATACCTTCGCTCTTCAAAACATAAAGAAAAGAAATGGGTAAGAGATCTGAGCATCAAAAACAGGTGTAGCCAGGTTCAGTTAAAGCAAGAGTATTCTACCTATCAAAAGAGCTAGCAGAAACAAGAGCAAAGATGGCAACAATCAAGCCTGAAGGCACAATACGCTTCATGTTTCTTCTTTCTCTATAGCAAGTACAGTCCATCTTCTTTATGCTGTGCTGCTTATCATTCCAAAAACAGCTGATTTCCTCTTGAGGTTTTATTGGATCAGACAGAGTTCTTTTGGGGGTCTTAAGCCACACCCATATGCATATTTAATAAAGTAATTAAGACTCATAATAATGGTTTAAGGCCAGTTGTGGAAACAACGCTATGTCTATTTTGTGTGATCCCCAGTATTTAACCCTGACGTAACCAGCTAAGGGGCAGATTGTGGATGATGGTTAGAACTATACTTCGTGAGAAGTCTCCTTAGCTCACATACTAATGCCAACTTCATGCCATGTTATAAAAAGCAAGTTACCTGTGTGGCATTACATCTATATATTAGAGTCTTGCCCAGAATTGGATAATAATACAATTCCACATGCAAATTTGTTCTGAAAGTCAATGGGAGTTATTTATTACTAGTCTGTAAGAAACAGATGTATTAAAACAGGACACACTTTAATTTAGATTTTTTTTCAGCAGGTGTCTAGTGGGCCTCCACTTGGGACTGTTTTAACGTGTCCATTTCAGTCATGTGTTTGTTTCTACATGCAGTCTTTTGGCAGAGGTAGATCAGATCCTGGCTCTATAAGGACAATGGTTGGTTTGCATTGCCTTAATTAGGAGCAGGGTTAGGCCCTCGATCTTTACTTGGCTGAAATTTTATCTTCATATAATGGAAAATTTCTGCTTCTCAGAGATCTCAACTGCCTTCAGATAATGTCAAAACTTATCATTCAAGATCTGCCTGACTGTTCTCCTTGCGTCCTTTATCACATGCGAACATGCTTATCTGTCTTTATCACATGTGCACTTACCTCTTATTTGGTTTGAGCACATTGTCAATGCTAATCCTAAGGTCAGCTACTCATTTTCTTTGCTAAATTTATGCTGTGGAACTGAGCCTTGTTTAGGCATTTCTAGCAGTTGAGCAAGCCTCTGATATGTCCTCATTCATTGCTGAGCATTTTCATCCTGTCTGGATTACTAGACAAACTAAACTGAAGTTTTAATGCATTGAACCAAATTCTCTTTTTCTACACCAATGAGAAACATGTAAACTCATTGGCACAGAGTTTATCATCTCATCACAGTATGTTTATATAGGGCTCGGGATCCTGGGGTCCTGATTATGACTGATTATGGGCCTCTCATAATAGCAAATTTAGGCACATGTGTAAATATTTGCAGGATTGGCATCTTGATTTGATATCCACAAATCTCCTTTTACATACTGTTTTCTATCCTGTACTATATTTTGATCTGCAAGACCCTCCACATTACTTACTTGAGTAGTAGTTAGACTACTGCTAGTGGGCAAGAAGTTCATTTCTCTTATAGTGCTGCTTCTGTTTAAAAGAATCCCCATCCTTGCATTAGTGAGTAAATAATTCTCTATGTTGATGGCTAAAATAATTAACTTTAGACCAACAGTGGAGCCTTTGGCCACAAGTACAATGTAATTATAGCCATGTCTGATGATGCTATTAGCTTTTATTATTGTTCTGATTAGGTAGTTTTATTGAATGAGGTACCTCCACCAAACATAGAAACTGATGTTCTAAGAGATACATAAATAGATTTTACGCCATCTTAATTGTCTTGAAGTCCTTCTATCTGTCTTTTTTTGTAATCTTTTTTTATCAGCTTCTGTTTGAGTCTTTCACATATTAAGATTAGGTTCCAAGACTTAAATGTTCCAAGAGTCAAATGTACATTTAGTTTATGTAAACAGGTAATATCTTGCAACTATGGGTATAAACAACTGCTGAGTTAATATGCTTTGATTTATTTCTGCTTAACATACCCTCATTTGAACAGTATATGAAATGGTCTCTCTCAGGAAGCAAAAAACAGTATGATTGATAGTGTTAACTTCAGAAAAAATTATGTTCTTTCCTCCCTGCCTGTAAACTATATTAGGCCGTGTGTAGACAAAATGAGAGGCATATGTGCACGATACTTTAAAGTGGGCTAAATACTTTTGCACCACTTTAATGGTGTTGGTGTTTGCACACCGTGGCGGAATATTGCGCATTAATTCCAGCCGCTGTAGGAAATTTGGCAGCATAATGCACTTTAAATGACTTGGGGCACAGCAATCTAAAACTCCTTTGAGGAGTTTTAGTTTGCTGCCCCTACAGCCATAGAGTGAAGCACCGGGCTCCGTGCAGCTCAGGAGCTCTGCAGGAAGCCCTGCAGGCAGCCTGGCAGCAGTCCAGAAAAGCAGCTCCATCCAAGAAAAGCAGCAACCCTGATCTTTCTCTCCCACTCCCACCAGAGCCTGCCTGAGCTGTGCGGGGGACCTGTGCTTCCCTCCACGGCTGTGGTGCCCCCAGGGACTCCCTGAGCTGGGTGCCTGTGGGCAGCTGATGCCTGGGGGGGGGCTGCTGCTGCCACAGAGGGAAGTAGCAGCCCCCCCTCCCACCCGCCTGCTGGCAGTTCGCCCTCCCCTCGCTGGCAGAGAGGCATGTATGTCAGTGGGGTGTGTGCATGACATGGTGGTTTAATAAGCCCTAAATTGAAGCAGTGTTTTTTAAAACCCACTGCTTCAATTTAGGGTCCCCATTTTGTCTACACATGCCCTTACACATCAACTCTAATCTTGAATAAAAGCCCCTATCTTTTAAGTCCTTCATATACAGAAGAAGACTGAACCCCATTTTATACATTTATAAACAGATGGGTTCTCCATAGCAACCACAGAATATTTCCCATGAGCATCATGTAGTAGCATTCCAAGCATATTATTCACAGTCTTACATTCCTTACATTCAACTGTCTCAGGAAGTCTCTTTCTTGACACAGTCAGGATTAGGCAGAATTACATAGGATTTACTAGTACTTAGTAGCTGTTCAGGAAGTAGGACTTCAAGAGTTCCAGATTTTGAGGATGCTGGAGAGTGAGAAAGTGAACCATATGTTTTTAATATTTAATCCTAGCTCAGACAGTTTTGTGAGGAGGTGGCTGCAGCTAACATGTTGCGGGAGTTTTGATAGTTGTGATAAGTTGGAGGAATTCTGGGAGACTGAGACAGCTTAATTGGCAGAGGTGAATCTGGGAAGTTGTGAGAAATAAAATATAAGCAAAAAGTACCCAGCACTTTTTCTTTGAAGGGGTCAGCCTCCCTCCACAGGAAAATGTAAAGGAACAGTTGTAGAAGCTGCATCACTCAGTGTTTTTTAGCGTGGGGAAGGAGCTAAAAAAGAGGATTAAATGGAGGAGGAAAAATCTGACTGCCTAACACTAATTCAGGAATTCAGTTTCTGAATGAAAATGGTCAGCAATAAGGACCTTAGTGAAACCAGTTGAAGACCAGCTAGTATGTACACTTTTAAGATGTTTCTCCACAATTTCTTCATCATTCAGAGCAGATGACAAAGTAGGCTGTCACCTATGAAACCATATGCTTTGAACTAGTTAGTCTTGGAAGGGCATCTTTATATGTGTTGCAGGGTGTGCTCCAGGATGGGAGGGGCACTTTAATTAGAGCAGCTCTTGGGAGCCACTGTAATTAAAGCACCTGCAGTGTCTTGTGTATTCAGCATCCCATGCTTCAAAATTGTAGTGGGGACTCTTTAACTAAAGCTCATTTGATAAGCTTTAGTTAAAGCACCCCTACCACTATTTTGAAACATGGGGTCACTGAATACATATGATGCTGAGGCTGCTGGAGTGTGCTAATTAGCATTCATAGGAGTAGGCATTGGGCACATACATAGGAGTCCTAAGGTGTCACCCTGCTCTGCTTTTTTCTTAACAGTTTTGGAGGATAGTGGGCCACATTGTGATCTCTCATCTCTACTAAAGCCAAAGGAGTTTTGGTGGTATAAAACTGGTGTGAGATCAGAATCTGTGAGATTGGACTTATTTCTCAAGAGAACTTGTGGTCAAATTAGTCATTCAGATCAGTTTCTCTTGGGAGAGTCACTGCTCTCCCAGGAGAAACCAGGAGTGTACAGAAGTTTAGGATTTTTCTCCCACAGCAAAAATGGCTGCTCCAGGAGAAAAAACTATCTGGATGAGCAAGTGTTTATACATATTCTCTTCTGAGAGAAGCCACACTACAGTCCTCAAACATCCTGGAGTGCTTTGTTCTTCCCTCTCCACTCCCCTGTCAATAGCAAGCACATCCTGCATTCTGTGATTTAAGGTCACAGTCTTTGGTTTTAATGGCACAATTTTAAATATATATATTTTTAATTTGGGTGCACAGAGAATGAAGAATTAGGTCCTCAGTATTTTTAACCCCAAGTAATGTACTCCTTGCTCTCAGGCATCAGATGATACCAAAATTTGATACCAAATTTGCGCTAGTATGGAGGAAAAGTCTGCAGCAAGACCTGGATAGGTTACAGGGGTGGGCTAACAAAAACAGGATGCGTTTCAATACTGACAAGTGCAGGGTGCTGCACTTGGGCAGTAGTAACCAGCAGCACACTTATAAGATGGGAAACTCCCTTCTTGAGAGCACGGAGGCAGAAAGGGATCTTGGAGTCATTATTGACTCCAAGATGAACATGGGCCAACAATGCGAGGTCACGGTTGGCAGGGCTAACCGGACCTTGTCGTGCATCTCTAGCAGGACCAAGGAGGTGATCCTCCTTCTCTACGTGACACTGGTCAGGCCACAGCTGGAGTACTGTGTCCAGTTCTGTGTCCAACTTCAGGAGGGAAGTGGACAACATTGAGAGGGTCCAGAGGAGGGCCACCTGCATGATCTGGGGACAACAGGGCAGACCATACAATGAGAGACTGCGGGACCTGAACCTGTTCAGCCTTCACAAGAGAAGGTTGAGGGGGGACCTGGTGACTGTCTATAAGCTCACTAGGGGTTTGGGAGAGACCTTCTTTCCCCTAGCGCCCCCTGGCATAACAAGGAATAACGGCCACAAGTTGTTGGAGAGCAGGTTTAGATTAGACATCTGTAAGAACTACTTCACGGTCAGGGCGGCTAGGATCTGGAACCAACTTCCAAGGGAAGTGATGCTGGCTTCTGCCCTGGGGGTCTTTAAGAAGAGGCTTGATGCCTACCTGGCTGGAGTCATTTGAGCCCAGTTTTTCTCCTGCCCAGGCAGGGGGTCGAACTTGAAGATCTACAAGGTCCCTTCCGACCCTACTTCTATGATTCTATGGAAGTTTACTTTTATTAGTATGATGTAACAATAAGAACTGTCCCCCACTAGCCTTTCAAACGGGTGGGCCAATATGAATACAAATCCTAGAAAATCACTTCTCTTAATATAAATACTTTCCCAAGATACACAAAGATTGTCACCAAAATAGTGTAGGTTCATTGTGTTTTTATAAGCCCTGTATTGAGGTTCTGAGGTATGAATTTAGCCCAATGTGATTTTTTTTTTAAATGTTTTATTATTCAGAATATATGTGATGTAAGTTCATTTTGCGTAGACTTATGAAAAGTTGCTAGGAAACTTTGAACATAATGATTATTTTGGAAGCAGTTTTTCATTGTAGAAGACATTGCCATCACCACTATTGTCCATGACAGCACAACTTACAACTGTGATACAAGAGCCTGAAACTACTAAAAGAATAACGGTGACAAAAGGCAGACATAAAACATCATTTTCTATTCAGCTTTCCTTTTAAACTAAGAAGAGCTATTCTTCATTTATAAGGATTATATTGTTACTCTTCAGACATGATTCAAAGAAGCATGTTCAAAGAAGCAGAGCAAAGTATGAAATACCTCTGTGTCATTAGAGTGTCTAGTTCAATTAGAATAGGAAATGTTCTGTTTAGGATTCTTAAAAGAAATCTTCAGCTCCATGAACAGCATTTCAATTTACAGGAGAATGAGCCTAAGAAGCACTGTCTAGAAATATATATAAAATGACACAGTTACTGTGTGAGCCATTCATTCCATCAATTAATGGTCACAGCTAAAAATACAGAGTTGGTAGAATAAAGATGAAAAGAAAATGCAATGAAATGTTATCAATATTCCATGTGTCTTCCATTTCTAGTTAAGCTTTAGAATGGGATAAAAATTGAACCCAGTGCAATTAAGTTTGTTAGCCTGGTATACCACACAGAGGGGCTAATTTTTTTTCAGTTACACCGGGGTGAACTGTAGGGTTGGGGAGGAGGTGGCCCACGGATGTTGGTAGAATTACTCTGTTGCTAAGAGGAGACTCAGACCCAGAGTGTATAGAAAAACTGGTGTCCAGTGTGAGGTGTATCAAATTTTAAAGGGGAAAATGACAGAACAAGGGCTCCAGATTTCTGGCTTGAGATGCCCTGTACAATCCTGAAATAAGAACCCTTGTACTGGAGTATATAAGCACTTGACATGTTCATGTATGTGACATGCAACAGCATGTCACATGTTCTGTAATTATCTTTTGCCTTTATAAAATAGAAAATGAGTCAATTTGATAAAAATCAACTAAAGGTACTATTTTTATCAGTTATCAACTATTTTATTTTTTATCAGGTACTGTATTTGGGATGTCATTGTTTCAGAAAAAGAGTGCATTTGTGTTGGCAAGGAAAGAGATTATCCATAGTAAGTGATGAAAATAAAAAGCCTTTATAAAGTATAGCTGAGGATATAATTGGCAATATGCTTGACCACCAACATAGACTCTTTAAAGGTTGAATTTATCTGAGGATCAGGGAGGAAAAAATGTATTTGCCCTTGTCACAGAGCTCAAAGAGAGAGGCTTAATAATTAATATCCTCATCATAAAACCAATCTGTAGATGCACTAGCAGGAAGATCTGTAAAACAGAGGGATCAGAGACTATGTTAAAGAAAACTGTCATAAATGTACAATTAGGGAAGAAATTCTGATATTTAAAGTCTAGGGCTTAGAGTCAAGATGTCTGGATTTTCTTCCTGTCTGTTCCAAAAAGTGTTTGTGTGCTGTTGGGAATGTCATTTAATTTTTCTTGTCTTCATTTCTCTCTTTTTTCAAGTGGGAATGACAACAATTTAACTCCCTTACTGTAGTCCTTGGAGGCTAATTTCATTAATGTTTTAAATAACTACTGGGCATGTCTACACATGTGTTTTAATGCACAGTAGACTATTTTATTGTGCATTAAAGCATCACATAAAAACTGTGACATTACAGTAACGCACAGTAAAATAGTCCATTGTGTGTTGTGTCACAAAAAAAAAGCATGCAAATGTGCTACTGCACATTAGCAGAATCTAATGCTCACTAATTTGGTACTTCATATTGGAGGAGGTACTAAATTTTAAAGTGCATTAGAAAAGGTGCATTAATGCATGCATAGACATGCCCTCTGATTCCTCAGAAGTGCAAGGGATGATGATGATGAATACCAATAGGTGTCTGGGAAAAATACTGGAAAAACGTATTTATAGAAAATCGTAACTTAGTAGCTTATAGGAATTTTAGACTGGCTGGCAAGTTTGGGATTTGAGAAGGGAAACTAAGACTAGGCCAGGAAATTAGGGATGATTCAGCATGGAAACTGGGATTGTGATAGGAAGATTTAGCTGTGGATAATGGAACTGGGACAAAGAATCAGGGGTAGGGAAGAGAGAGAACAGAGACAGATTGAAGGGAAGCTTTGGAGAATGGGCAGAAAATTCTTCTCCAGTGCCTGGATTGGAACCCAGAATACCTGAATTTCTCTATTCCTCTGCTGTCAGGAAATATCTGTACAACTTATTGCAAAGTGTCTCTCTCATCCCTCTTTATTACAGGTATGTACAGAGAATGACAATTTGCTGTTGTTGTAAGTAACTTTAGTGACTCAAGTGGCATAGGTTTGTATAGTATTCTGATTCTGCTAATGACCATGTTTGTGCCCATACAATGTTTTTCTGCATGACCTCTGCCTCATCTACTCTGCTTCTGCATATGAGAAATGGTGGTCACTTAACTGGCAGCTCTTCCATTTTTAGTTTTCATCTTGTTGAGTGTGTTGCCCTGTGTCTCACTTACTGCATACCATGTGGACCATACTCTAGAGGCAGAACAGTTGATGGCCGCACAGATATTTTTTGTGGTACTCATTAATAGTGGGTTTGAGGGTTTTATAAACCTTAATAAATCTATTTTCACAAGATCCCTGTTACATGTGTAATGCACACACACATACTTGGGATTGTATAAGGAGTTCACCTGTTTGGGCAGCCTGTCTCAGTCTTGTCTGCCACGTCTTGATGTAGTACTTGTTTGTAAAAGTGTAGTATGGAGGGCTGCCTTAGATACGTGGCCCTGGTGTCAGGGTCAAAGTACATGGCTCCACCTTCCCCTACACCCTGTCCATCTCCACCCTTGAATCTCAACAGCACTAGTTGAATTAACAGAGCCCTCAGTTGGGACTTCTTGTTCATCCTCTGTACTTAGGTGCTCAGTTGAGGACAATTGCCTCTTTCTCCAATTATAATAATGACAAACCAAAATAATAAAGTAAGAAGTTGGTATTCTTTAACAAATTTTCCTCTTCCTGGGACTCCCCTTCCAGGGTAACCCCTTGTTGCCCCATGTACAATGTCTTGAGGTCTTTTAGCTACAGTCTTCTTAGGCTAGATATCAGGAAGCACTACTTCACGGTCAGGGCGGCTAGGATCTGGAACCAACTTCCAAGAGAGGTGGTCCTGGCTCCTACCCTGGGGGTTTTTAAGAGGAGGTTGGATGAACGTCTTGCTGGGGTTGTTTGACCCCAGTATTGTTTCCTGCCATGGCAGGGGGTTGGACTGGATGATCTACTCAGGTCCCTTCCGACCCTAGAAACTATGAAACTATAATAAACCAGAAGTCACTGGCTGCACTTAGCTGACTTGTAATTCCCTAGCACAGTCTCTGTTCCCTTCAGAGATGCTTCCCCACGCTGTTAATACTCACAGCATGGGTCCAACCCTGCCTCCATCAGTGATTGGGCTGCCTTGTTGTCTGAGACTGACTGCTGCCTGAAAACTACAGTCCTCCCCAACTAGGGTCCTCACTGCCTGGATCCTGTCCTGCTCCTTGGTTGGAGCTTGACTCTTTACTTACAGTTCCTGTCTGAAACCATCTCCCTCTCTGTCTCTCTCCATCTTTTCTCCTGCAGGTCCAGAGAGTCTTATGCTACCTGTGTCCTGAGGAATACCAGCAAACTGTCATTGTTCAGTGTTGCCTTCTGGAATTGCTGCTGTAGTGTTTGCCCACCAGCGCCTCCATTCAAGCCCAGGTAAGTTTCTGTACCCAGTCCTGGCCCCCTTTTCAGGGGTTCATCCTTTACCACCTGGAGTCTCAGCATCCTTTAACTTTCACATGCCCCTATGTCATTCTTTTGCACCAGTTTCAAGGGATCCATGTCTGTGTTTAATTGAGCCTCACTGCCAAATCTCTGGTGTCGGCTCATCCACATGGTGAGCATAGTAGGGGCAGGCTTTGATTCCCTGCTTCAGTGGTAAAGTGTGTTCTGGGGTTATGTTGCTGTGTATCTTGTTCGTGCTGTGTATTTTGCCTCCTCTAGGAGTAAAAGAGAACCACCTTCTCTCCCTCTCATTGTATCTAGACCATTGTCTGAAGATTTTCTCCAAGGGACCTGTGAAACCAGCTTGGTGACTTTGGCCACTTCACCCAGAGTGCTGACCACCTTTGAATTCAGTGATCTGCATTAGCAGTGTTCAAATGATGCTGGTTCTGGTTGGAACTAGGTGATAATGTCAAAAAAGTGATTTAAGGGTCAGGCCACCTGGGCTGGGTCTCTTTTTCCTTCTGGGGCTGCTGAAGCTTGACAGCTGAATTGGGAGCCAGAAAAGCTTGCTTCCTATGGGGGGAGGGGGGTCTCCCCCCCTTCACTGGAGGAGCAAACTGACGCGATATAAAGGGAAAGCCTTAGGTATAGGTTGAGAGAGTCTGTCTCAGGGCTTCAGACCTCTGTTCTCTTCCTCTTCTTTCCCTTTTTGTTTTTCCGAGTTTTGAGTGGGAGGATGCTGTGGTGGGGGTATCAATCCCTGCAACAAAGTAGCCAAGGTTGGAGCTTGGCGGTTTTGCTGGCATTATCTGGGCCTGGGCTGAGAGCCTGGCATGTTTTAGTTGCTGTTGTACCTTCTTTTGGGCTCAGCATAGTGGTCACTGAACCCCAGCTGTGTGTCTTGCTGGCAGTTTTGGCCATGCGGGCCTTGAGTGGGGTGATACCATGAGTGTATTCTTCCCTACTTCAGGCTTCCCAGGAAACAGGGTCCTGGCAGATACTGGCCATGCAGGCCTTGAGTGAGAGAGTGCTGTGGATGTATTATTACTTAGTGCAGACTGACAAGGTACCAGGGCCCTGGCAGTCACTGAATCCTGTGTTGGAGATTGTAGTATCTCGGCATGGTGGTATACATGAGACTACATAAGCCTGGGCCCTTTTTGCTGTTTCACATCTATTGCATTTCAGAACACCTGTGTGGGGTTGAACCCCAGCCATATGCTGGCTGGCAGATTTGGGCCAGGGTGAAGCCCTGGCACTTCTTGTTGTTTGTCCAGGCCTCAGTGGTGTATAAGCCTGGTTGGCTTTTTGCTGCCTAGTCTAGGCCCAGCAAAATAGGCCTGGGCCTTCTTTTGTCCCTTTTGCAGTTTGTGCTCCAACCAAGAGGTGTGGCTGGGTGCTAGCTGTAGGTCAGGCCCAAGCCAAATAGCCCTGGCACTCTTTTGTTGTACATTCAGGAGATGCTTGAGTTCCCCTTTTATTGTTTTACACCTGTTGCGTCTCAGCATAGCTGTGTTGCTGAGCCCTGCTGTACGTTTGCTGGGCCTGGCTTGGGGCCTGGCATATTTTGGGTCCGGTACATGTTGTTGCTTTTGTAGCTCTGTATCCTGACCAAGCAGCATGGATGGCACTGGTTGCGGTTCAGGCTCTTTTGCTGTTTGGCTGTTCTCTTGCAGTTTCTTGTCCCAGCAAAACTGGGATTAGGGCTAGAAACTTTGAGGTGCGATATGCTGATGAAAACTGCAGTTAACCCCTCAAAGCCACCACATGGCAGTGGAGATCAGTGCTGCAGCTTCGCAGGGAGCAATGAGGGGCTCTTTGCAATGCAGAAGGACCTATGCTTTAGCAGCTCCCTGTGGCACACTGGATCCATGGAGCAGCTCATAGGACTCTTAGCAATGGTATGGAGTGGGGGCCCACACCAGAAAGGCAGGTATAGGGGTGCAGGCCCCCAGAACTACTCTTTGGGGAGTTCTGAACCCCAGGCTGCCTGGGTAAAGCCTCCCCAAGAGGGTGCCACCTATAGACTTTGTTTTGTAGTTTATAGGGTTTTAAAATTATAGTTAGTGTTTACTTTTGCTTTTTCTTTATTCTCTGTAATAAAATTGGATTTTGTGTTTACACGGCTTGCGAGGAAAGGGTTGTTTGTGTTATTGGACACTCTAGTGATTCTCCCAGGTAGACTGAGTGGGGGCTCCAGCGAAGGTACCCTCAAAATTGAACCCAGCCCTTGTTGCTGCTGACAGGTGCTTAGCAGAAGGGTACACATGAAACGGTGTCACTATTCCAATTTTACTATTCCGACATCTACTATTCCAGCGTTAATGAAGTTGAGGCACAGGGTGATTGAGATCTAAAGTATCCACTATTTTTTAACAACTAAATTGAGAGGACGACAACCCAGAAGCAGATCCAGGATTTCCCAAAGGGGGAAGTGGGAGCAGCAACTGGCACTGCAGGGGTGGCTGCACCCACTGCTCCCAGCCTCCTTTGCTCCCACCAGTGTGGGCAGACTTGTTGAAGTCCCTAAAGCATGTGAAAATCCCTTCCCTTCCCCTTCCTGCTCAGAGGCATGCTCCCTCTTCTCCTCTTCCCCCTTTCTTCTCACTTTCCTGCTTTCTGCAGCTGATTTCTTCACTGCTCAGGGGCAGGGAAGCTCCAGAGCCAGCGGGCCTGTGGTGGGGGGCTGGCCTTAGCTGGGGAGGGCATGGCTGAAACAGCATGGTGGGAGAGTAGTTCCCCTACCTTGCCTGGTATTAGCAGGGGGAAGGGGAACAGCTGTTTATCTCTGCTGCTGTTGTCCCTTCCCCAGCTGAGCCCAGCCCTCTCCCTCCACCCTGCACAGAGGACAGGAATGACTGGTGCTTCCCTGCCCTCTGGGTAAAGGGGGTTGTGCCTTTGACAAGGAAGGGGAAGGGAAAGAGGATTTTCACCTGCCTCACAGACTTTAAGAAGTTCCTGGAAAATCCCATGGTGTGGTCCGATCCAAAAGTGGGGTGCAGCCACACCATTGTACCCCCTCTGGAACCAACCATGCAGCAACCTAGCTTTCTAGAATACATATAATTCTGTATGTTCAAAGTGCGTGTTCTGTTTGACATTGATTACAGCCACAAGTCAGACACTAGGGTCTTGGATCTGGCATCCAGAAAATGAGGAACACCCACATGTACTGTTCTGAACATATTCTTATTTTTGTTTTTTGATTAAATGGAAAAAAGAAGGAAAGATTTGCTTCAGGTTGATCCAGAAAAAAAGCTTTATTTTACTTTCAGGTTATTTAATCTTTTGTTTACTATTTAAAATAGGCATTTGACTTTTACAGCTTAAATAAATTTTGAGTGAGCCTTAACCCAGCAAATCACTTTAACAATGTGCTTCACTTTAAGCACAGGCGTGTTTTGACAAAACAGAGCCTGAATAGCAAAAAACACAATAAAAAACCACATTTAAAAAAACTTATTTGTTATGTGAGACTAGTAGTTTTTTAAACACTGTTGACCAAGCTTTAAATTACTAACAAACTCCATGTGTAACTGTTAGGGCTGCATCATGCTGCATTTGCACCTGTGTGGGCAGCTTCCTGCTTTGTGTGCTAAATGATCTGGAATATGTACACTATACCTATTGTCCCAGCCTCTGAACTCATGATGTAAGCTTCATGGGCATTTTCATTATCTATCCTGTGACATCTCATCACTGAAATCTGGCACCTATAGAGTAATATGTTTTAAAAACATCAGATCTAAATGCGTTGTGAGTTCTGGAGATTTTAAGTGAATATCTTTTGAGTGTTTGAATATTTCTAGGCAAGCAATAGCTTAATATTTTAAAGGTAACAGCTTATTCATGCTTTTATTAGTTCAAAGTATGGAATGCTTCTTTGTCCTTCAGTTAGTAAAAAAAGAATGACCTTCACCAATAAAACATTGTAGGCATGCATGTATTTTCTCATTAGTCTGGACGAGGAGACAGCCACTTCCACTCCTAAGAGAATAAACTTTTAGCTTGCATGATGTCAAGAAGTAAATTCTATAGGACTTAGGCAAAATTCATACCCTCTTGGTCAGGCTACGGGGAGTACATGGGGAAGGGAATTTGACTGTAGGAGTTTACTATAGACCTTCAAACCAAGAGGAAGACCTTGGCCAGGAATTCTCTAGAGAATTAGCAGAGACTGCATGCTCTCAGAGCCTGGTGACTTCAACTACCCAGACATCTCATGGGAGGAGCACTCAGCAAAATTTGATTGCTTACAAAGCTTCCTCACTTGCATGAAAGAGCTCTATCTGAGTCAAGAAAGACTTGCCCTGACCAGGGGCAAGGCACTTCTAGACTTGGTTCTGGCCAAAGAGGATGATCCAGCGAGCAACCTGAGAAAGCTGGGTGAAAGTGACCATGAGATGATCACTTTTTCCATCCATCATGTGTCAGGGAAACCAGACAGTAGGGTAGAAATCCTTGATTATAGGAAAGCTCACTTCCACAAGCTTAGGGGATTGGTTGGCAAGGCCCTGCAGGATCCTAGTCCGATGAGGAATGGAGTACAAGAAATGTGGCTGTTCCTCAAGGAAGTGATCGTAGAAGCACAAAAGAAGTCCATTCCGCTTCATAAGAAAGGCAGCAAAATGGCTGGGAGACTCCATTGGCTCAATAGGGAAGTTGTGGACCTCCTGAACTTAAAAAGAGAAACTTATAAGGGATGGAAGTCAGAAATAACCACCAAAGAGGAGTACTCAGCAATAGCCCACACCTGTAGGTAGTGGATTAGGACAGCAAAGGCACAAACTGAATACAAATTGGCAACTGGAATCAAGGACAACAAAAAGTCAGTCTTTAGGTATGTAAGAAGTTGGAGAAAATGTAAGGGAAGCATTAGGCCCCTGATGAATGAAATGGGATAGCTGATAACTAAACAAAACCAAATCCTAAACAAATACTTTGCATTGGTATTCCACCAGTCCAAGGGTGTTAGCCTGCTTGATAGGATACAGGATGATCAAGGTGGAGGTGATGATCACCCTCCCATAGTTGGTGAAGATCCTGTAGGGGAACACCTAGAGAAGCTAAGTATCTACAAATCAGTAGGACCGGATGAATTGCATGTGAGCTTGCTAAAAGAACTGACCAACATCATTGCACAACCTATGGCAAAGTTATTTGAAGACTCATGGCACTTGGGAGAGGTCCCAGTCTTCATAAAAGGGAGGAAGAAGGACCCCAGGAATTACAGGCCAATCAGTTTGACCTCAATCCCTGGTAAAATCCTGGAAAAAATGATCAAAGAATCCATTATTGATAAACTAACAAAAGGCAGCATTCAAAAGGACAGCCAACATGGCTTCACCATTTCCTTCTACAATCAGGTAACTCACCACTTTGATAGAGGAAATGAGGTTGATGTCATATACTTAGACTTCAAAAAAGCCTTCAGCCTAGTCTTCCACAATGTCTTCATGGTAAAATTGAGAAAATGTGGCCTCAGCTATTTTAAGGTCTGGTGGCAAGGTAACTGGCTCCAAGGTAGGATCCAGAGTATTGATAGATGGAACTGAGTCAACATAGCAGATGGTGACCAGTGGCATCCATCAGGGTTCACTACTCAGACCAGTGCTTTTCAACATGTTCATCAATGATTTGGGTTTGGGTATTAAAAGCGAACTGGCAAAGTTCACGGATGACACCAAATTTATGGGGAAGCGTGATAACACTTGAAGACAGGCTGGCACTACAGGCTGACTTGGACAGGCTTGCAAGGTAGGTGGATCTCAACCTGATGTCGTTTAATACAGAGAAATGTAAAGTGTTCCATCTGGGGAGAAATAATCCACAACACACTTACAAGCTTGGCAGTGCTATGCTTGCCAGCACCACAACTGAATGAGACCTCGGTGTTGTGACAGCTCAGAGAATGAACATGAGCCACCAATGCAATACTGTAGCTGGCAGAGAAAATCAAACACTGGCATGCATCTATCGAGGCATCTCGAGCAAGACTAAAAATGTCATCCTCCCATTCTACTCGACCTTGGTGAGGATGCAGCTGGAGTGCTGCCTCCAGTTCTGGGTGTCACACTTCAGGAAGGGTGTGGAAAATCTTGAGAGAGTCCAAAGGAAGGCCACAAACATGATTACAGGTCTAGAGAGCAGACCATATGAGCAGAGGCTGAAAGACTTGGGACTGTCCAGCCTGGAGAAGAGAAGACTCAGACGGAACTTGGTGGCAGCCTATAAGTATATTAGGGGTGTACAACAGGTCCTGAAGAAGCATCTGTTCACCAAGGCATCCCAGGAGAGGACAAGAAACAATGAGCACAAACTGATTGAAGAATGCTTCAGGCTGGACATATGGAAACAATTCTTTACAAGTTGAGTGCCAAGGGTCTGGAACCCCAGAGGTAGTAGTCGCCCACACTGGCGATCATCAAAAAGTGTCTTGACGCCCACCTTGCTGGGGTTATCTGACCCCAGCAGTCTTTCCTGCCCAAGTGTTGGGGAGCTGGACCCAATGATCTTTCCAGCCCCTAACATCTATGAAAATCTAAGAAAATTGCCATTACCTTCGATAGGAGCTTTGTGTAAGGACTATGTCAGGGCTGCGCTATTTGACTTCTAGTTGTCACATGAATATGAAATACTTTATTGTCAACAATACCTCCTTCTGTTACACCACTGCAGTTAGAAGCCACTACTGAAATTTTGACCCTAACTTTAAATGTCTCATTTTTTTCTCTTAAAGTGTAGTTTTTAATGGGATGGGGGAAAATTGCATAACCCCAATGTCAGGATGAGGTAACTGACCACACTCTCCTGGAAGCCCCACCCTTGCCTCAAAGCCAGATATAAAAGCATTGAACAGATTGCTCTCAGGTGTTCTTTCAGTGTATTTTTTTCTCAACCCAGCCTGGTCTCCAGTTCCTGCCTTTCCTCTGTCTCCAGTTTCTGACCAGCCTTGTGGAGATGTTGCTCTTGATCTTTGGATGGCCTTCCGGACTTTGTTTTTAGCTCAGTCCTTTGTTGCCCACTCTGCTTCCACCATGACTGTGACTGTTTATGCCTTGGTTGAGACATTTTGCCCTCAACATCTTGAAATCAGAACTGAGATGTCTGAAGTTAAGATTCCAGACACAGAGATGCCTGCTTTCTCTGATCATTTTTGAAAATTGAGGCTTATTCTGTGTTCTTTCAGTCCTTTTAAATGAAAATGAAAAGTATAGAAAAAAATTAAAACAAGACTTTGCTAGATTTCCCAGGCATTTCTGTTTCTCAGTGATGGGGCAATGCATAGAGACCTCGATCATGCCTTTCATCAAGAGGTGCTGAATGAAGACTTGGGCCTTGACATTTTTCTTAGTGGATGATGTCTTAACTCCTTACTGAAATGCCTCTCCTTTGTAAATCCGTTGCCATTCATCTTTCACTTTACTCAAGTGTGTCATTGTCACTTACCTGGATGGATGATACGGCACTTGTAATTGCTGCTAATCAAAAACTGAAAATGAAGTGCCAGCAGGTCCCTTTTCTTGCCTCTTCACTAGAAGTCAGAAGCTGACTCCCCTTATTGGGCTTTGGCTTTATTAACAAAGGTATTAACAATAACAAAATTAGCTCAAAACTGCCTGACTGAGGGCTGTTAACTTTCTTCAGATGGCTTATCCTATGCGTCTTCTACATACACACTTCCTTTGTGTCTGATATGGTAATAAGCCAAGTGCCTCACTGGGTCTTGGAAATAGATTACAAGCGGGATTTTTAAAAAAGAACAGCAGCTTCATAATGATGAAAGCACTTGAATATCCCACCCCACCTTTTCCAGCAGAGGTATATCCGTATTTCAGATTTTTCTTCTAAAATACTTTACTAAATGTGTATTATTTTAACAAGGACAGACTGAACTGATTTTGATGATAATAGTCATATTGCCAGGCCTTGTGGTAGAGAATATTGTATGATTCCCGAGGGAAATGGCTCCTAAAATGATACTTTCCTTTTAAATTGTGGTTTATGCCTGAGCTATTTATAGCTGCTCTTTCTTTTCCCACAGAACTGTGGCTTATATGGTCTTTGAGATTACCTTTTGGGAAAAGGAAGCTGCTTCCTGATTCCTTAAATTTTCCTGGTACAAACATGTTTAAAGGACTTACTCTCACCCACCCTGTCCTGCCTTCTGCTTTGTTCCAAAATAGGTTTCCAGATGCAAACACCTTCTTGGCCAGGTTTGTCAGGAGGGGGAAGCATGTATTCCATGCAGCAGTGAAGAAGCAAGGCCAGCTGCACTTCTGTCTGATAGTTTCAGTGCTTTTGAAACAGTTGACTATGGGAAAGTGTAATTTATAATCTTCACAGTACACCTGTGAAGTAGGCACATTTTGCACTCCCAGGCACTGCCTTTTATGGGGCATGCAAAAATGGCTGTGCTCATAACAGTGGCTGATTGTCTGCTGCAGTTGGCATTGTGACAGCCAGCATTGTCCCGGGCATCATACAGCTGCCCAGGGCATGGCACTGTTCTGGATGTGCCTCTGCTGGTAGCATTCTACCTTGGCAACCCAGAGTTCAGCAGGGACTGTGAAACCTGTGGGAGAAGAGTGTGAATTAGCTGGAGTTGAGCATTGTCTTACTAGAATGCTACTGGTACCTGAGATAGCTAGTTTAAGTAAGCTTGGGTATCTCGGCAATTAGTTGCTTCTGTGACCATGATGAAGATTTACATCTGGTTGCAGTTTTAGCTTCATATCGCTTCTTGGCCTTTTGAAAGCTCAGATCAAGTATAGGCCCATGACATCTACATGGAACACATCACGGGCCTCTGCCAGTACTCCGACCCCACCAGATGAGCCGTCACCGGACCGGACCCAGAGGGGACCGCCTGACCGCCCCCGGCGCCAGATGGACCTTCACTTTTGAGAGGATTCTTCAACCATGGACAACTCGGCTCCACCTGAAGAGGACCCTGTAATGAGACTCTCTATATAGACTGAGACCCTTCCTTTGAACCACTTCCTCCACCAATGTGGACCGCTGTAACCGGGTTTGTGTGTATCTATCTCCTTTCTCTCTGTGTCACGAACTCCCTCCTTCCCCTTCCCCCCATTCCCCAACTCCGGGCTTAGTTGGCTAACATTGTATCTCCTATAACCTAGTTTCATTCTCCTCCTCACCCCCATCCCTCTATTGTTAGTCCCTCACTTGGGCGATCTGTATTTCCCTACTGGTTTTGTCATCGCTTTTGGATTCCCAATCCTAAATATTTACTAAGAAAAGTCAATCTAGATCCTTGTATAGGCATCCTTTTCATTATTTAAGGATGAATTAAAGATGCTGAGCACCACCAAGGAACATTAAATTGGTACTATTTAAGTTTATGTCAGGACCTCTGAAACTCAAGCAGTATGCACTTAAATTTTCCAGTGTTTGGCTTCTGTTTCTCTTTGGGGAAACACTCAGGAAGTGCTGGAGTACTTGCATCATTAGGAAACTTAGCCAAGAAGTTTTATAATCTGATGGGTGATTTATTTTTGTGGCCATTTATGACATGCTTGGCTCTGACCATTTTGTGTTTCTGTTCTATTATTAGGACTGGTTGTAGTATTTTTTCCTCTCTTTTTCATTCAAACAGAATGATATGTCTTTTCCTGGTACGTGCTGCTTTTACACACAGGCACTGTTTCACCACAGTGCGCAAGAACACGTGGATTAGTCATATGCTTGAGGTCTACTTTAATTTTAATACTGCTTGGCTAATTGGGGCTGGCCAATCTTCCATTCTTTTTCTCTGGTATACACAAATGATAGAAGACTTAATAATTAACCATGGCTAAACATGAATGCTGTGGGCCAAATTTCACCTTACTCCGAAGCATACAGTAAGTGTGATAGTTGTGTTGTCCTTACACTTTTACATCTTGATCATTACTGAGTGCCTAATGGCAACATACGGAACTAGTTTTGTGTTCTGAACTCTCTGCACTTTTATTTGTTCCATTTTTCTTTCCAAATAGTGACTGGAAAATGCTTGTGTTTAGTGCTTGTATGTATGAGAAGTGAAATCATAAGAGAGTTTTAAAATGTAGAAAATGTGGCACATAATAATTCTGACTTTATGCTGAGGGAGGAGCTGGATGTTCAGTGTACAGAGACAGTGTGTTCTCTTCTGGAAAACTGAACAAATGTCTTCCGATACTTTTGTTGGACACAGAAGATTAGGTTTCATTTTAGAATTGGTTACAGAGACTTAGATAAATGCTGGAGCCACGTATTTTTTGTGTCCTTCCTTGTTTCCATCTCTGTACTTTACACCATACCCGACAGCACAAATCATGTGGCTTTAGGTTGAAGAAAAGTTAATGTTGAGGGATTGGCTTTATAAAGAATGTAACCCTGGGCATGACACTACCCGTGCCTTCACCTGAATAGTGGAATCCTGGGATAGCCGGTAGTCAGTGGCCCTGCCCAGCTCCCTGGGTAGATGCTGCAGGGTTCCCGAGTGGAGAGCCTCCCCTTACAGTCAACCTTGCAGACCATTATAAAACTATTTACAGGATGTAATTATTTACCAGGTAATGTATAACTGATGCAATAGAACAAATGTTACATCACATGACCTGGTGATGGTAGCTTAAGGGTTAATGCTTCTTGGATACACTTTACACTAGGGGAAGGTATACAAATTACGCACAATAAGTAAGGAATCAATACATAAATACATTGATACTCCAACTAATAAAACATCAAGAACTTATTTACACAGTCCATAACTTGTACAGTGTGTACTGAGGACCCTGTGCGCACTGCCCCTGGCTGGGTGTCTCAGGGAGCAGGACTGCGTCTGTGACCCTGAACAGGATCTGTGGGTGGTCCCTGGTGTTGGCGTCCCTTGCACGAGCTCCGGGGGTTTCCATGCAGCAGGCGGTGGCTCCTCCCCTGAGGTCCCTGCAAGAGCGCTGATTCCTGCCGAGACCCAGTGGCAATGCGTAGGGGGTGCACATGCACCCCCTGAGAGTGCTGGTGCACCCTCTGACCAGCTGTGCTCGCTGCTGATGGGCAGGGGGGAGGCAGGAGTGCCAGTGCAATCCCTGCAAGCACCGTCTGATTGCTGCAGCTGCTCCCAGAAGCAACTGTAGCCACTGCTGGAAGCGGCTGCAGTGATTGGCCATTGCGTGATCCCCTCCCCCTGGTCGGTGGGACTGGTTGCAGAGGGACATGTGACCCCTCCCCGACTAAGGCATCACCAGTTGCCCATGCCCAGACCCCTTCCCTGGCTCAGCAGGGAGCAGTGTTTGGGCTGCAGGTGGTAACAGCTTCCCCTGCCCAGCACAGCCTCAGCACCTGACAAATGCAGCCCCTCCCTGGGCCCTGCCTGCCCCGGGGCTTCTGGTGGCTGGAGCAGTCCCTGCCCCTGTAGCCCAGGGCTCCCTCCAGTACCTGAGCCTGCTCCTCCCCGGGGCCTTCTCACTCACAGGGGAAAAACCAGGGCAGTCTCCAGCCTCTTTCCCTGGCTCTGCGTCCCCTCCCCTGCTGTGCTCATCCAGCCACACAGGGGCTTGCAGGAGGGTCTTCCCAGGCTCAGAGTCTCCTTACAGGCAGCTCTTCTCTTATGCTGCCCCACAGGGCTTAGAAGGAAACGGAAGGAGAATGGACATACTATAACACGCTCCATGTAGCTTCTTGCTGCTACTTCTGCAGGGTTGATAGGGGCTCTCGGGGGAGATGGCATGGGGAGATCCTTTCCCTGGTCTCCAGCCTCTCTCACCCCTCCCCTTTGTTCTCCTCCCCCCCCCCGGGGAAAACTTCTCCCCTCTTTTAATCAAGCCTCTCCACCAATCCCAGGCCAGGGTGCTTCCCAGGCCTTTGCTAACATCTCTCATTCAAACCTTGCTGGGGTTACTTCACCCCTCCCACTTTCAAGAGGGCTGCCTCCAAAACAGCTTCATTCACCCTCAGGGCAAACGGTGCCCCTACTGGAACAAACTCTGTCTCTTCACACTCTGTCCCTCTGCAGGGCAGCCTTTCCTATTCCTCCAGGCGGGTCCATTTCTAATGCTGCTACAGTAAGACCCAAGTATTCTTCTGGCTGGAGAAAAGGCAAAGGGTGCAGAAACACTTAGCTGAAAATCTCTGCAAGATTTGGGAGCTTTCAATGGAGTCCTTTCTTCTGCGTGTTGTCAGAAATTTGTTGTTAGCTGGTTCATTGTATTATATTGGCTGGGGATTTGTAGGACACAACCCTAATTCCAGGAATTATAATGGACCTCCCTGGGTGGAGGAAGTCTTCTTCAACTGTCCTTGGTACTGTCAGGACAGCTAGTTCAGTTTCTGCGTTGGCATGAGGCTTTTCCTTCATCCCTCACAGCTGCCTGCGGACTGTGACCCTCACCACTGATAAAAGTCATAAAGCACAAAGGAAGCATTAACGGAGATCTAATCAGCATTAATGAATCCATTTAATAACCAGTACTGTCAGTTCCTTTTGGCTCCTTCTCCCCTTCAACATGCATTGCTTGCTCTACTGTGTCATTGTATGCTATATGTATGTCACACACAACATTCACAAAATGAACAACCTGATTGCCGGAAGTGTAGAGCATCCGCTGAAGTTCAGTAGTAAGTCAAAGAGCAATAGTGATTGTTTTAGGCAAATGTGCCTGCTTCACAGGTGTACTGTGAAGATTAATAAATTATTTAAAATTTTCACCAATTTGTTATGATTGCATGCTTTGGGAAGAGAACATAATGGAACATTAGCATTTGAGAACAGGCATGGTGGTCAGGTATGCCTTGATGAAAGAGAGGAGCTTGTGACTGAAGGTGGCAACAGTTTGGTTCCTTTCCCTGTGGTGCAGGCCCATGTTAAAAATCAAATAACATATAGCATACAATGCATTTCTGTCCAAATGCAAATAAGATGTAGGGAATTAAAGTTCACTTTAAACAAGGCAGTGTTTTAAATGGCTTTGCCAAATTATCTGCACCTCCCTAGAACATGGCCCATGGGCTGCAATAATGGCAGTTATCTTTTTAAAGCAATAGAATCTGGTATTAAGCAGGCTACCTCTCTATCACTCCATTTCCAAAGGGAATGATGGCATTTAATAGCACAGCAGCATGACACGATACGAAAGTCACACTGTCCATCACAATAGCCCTTGTTTCATACAGGCCACAATAGATTAAATTCCAGTTTTTCTTGATTATAATCGCATTATTTACTACCCCAAGAGTTATTGACATTTCTGTTCAGTCAGTGCCTGTTCAACTGGTGCTGGAATGATTGGTATGATGCCTTCTCCACAGGTGATTTTTGCAAGGCCAAATGATCAAAGTATTTAAACAATCATCCCAACAATCAGCCTAACAGTTTTCTTCTATTTTTCCATTTTAGTTTCCTTGTGAAAGGCAGATTGATTGGAACTTGCTTTTCTTTTAAAGATTTTAATAGTGTTACAGAAATACTCTGAAAATGCTTTAACAGTTATATCTTGCTAATTGGACTATATATTTCTTCTTTGTTTCTTACCATCATCTTAAATTATTAGTCCCAACAGATCATAGTATGTGATTGAAGTAAACTTCTGACCAGGCCTATTTTGTGTTCTCAGTCTTTGTGGTGCAGGGGGCACCAAGCCTCTCCTCTGTAAGACTCATTGCTTCCTTAGTCCAGTTGTATACCGTCAAGCTGATCCACCTCTTCAGCTCTGCTCAGTCTACCTGGCTCCCATCCAAAGCCTCAGCTGACCTGCTGGGCTCTCTATTTTGCTTTCATGCCTCTTGGTTGAAGTGAAAGCTGCCCTCTTTGCAGATGTGCTTGACCACAAGACCACATCTGCCCATGACAAGATGTCCCTGTTGGCAGCTTGCTAGACAGACCCCCCTATTGCTGTTTCTTTGGCTGTGGACAGCAATAGGAGTGGCAGGCCCACCTATAGGAGGTGGAGGAGACACCTATGTCTTGCATGCCTGCCTACACAGCCGCCAGCTGCAGCTGCTCTTTGATGCTCTTAGCATCCTTTTGGCACACTGGGCTTGTACAGTCTCAGAGAACTCCATTTTGTCTATTCTGTACTGAGTGGCCAAGGGGAGCATGATCTGCCTGGCTAGTTTCCTGCTGGGACAGGCCAAGATGATGACTGTGAAAAACCACACTTACTGGCTTACAGGGGGCCAGCTCCAATGATGCCTTCCAGTTCCTGGTCTGGTTGCAAGTTGCATTTGATTTTAGACACCTTCACCTTGTGACAAGGCCCCCTGCAAGGTGGAAGATGGAGAGCTGGTCCTACATGGGTAATCCCCATAAGGGGCATGGAGAAGGGGGCTTTAATCTCTGGAGACGGTGTTTTTTGTTTGTTTGTTTTTTGCTAACAAGTAATTCATGCTCAGTCCCTGGGAGGGCAACATACCTTTGCCCTTTCACCATTTGTTTTTAATATTTGTATAACAAAGGTTTTCAAAGAGTCTTTCTCTCTGTTTGTGGTACTCCACATTGTGGCTCTTCTAGTTAAAATTATTTCACAGGACACTGGGAAAGAAAGGACCATCCAAAGAGGACTTTTCTTGATTGAACTCCATGAGACAGGTTGCTGCTTTTCGCATTATTATAGTACTTTTGGGAATAACAGTTTAAAATGTTCTAGAGAAATGGTCCTATTTAAATGGGGACCACAAGGTATCTCAGACAGTAAATTAGGGGAGCCATGGAAAACAGTCATATGTGGGTAGTAATTCTGTCCAAATGCAAATATAGACATTATTGTTAAACACAGGGAGTACATAGAAGAAGTTTGGAATATCTAGTAGATTTTTTATTATCTTATCCTTTCCAGAGTTTCTTGTACCTGTGCAAGAGGTATTGTTTGTAATTCCTGTCTGACACTTTAGTAATAGAAACCACCCCAGTTACTCTGGAATTCAGAGAAGTTCAGACTCTAATTTAACAAAGTGCTTTACTCAGTTGAATCTTACAAGTGCATGCTTTAAGTCGGGGTGGCCAACCTGCCATACACATACCACAAGTGGCACAGGTAGCCTCTCTGTGTGGTATGTGACAGACTGGGGAGGGAGCATGTAGCATAGTGGCAGAAAGTCGAGAGCAGAACAGAAGATCAGGCAAGGAGCAGAATCTCATTCTGTCACATCCTCTGCCCTTCCTTGACATTCTGCCCTTCATGCCAGGAGGCAAAGAGTCTGACATATGAGGCATAGGATAGCTGGCTGACTTGGTACAGAAAGTGGCAAAGCAGCCCTTGTGTAGATATTCTCTTTACACAGGCTGCATTCTCCAGTGACTATCTCTGGTTGCCCAAAATTTGCTTTGTGCCACATAAGCAGAAAAGAATTGTCAAAATAAGTCTAATCTGTGGTATTTCTGTCAATCTAATGCATTTTGCTTTCTGTGTACTGTACCTTTACATTTCTAAACATGCTAAACTTTGCATGCAGAGTTCATAAACCATTTTGTTTTCAGAGTTCAGTCTAGATTCAGATGATGCATAAAGCGGTTTGTTTCTCTGGAGGCCACAGAAATCACAGACACACACTCATTAGATGGCACAAAAGGTGTATTTGCAAATAGGGTCAGAGCAGAGTCAAAAACTCAGATTACTCTGAACCCACAAAGGAATTTTGCAGGGAATATTTATCTTCTCCCTCCTGGGCACATGTGCAGAAACAGGAACTCTTACAGCTCACTTCCGTTTCATACAAGCATACATGTGGTTACATCACTACATACATCGCATGTATAGTATAATTAACTACTTAAGTATGCAGGGCGGAGAGGTAAATATGCATCAGCTAATTAAACATGCTCAGAGACTACTATAGGTCACCAAGAGTTCAACCCCCCCCCCTTTTCAAGGACACAGTCAGTTGAATTCCAGCTTCTGTAATCTGTATGAGAAAGGCTAGGGAGAAGCTGGGGGAGAGTCTGCGATTTAGCATAAGAAAAGCTGTGGCAAGGCTGGGAAAGGAAAAAAGTCCTTGGCAGTGTTTCTTTCTTATCGGGTGCAAGATGCAAGCTGTGCATTTCTAACAATATTCCATTTCTAACAATATTCCCCCCTCAAGATGCTTTCTGCTCCCCATTTTCATTTAGGCAGATCAAGATAATTACGAGGAATTTTTCTGAATACCGTGACTTTTGCTACAGTCTACGCTTTGAGGGGGACTGCTGCAACTTGCATCCCTTCAACTGTGGTGGTTATCAATCTAGTCACAATACTCTCCTAATGCCACTTGGGAAAGATCCCAGCTGCGGTTCTCATCCCATTCTTGACCAGTACTCTTAACATCCGCCTTATCACTTACCAACCATTTTGGGGCCAAAGGAAAAGCCCTCCAAGGCCACTGTTCTCTGGCCTCTCGGAGTCCCCCACAGGCCCAGCAGTTGGTGAGATTGAAGGTACCTGCAATTCTTTCCATCATGTCAACATACAAATTTGTCCCTGGGGGAGCAATTGGGGGAAGCGGGGATATAGGCTGGCGGCTAGGGCTGCTCAATCCTGCTTCTCTTACTACATAGATAACAACAAGGCATATTAAGATTCCCACCATATTCTCCCTTTCTTGAGATCAAATACAGCCTAAACTTTTTCTTTTTCTTTTCTTGTCTAATTTTCTGAACTTTGATTAAGCCGTCTCAGGCGCACTTGGAGATCACCAGTGGGTTCACAGCTCCACTTGCTGGCTTCTTGTTCCGAGGACGACTCAGCTTCCGGAGCGAGTTCGTCCTGGGAGTTGGTGTCCTCTGATGCTCGTGGATGTCGTTTCACACAGGTATGGTGTATCCAACGGTCATGGCCAGCAATCTTTACAGCGGTGTGGGTTGTTAGAAGTACCTGGAAAGGGCCACTCCACCTCTCAGTCAAAGGTTCCTTTTTCCACCGCTGCACCAAGACCCAGTCTCCTGGGCAGAAGTCATGTACCGGTACGTCTAAAGGCAGACGCTGAAAGGAGGCTGCATACCTGTGAAGAGAAGACAAGACAGACTGCAAAGCAATAATGTACATATGAAGCTCGCTATTACCTAATTCAAAAGTTACATTTTCTTGCATCCCAGGGGGTAAGACTCGAGCGGGCTTGCCAAACATAATTTTATATGTGGTTAATTTAATGCCCTGTCGGGGGTGTTTTGAATGCAAGTAAGAGCTAGCGGCAATGCTTGAGGCCACTTAAGGCGTGCTTCAATACAGATTTTGGTGAGTAGAGTCTTTAAGGTCCTATTCATGCATTCCACTTGTCCTGAACTCTGTGGTCTCCATGGTGTGTGTAGTTTCTAAGTGATCTTGAGAGCTTGTGCGACTTCTTGAACTACCTTTCCCACAAAGTGTTGTCCTTGATCCGACTCGATGGATTCAGGCAGAGAATACCAGGGAATGATCTCTTGCAACAAATACTTCACTACTGTAGCCGCAGTGGCAGTCCTGGTGGGCCATGCCTCGACCCAACCAGAGAGCTGGTCTACCATGACAAGTAAAAACCCATGATGTCCGGACCATGGGAGCTCAGCAAAATCAATCTGCCATGCTTGTCCAGGGTACGCTGTCCAGGGTTTACCTCCCATTGGCACAGGGGGTTTCCTTCGAGGGTTTACTTTCTGGCATGTGATGCACCTGGTAGCAATACGCTGAGCTTCTACATATAGCCCTGGGGCTACTGCTTGGCAGATCACTAGATCACCCATAGCCAAGCCTCCCATATGGGTTCTTGCATGAAGCTGATGCAGCACTTTCCGAAGCAATGGCCTGGGTATCATGACCTTTCCTCCCGGTACTATCCACCACCCCTGGGAGTTCTTTTTTGCACAAGCTTTCTGTGCAAATTTATCTTCTTCAGGGGAATACTGCGGGACTAAATCCCGGACGTATGGCCATATGGCATGGGACAAGGCCTGCCTGGATACTTCCTCCGCTTCTCCACCAATAAATGCGGCTTCCTTTGCTGCTGCATCAGCCTTTGCGTTTCCAAGCTTATGCTTTTCCTCAGCAGCCTTCCCATGGGCCCGCACATGAATGACTGCTACCTCTTTGGGCTGGTGGAGTGCCTCTAGTAGCTTGATAATCTGAGGGCCGTTAGCAATTTTATTCCCAGAAGCTGTAATGAAACCCCTTTCTTTCCACAATAGTCCATGCGCATGGACCGTAGAAAAAGCATAGCGAGAATCAGTGTATACATTAACCCGCTGGCCTGTCCCCAGCTGTAATGCTCGGGGGAGCGCAGTGGGTTCCGTGGCCTGTGCCGACCATGAGCTCGGCAATGACTCCCTCCATACTACCTTATCCAGGGTTACCACTGCACATCCTGTTCGTCTTTTTCCATCGATGACAGAGCTGGAGCTGTCTACGAAGTATTCGGCATCTGGGTCTTCAATTGGGTCCTCAGCAAGATCAGGCCGCACCTGTGTGGTTTGATTCAGGACCTCAAGGCAGTCATGCGTCGGTTTCCCTGGCTCTGGCAGCAAGGTTGCAGGGTTCAAGGCTGTAGTATGTTTGAAAGTAAGTCCTGGATTAGAGAGCAAAAATACCTCATACCGTGGTTGTCTGGAGGGGTTGAGAAACTTTCCTCCCTCAGTCCCTAGAATCTTGGGAACTCCATGTGGGGTGTGTATTTCCATATCCGCACCCATGACTATCTTCTGGGCTTCTTCAACAACCACTGCTGTGGCTGCCACAGCCCAAAGACAGGCTGGCCACCGGAGTGCAACTGGATCTAGAACCTTTGAGTAATATCCCATGGGTCTCCAGGTTGGGCCTGATGGCTGTGTCAGCACCCCTGATGCAACCCCTCGATTCTCATGAACATACAGTCGATATGGCTTTTTACTATTTGGGATGGCCAGGGCAGGGGGCTGGGTTAATGCTGCCTTAAGCAGATCAAAGGCATGCTGCATTTCTTTATTCCATTTCCATTCAGTCAGAGTCTCCTTAGTCAGGGAGTCATACAGTGGTCTAACCTTCCCACCATAATCTGGTATCCATAGTCGACAGAACCCAGTTAGCCCTAGGAATGCCCGCAGCTCCTTGGGTGACTTAGGTGAGGTTAGACCTTGGATTGCCTGTATGCGATCTGCACTCAGGGCTCTGACTCCTTTTGAGAGCTTATATCCCAAAAATGTAACTTGAGGCTGACATATTTGGGCTTTCTCTCTAGAGACTTTGTATCCTTTTTCCCCTAGAGTGTTTAGCAGTGACCTGGTGGCTTCCTCGCAGAGTTGCAAGTTTGGGCTTGCAACTAGCAGGTCATCCACATACTGGAGGAGAGTCACTGCGGGGTGTGATCCCTTCCACTCCTCCAAGTCCTTCTGAAGGGGAAGTCCGAAAATATGGGGGGCTGCTATGAATCCTTGTGGAAGAACTGTCCACATGAGTTGGCCTTTATGGAAAGTATCTGGATCCTCCCATTCAAAAGCAAACAATTTTTGACTCTCTCGGTGAAGGGGAATGGAGAAGAAAGCATCTTTCAAATCTAGCACTGAAAATATTTCAGCTTCCCCCGGTACTTGTGTCAAAATCGTGTGTGGGTTCGGGACTATAGGATGGTCTGAAAGGACCTTCTTATTTACTGCTCGCAGGTCTTGGACCAGTCTGTATGAGACCCCATCTGCCTTCGGCACTCCAAGAATGGGGGTGTTATAGGGTGAGGACCCTTCCACTAGCCATCCGCACCTCTTGTATTTCTCTATTAATGGCTTGAGTCCAGCTCTGGCCGCTAGGCTGAGTGGATACTGCTTTACCCGAACGGGCCCCTCCCCATCCTTGAGTATGATCCTTACCGGGGAGACCGACTTAGCTCGCACAGGGGTTCCATCAGCCCATACCGAAGGGTCTACTCCAGTCATGTGATCTTCAGAACTTACTATAGGGCGTCGGTCCTCCAGGAGAGCCATCTGATAGTTCAAGCTCTGCTTGACAGGTAGCTGGACCACCATCTGGTCGTCTCTGAAAAAGATCTCAGCTTGCAATTTTGTGAGTGGGTCCTGCCCAAGTAGTGCAACCGGGCAACTTGGAGAATATACAAAGGAGTGCTCAAGCAAATGGTCCCCCACTTTGGTGAGAAGTGGCTTACAAACAGGGAGTCGGGATTGCGTTCCCTCAATCCCTTCCACAAGTACATGCTGTTCACTAGTTCGTGCACAGGGTTTTTTTTCTGGAATCATTGAAAATGTAGCCCCAGTATCCACCAAGTCTTCAAAGTTTTTGCCACCAACCCTAATGGTTACCATGGGATCTTCTCGGGCTCCAACCCGAAGGGTAGTGGTCTTAGATCCCTGTCCCCTTCATTCTGTGTCCTCACCCTTTTCCTCTGCGCGCATGAGGTGACCTCTTGGTTCACCCTCTTTCTTCTCCTTTAACTTTGGGCATTCCCTCTTCCAGTGTCCTTTCTCCCTGCAGTAAGCACAAACGTCTGCTCCCACTCTTTCTCCTTTCCCTTTCTGCATCCCAGCCTTTCCAGGGTTACCTCCAGTTATAGCAGCTGCCAGCGCTGCCATCTGTCGCTGAGCCTTTTTATCCTCCCTGCGCTCCTGCATATGCTCACGATTCCCATATACCTTATATGCAATTTCCACCAGCTCTGAAATCAGTTTCCCAGCACCTCCCTCAGTTTTCTGTAACTTCTTACGAATATCAGCAGCGGATTGACTAATAAACATAAGATTTACCAGGCGTTGATTATCTGGGGCTTCTGGATCTAGGTCTGAAAACCTGCGGAATGCCTCATACAGCCTCCCGAGGAAAGCTGAGGGATCCTCTTCTCTTCCCTGTCTCACTTCATACAATTTAGACAGATTAGTAACCCAAGGCACTGCCTTCCCCATTGCTTCCACTATAATCCCCAGATACCGTGCACTCAGCTCTCTTCCTTCTGCAGTATGATTATCCCATCTCGGTTCCTCAACAGGGCAGGTATCATGCAGGTACGACAAGCAGCTCCCTCCGCTTCTACCTTGGCTGCTGCAATGCGCTCTGCTGTCCCCAACACTAATCTTCTCTCCTCCGGGGTCAAGAGGGTTTGGAGCATTTTCTGGACATCAGCCCAAGTGGGTCGATGGGTTTGCCCAATAGATCGAAACAGGTCCCTCATCTTTTCAGGGTCTTCACGAAAAGAGGGGCTCTGATTCTTTCAGTTAAATAAATCTGAAGTACTAAATGGGGTGTAGACAAAAGTTGCATTGCCCCCCTCTCCGATAACCCCTTGCATCGGGCAATTCAGCACCAGCTGTGATTCTACAGTCTTGCGCAAATAATAGTCCTTATTCCCTGATTCAGATGGGGCACTTGGCTGAGGCTCACGCTCTGAATCATTAGGTATGCTTTGATACGCTGGTGATGGTTTCCCTGAGGGAGGGAGCGGTGGTGCAGAGGGACTGGATCCTGAGGAGGTGTCTGATTCATCCTCGCTACCTGACAGGGTGACCGGAGAGCGGTTCTGATACTCAGCCAATTCAGAATTCCCCCCCTCATTAGACTCAGGGAGTACAGGTGGTCCTCCTCGAGTCTTTCCTTTAACAACCATCACATGAGACTTTACTAAGCATTTCTTAATCCAAGGTGGCTGATTTTGAACCACCCACAACCAACAATCGATATAAGGAAATTGATTCCAATATCTGTTCTGCATAACTATTTCATGGATAGCTATCACTTCTTTTACTACAAAGGTTCCTTTCGGGGTCCAGTGGACCCCAAATGTTGGCCACTTGAGTTGACAAAACTTAATTAAATCACCCTTTTTCATCTTCACTCCATAATCTGCCTGCTTTGCAAATTTACTGAAGTTTTGTAATATATAACTTAAAGGCGTATCCGAGTTTTCTACATGGGAGCGACCCGCACCCATATGCCCACAAAAGTATGCCCAACGCACACCAAATACCAAAAGATCCTAGTTACAGACGGTTCGCATATACCAGGCCGAAAATTTCCCAGTATTAAACCAAATCGAACATCTTTGTTCCCGGATCCAGACCAAATTGGGCAAGGGAATTCATATACTCACTCAGATACCCCAGAGATCTCGATCAGAATGCCGGAATGTGTGTCTGGCGTCCTCAGAAACCAAAAATTTTGCACAGGAGCCTTTAATCTCTCGGGTACCCCGACTCGCGTCTCAAACCCCCTGGGCGAGCCCAAAAAGGCGGCTCGGTGCGCACTCCCCGTGGTGGCAGAGACGATCTTGTCACTGAGCCCCGAGGTGATCCCATCTGCCAGTGCCAGATTGATGTATAAAGCGGTTCATTTCTCTGGAGGCTACAAAAATCACAGACACACACTCATTAGATGGCACAAAAGGTGTATTTGCAAATAGGGTCAGAGCAGAGTCAAAAACTCAGATTACTCTGAACCCACAAAGGAATTTTGCAGGCTGTATTTATCTCCTCTTTTCTGGGCACGTGTGCAGAAACAGGAACTCTTACAGCTCACTTCCGTTTCATACAAGCATACATGTGGTTACATCACTACATACATCGCATGTATAGTATAATTAACTACTTAAGTATGCAGGGCGGAGAGGTAAATATGCATCAGCTAATTAAACATGCTCAGAGACTACTATAGGTCACCAAGAGTTCAACCCCCCCCCCTTTTCAAGGACACAGTCAGTTGAATTCCAGCTTCTGTAATCTGTATGAGAAAGGCTAGGGAGAAGCTGGGGGAGAGTCTGCGATTTAGCATAAGAAAAGCTGTGGCAAGGCTGGGAAAGGAAAAAAGTCCTTGGCAGTGTTTCTTTCTTATCGGGTGCAAGATGCAAGCTGTGCATTTCTAACAATACTCCATTTCTAACAATATTCCATTTCTAACACAGATGAGAGTCATTTTGCACCCTGTCATGGTGGTTTCACTTCTGTTTGTTCTTTCAGTTTCAAGCAAGTAGTCAGCATTACCAGTATTCTGTTGGCTCCTTGTGTGTGGGGGAAAATGTGATTTTTTGAGACATTTAGACCCAGACTTAGATCTGGACTGCAATCTCTGTGTCAGCTCCCCTTCATGCTCATATTTACATTTTCAGTAAGATACCAGAAGTTCTTGAAATATTTCAGCTCAGTTTAGGTTGGGATCTAGTGAAGCACTTGGGTACATCCTTCATTTGGAGCAAGGTTCACTCAGGCTGACTTTAAGCCCTGCCACTGCTTCAATTTCCCCCTCACTTAGTTGTAATTAGACTTCGTATTCCAGTTACTCGATAAAACTCCCCTTCTAGGAGGCTGCCTCACGAAGTTCGGAGTGCAGATATTCCATCTAGCCTCCTACCACTATCAAGGTGCAGAGTTTCCAATCTTGTCCCTATTTAGCCTTTCTGTCTAACTTCTATCAGGTGTTCCTTCAGACTTTTGCCTAGGAGCTCTAGAGCTTCCTAACCTAGTTAGAAGACAATGTAGACATCTCAACTGGCCTTTCCTGATATTTCCTGTTATACGTCTGTGACTGGGGAGTGAGGACACCTTAAATAAACAGAAGCAATATATACTAATGTTGTTTTTTCTATCTTAGCAGATGTAATTATAAAATTATAGTAAATTGTATAGAAAATGTATGTATCTAATTTAGTACAGGCGTACCTCGGAGATATTGCGGGTTCGGTTCCAGACCACCGCAATAAAGCGAATATTGCAATAAAGCGAGTCACACGATTTTTTGGTTTCCCAGTGCATATAAAAGTTATGTTTACACTATACTGTAGTCTATTAAGTGTGCAATAGCATTATGTCTAAAAAAACAATGTACATACCTTAATTAAAAAATACTTTATTGCTAAAAAATGCTAACCATCATCTGAGCCTTCAGCGAGTCGTAATCTTTTTGCTGGTGGAGGGTCTTGCTTCGATGTAGATGGCTGCTGACTGATCAGGGTGGTGGTTGCTGAAGGTTGGGGTGGCTGTGGCAATTTCTTAAAATAAGACAACAATGAAGTTTGCCGCATCGATTGACTCTTCCTTTCACGAAAGATTTCTCTGTAGCATGTGATGCTGTTTGATAGCATTTTACCCATAGTAGAACTTCTTTCAAAATTGGAGTCAATCCTCTCAAACCCTGCCACTGCTTCATCAACTAAGTTTATGTAATATTCTAAATCCTTTGTTGTCATTTCAACAATGTTCACAGCATCTTCACCGGGAGTAGATTCCATCTCAAGAAACCACTTTCTTTGCTCATCCATAAGAAGCAACTCCTCATCCGTTAAAGTTTTATCATGAGAGTGCAGCAATTCAGTCACATCTTCAGGCTCCACTTCTAATTCTAGTTCTCTTGCTGTTTCCACCACATCTGCAGTTACTTCCTCCACTGAAGTCTTGAACCCCTCAAAGTCATCCATGAGGGTTGGAATCAACTTCTTCCAAACTCCTGTTAATGTTGATATTTTGATCTCCTCCCATGAATCATGAATATTCTTAATGGCATCTAGAATGGTGAATCCTTTCCAGAAGGTTTTCAATTTACTTTGCCCAGATCCATCAGAGGAATCACTATCTATGGCAGCTATAGCCTTACGAAATGTATTTCTTAAATAATAAGACTTGAAAGTCAAAATTACTCCTTGATCCATGGGCTGCAGAATGGATGTTGTGTTAGCAGGCATGAAAACAACATTAATCTTATTGTACATCTCCATCAGAGCTCTTGGGTGACCAGGTGCATTGTCAATGAGCAGTAATATTTTGAAAGGAATCTTGTTTTCTGAGCAGTAGGTCTCAACAGTGGGTTTAAAATATTCAGTAAACCATGTTGTAAACAGATGTGCTGTCATCCAGGCTTTGTTGTTCCATTTATAGAGCACAGGCAGAGTAGATTTAGCATAATTCTTAAGGGCCCTAGGATTTTACGGAATGGTAAACGAGCATTGGGTTCAACTTAAAGTCACCAGCTGCATTAGCCCCTAACAAGAGAGTCAGCCTGTCCTTGGAAGCTTTGAAGCCAGGCATTGACTTCTCCTCTCTAGCTATGAAAGTCCTAGATGGCATTTTCTTCCAATATAAGGCTGTTTTGTCTACATTGAAAATCTGTTGTTTAGTGTAGCCACCTTCGTCAATTATCTTAGCTAGATCTTCTGGATAACTTGGTGGAGCTTCTACATCAGCACTTGCTGCTTCACCTTGCACTTTTATGTTACAGAGACAGCTTCTTTCCTTAAACCTCATGAACCAACCTCTGCTAGCTTCAAACTTTTCTTTTGCAGCTTCCTCACCTCTCTCAGCCTTCATAGAATTGAAGAAAGTTAGGGCCTTGGTCTGGATTAGGCTTTGGCTTAAGGGAATGTTGTGGCTGGTTTGATCTTCTATCCAGACCACTAAAACTTTCTCCATATCAGCAATAAGGCTGTTTCGCTTTCTTATCATTCATGTGTTCACTGGAGTAGCACTTTTAATTTCCTTCAAGGACTTTTCCTTTGCGTTCGCAACTTGGCTAACTGTTTGGCGCAAGAGGCCTGGCTTTCGGCCTATCTTGGCTTTCAACATGCCTTCCTCACTAAGCTTAATCATTTCTAGCTTTTGATTTAAAGTGAGAGACGTGCGACTCTTCCTTTCACTTGAACACTTAGAGGCCATTGTAGGGTTATTAATTGGCCTAATTTCAATATTGTTGTGTCTCAGGGAATAGGGAGGCCTGAGGAGAGGGAGAGAGACATGGGAACGGCTGGTCAGTGGAGCAGTCAGAACACACACAACATTTATCGATTAAGTTCACCGTCTTATATGGGCGCGGTTTGTAGCGTCCCAAAACAATTACAATAGTAACATCAAAGATCACAGATCACCATAACAAATATAATAATAATGAAAAAGTTTGAAATATTGCGAGAATTACCAAAATGTGACACAGAGACACGAAGTGAGCAAATACTGTTGGAAAAATGGCGCCGATAGACTTGCTCGATGCAGGGTTGCCACAAACCTTCAATCTGTAAAAAACTCAATATCTGCGAAGCGCAATAAAGCGAAGCGCAATAAAATGAAGTATGCCTGTACTCAATACTGATAAGACTGCTTTTTATCTGTCTATGTCCACAAATCTAAAGGTAATACTTTCCGTGATGGACTAGATCCACTTATTAGCAATGCATGTTTTTCAGAAAGTTCATACAGAGTATTGTGGTTCAGAATTAGTCATTTAAAAATAAGCAAGGTAAGTTTTACTCTGTTTTAGTATTGCCATTTATGGTTTTGGTGTGGAACATTAACTACATATAGGTTTGAATCAAAATCCTACCAATTTTGTGGCTCGTTTCTAGTATAAAAATCTTTGTTTTTCTTGCAGTATTCAGGGAAAAGTATTTAAGAAAATAATTTGCGTTCTTTTCAGGTAGATCTTAAAATTTCCTATTTTAATAAGAGGATCTGAATTTTTCCTATTGCAAACTGTATGCATCTCTGCACTTTACCCTTTAATTTATACCTAGTAGAGGTGCACACGCTTGACTTTGGAGTTACAGCAGGGATGAATCTGGCCCACTGAATGTTTTTATCATGGCACTATAGCACTTCCTTGAAGGGTTTTTTATTAAAAAAAAAAGACCTATTCAGACAGTCTTTTCATCTGGATTTTGTACTATATGGAAGTGATTATACTGTTCATATACTGTACTTGAATCCTTTTAGCTTGACATGCCATTTGCTAGCTGTAAAATTATTACATATATTGATGCTCTTTTATATTTTCAGACTTTGCAGAACATATTAATTCATTTGAAACATGGTGATTTCTGTAAATAGCTTTATCCAGCTAACACTGCTAGGACTGTTAGAATAATGGTTTCTTTGGTCAACTTGGAAACAATTTGTGAAAAGACTACAATGACTAAACTTGATGCTTTGCTGTTGAACACTTTAAATGAAATTTTAGGTTAAAGAGTTTGGTCAGAATTAGGTCATTAATTTTGTAGGGGATTTTCCATGTTTTGTTCCCTCCATTTTTTTGTAATTTACACCCACCTGTGTCTGTGTTGTGTCCAAGTTGTCATCCTTCAGCTTAGGAAGATGCTCCAAGGAGCAGTGTGGAGACAATACCTTATACCCTGAAAAGGTCGTGAGGGTGCACATGAGAGAACAGACCAGGGTGGTTTCTAGTGATCCTAGAAGGTTATGTAAAATCTTAAGTAACTGTCTGATACTGAAATTAATTTAACTGTGAAAACAGAGATGAGAGTATTACTCCTATATTTAAGACTATAATCTCTGCATATTTGCCTTATGAAATATTTCTCCCCATCCAACTTCTTCATTGACTTTTTGTAGATCACTAAGGAAAATATTTGATGGAAAAATATTTGCTGGCATGGGTGAATCCAGGATTTAGTAAATGGGTGTGCAGGAGAAGTGACAAATGTTGCAGGGGTAGCTGTACTCCCAGCTCCCAAATCCCTTCTAACCCTGGTGGGAAGACCACACTGGAAGCAACAGCTAGGGACTTTTTTGAAGTCCTGGAATCAGGTAAGAAGCTTCTGTCCCCCACCTCCCTTTTCAGCTCCCCCTCCCTTCCCCTTTGTGCTCAGTGCTATGTCCCTTCTCCCTTTTCCCTGCCTCCTGTCCCATCCCCTGTTGCCTCTGTACCCAGCTGATCTGGAGTGGGGAGCGCCAAAGAGAGAGAAATGGGAAAGCTACAGTAAAAGCTGTGTTATCCTGCACTTTACCATCTGGAATGCTCTATTAACCGACATCTGTCATAGACGGCATCTGTTGTTTACGGTAGTGGATCGATGCAGCAAAAGCAAAACTGGAAGTCTCACCATGGCACTTCAGTTTTACCGAGTCCCACTTCTTCTTTGAAGACCATGGCCTGGGGCAAAGCAGCCTGCACAGGGCTCCCCTCCCCATACTGACTCCAGGGAGTGAAAGCCCTGGCGCACTGGATGAGGTGGGAGGGGCACAGCCTGAACAGGCAAAGATGCCTCCAACCTGCTGGGCTGGAGATAAGCTCTCAGATAACCAGCATATTTGATTAACTGGCACCCCCCCATTCCCCATGGATGCTAGATAACAGAGCTTTTACTGTATATAAGAGAAAAATATTGGCACAAGATCACATAGTGACAAATAGGCCGTAAATGCATTTCGACTGGGAATTAGAAGCTTTATAACAATCAGAGTGAAGTTTTGGAATGGTGGTCTTCTGCACAAAAAGATAATGGGAAGCAAGGTACCTGCATTGCTTCAAGACAGACCTTAACAACTTTGTGGAAAAGATAAGGTAGGGGTGTTCTGAGGACAGTAATCAGTATGTGTCATATATAGAGTCAAGTATTAGCCACCTCTCTGGTGGAGGGTAGAAAGGAAACTCAGTCTCTGCGTGGAGGTGTTTGATAATTGTATATTTAAGGGCTTCTAATGGTCATGTAGTAGCATTTCCTTTTCCTTCATGAATATGTTATTTGGCTTCTGGGATTTTTTCCCCCCTTTTATGGACATTGGCTGGACTGTAGTGTTGCTTCTTTTGGTACTTAGAAATCTCTAAGAGCACAGACAGAAGTTGTTTGTCATGTGATCTGGTCCCTAAAAGCACTCTACAGTCTTGTCATGACACGCGCACAGCTGCTGAGTGCTTTTAAAGTGGCTGATCACATCACAGATGAGGGATCAGATGAAGGCACTCCATTCTGGGGCACCTTAGGAAACTTGTGTTCCCTAGGCTTAATCTGTCATGCAGTGTTTAAGCTGTCATGCCCTAGGGATGTCTACAGGAAAGGAGGGGAGGATGAGGCAGGGGGAGTGAGCTGTGCCTGGGGTTTGCCCAGTCTGAGCTGAAGGGGAGAGACTGGTGGATTGGAGCCCCCCTCCACCTTGTGGCTCCCTCCCAGCCCTCCCCCTGCCCCCTGCAGCTCAGGCCCGGCAAACCTGAGCAGACACTTCTCCTCCCCCATGTCCTCCTCCCTTCTTGCAGACAGCCACAGAGCTGGGAGGGGAGGGGCAGGCTAGGGGAGAGAGGCTGCAGGCAGGCTCCTGGGTTCCTCCAGGCGGGTTTGATTTACACCCCCCAAAAAATGGCCAAAACCAGTTTGAGATAAACCTGGTTGAGTGTAGTATCAGACTTAACTGATTTGGCTCAAACCAGTTTATGCAATGTATGTCCCAGACCTCTTGCTGGCTTAAGATAAACCATACTCCCCCAGCATCCCGGCATGCTCTCTGGGCTGGGCAGGGCTCTCAGCTCCAGTCTCAGGGCTGCCTCTGCCCCTCTGCTCTGTAGCTGGAGCAGGGATGGGCCCTAGGAGAGACATGGGCACGCACAGCCCCATTAAGGCAAAGTAGGCAGGGCGGGGGCTAATTCTTCCCTCCTTCCTCTCTTCCCCCACCACAGCCTGGGTCAGCCTGTCTGCTGGGGAGCAGAGGGCAGGAGGCTGCAGCAGTGGCCCCTGGAGCTGGCAGACCCTGGCTTCAGGGAAGGGATAGAGGGAGGAATTAACTCTTCTTCCTGCTCTCTTCACCTTAATGAGGCCATGCTGGGTTGGTTGTTCTGCAGGGTGGGGAGGGGGACTCTGTTCTGTGCTGGGGGGGACGCTTCCCCCTCCTCCTCCCAGAGTCCCTCTCCACACTCTGGGAGGAGGAGGGGGACTCTGTGAGGCACTAGATGGCGAATCTTCCCCTCCTCTTCCCTCCCAGAGGGGCAGTGAGAGCATGGAGCTCAACTGGGCAGGGTGTGGGTGTGTGAGGTGTGAGGTAAGGTGGGGGGGTGTAGGACCCCAACACATTCCCCTCCATGGTGTGCAGCTACTGCTGCCTAGCAGCAGGTGGGGAAGTCAGGGTGCTTGTGCCCGGTGCAGGTGTGGCTCTAGCCAGCACTGTGGGGGAGGAGGAAGTGGAGCCTGCCTTATCCCCACGGCTCTGCTCCCTGAACTTGAGCCTGTAGTGGGGGAAGCCCTGCACTGGAGCCAGCTGCTTCTCCAGCTGCTTGCTGTCCAGGTCCTTCACTGTGTCAGGAGCGGAGAGAGCCCCACCCCGTGCTTCCCCATCAAATCCAGTGTGGGGCTTCCCTGTGAGAGTGTGGAGCTGCAGTTATAGCACAGAGCCCCTGCAATAAGAGACAGCCAGCGCTGCACTGGGGGCAAGGAGTGCAGCCTGCCCAGCCGTTTCTATCCCCGTGGCTCTGCATTCACAGAGGGGAAGTCCCATGCTGGACTCTGTGGGGAAGCAGGGGGCAGGGCTCCTTCCACGCCTGGCAGTGTGTGAGAGCTGCACAGCAGGCAGTGGGAGAAGCAGCTGGCTTCAGTGTGGGGCTTCCCCCACTGCAGGCTCACACTCAGGGAGCAGAGCTGTGGTGATAAGGCAAGCTCCGCTCTCTCCCCCTGTGCAGTGCTGGCCAGAGCCACACCTGTGCCTGGCACGAGCACCCTGACCTCCCTGCCTGATGCTGCTGCCAGGCAGCAGGGGCTGCATACCATGGGGGGAGTGTGTGGGGGTCCCTACACCACCCATTCTTCCTTACACCCCACACACTCACAACCTGCCCAGCTGAGCTCCACACTTCTGCTGCCCCTCTTTGGGGAGGAGAAGGGGGAAGAGTTCCCTCCAGCATGGAACAGAGCCTCCACCTTCCCTGTGGGGAGAGGTGTGGGGGGAAGAGTCCCCCTCTGGGGCCAGGCAGCTTCACAGAGCCCCTATCCCCACCCCACCGGAAGGGGGGGAGGAGGAGGGAGAAGAGCCCACCCAGCACCAGACAGGGCCCCCCTCCCAGCCCCATGGCAGTGAGGAAGAGGGAGGAGGGGGCTAGAGTTCCCCTCTGGGGCTGGGCAGCCCTGTGTGCCCAGATTGCTTCGGGCTGTCAGGGAGCCACTGGGTCAAGCCTGCTGGGGCCTGGCCAGACCCCCCCCACCCCTCAGCTCAGCTTCCCTGTGGAAGGGATGGCTGCTTTAGTGCACTCAGGCTTCTGGCTTGAGCCACTGCAGGCATGTGCTGAATGTCTAACCACTTGCAAACTGGTTCACTCTGCAGGTTAGAATAACCTTCAAAGACTCAATCAATTCAGGCTCAGGCTTTTTGAATGTCTGTCTCTAGCTCAACTGTCGGGGGACTAAATCCCAATTTTTGTGGAATTTGGTGCAAAGTATCTTCATTTAATTTTATGTTGTTCAAATGTGATAGTGATGGATACCCCAGAAACACTTAATATAAGTGGAGAACACAGCTCTTAGTTCTAGAAGTTTGCCTGTCATCTTGATAAATTTTGGTCACAGTGTGATTTGAAATTTAAAAGCCTTCATCAGGTTTCTGAATGCTCATGTTTGCTTCTCGAGTTTCAAGCCATGGTTCAGAAAAAAGGTCTAATCACCTTTTTCAGTATACCAGCCATCCACATTTTGGAAAGTTCCTCATGTTCTACCGGACAGCTCTCTCTCATTACTGCATAGAGAGAGTCTATACAGAATTTGCTGTACTGCATCTTTTTTTTTTTTGATCTTGTTCATTTCTATTGTTTGTCTATTGAAGTTTTGCTGTGCAGGCAGATGGTTGGTTCCTGCTTGCAGTGCATCTGCTTCTCAATCGGGGGTAGAGCTAGCAGCTCAGATGTTTTAACCATGATTTTGATGGCACAATATGTGTGTATGTATGCCATTGCACTTTTACATGTATAGAATGCATTCCTTGAAGTAAATAATCAAAAACTTTTAAGCACATGCAGAAATGTAATGGCACATATAAAGTTGATGGATGATGTACATCATATGAAAATATCTATAAGCAAAATGGTATAGACTGTGCAATCAATTTTGAACAATAAATTCTTATTAAAAGAAAAAAGGATATTTCTGTTTAAAACTGCATAATAGACCCTGGTTGTCATTCCCTCAGCATAATCAGTCATCAGTCTCTTTATTTATAATTTTAGAGTAATCTGTTCATTCTATGAGCTATCTTTATTAACATTACACTGTATAATTTGTTTTCTTTGGCAGTAGATAACTTTTTTATAAATATTTTTTACATTAAATTAAGGCACTTGGATCTCAATCTCCAGATCTTATTTTTGAAAAAAATGGGACAGTTTGTCTCTGACAAGCTTGAGATCACAAGACCCACAAGCAGGCTTAAAGCTAAACATGAGCTTAAGTTTTTTGCTGGATGTGGACTAATCTCCACTGAAGATGAGACTAATTTACTTAAAAATGTCTTGTTTACAACCCATAACGAACCATTTTTATCAACAGCTCCACACAAACAGGGCATTTAGGAAAAAAAAAAGTGAATCAAGCAACGGTGTTGTTAATTGAAATTGTAGTGTAAAATGTGTGTATGTGAACGTAGTGTTTAGAATTACCCAGTTCTGAGCTGGAAGTGCAGGAGGCCTGAAACTCACCTTCTCCCTTCCCATCACGATTTACAGTGGAGATGCCGTAGCCAGACGGGGCTGTAGACACACTTTACATTTGTAGTATTCGAAATACACTCAAAGCACTACCAAAAATGAGCATCCACATGTTCAAACCATCTGAAGCTCCACTAAATGGCGGATCTGTCACAAAAAGCATTCCTCTTTCAAAGAGGAGCTCCTTTGTAACACTACATTTTGTAGCACTAGTGTAGTATGTGTCTTTTGGCCCCCCAGCATTCTGCAGTACTCCACATTTCCTCTCCCCATCCCAAGGGAGAAGGAGGGATTGCTGCTGGCTCCCTGATAGCCTGTCCAATATAGGGAGCTGTCACAGGGCACTACTGAAATACTGCTGGCAGCACCACTGCCCAGGGAGATGGAAGTGGAAACAGCTACCTCTGCCATCACTGTCAAGAGCACCAGTGGTGGCAGTGGGAACAGGTGTTGCTGCCATTGCCACCACAAGAGCACTGGCAACAGCTGGTGTACCCACATTGGCAGCAGCAGCAAAGAGGGCCACCTCCATGGGCGGGCAGTCTCAGCTGCTACTGCTGCCATGGGGCCAGTAACAGAGATGGTTGCATCCAGCTGATGCCAACAATGAATGTGGCAGCATCAACTAGAAGCAGCTTCTTTGCTACTTCCACCTCCTCCCTTGAAATCTGCTAAGCACAGTCACTGCCTGTGGAGGTGGTGGGGGAAGCTAGGAGAGCAGGGAACAGGGCAAGCTGTCAGTGACGGGCTTCCCTGAGGGCAGGGGGTGTAAAAGATTATCCCACTATCCCCCACTTGGTTGGAGAGTGCACCTTTGCAGTGACCGTGTAGTGCTGCAACCTTGGGACTGTGTATATGTGTGCATCCCTGTACCACTTTTTGTAGTGCTGCAAAGTGCTGAGCCAGTTCATAGCACTAGCACTATTAATGAATATGTGCCCAGATTTATCAGTGTTGTGGGCACTTTGCTGCTTCTCTGTATAGTGGATTCCAGAACCATACTTGTGCAGGCCTTAGGGAAATGATTTCATAGAAGCTATGTTGGACCTATCTTGCATTTGGATCACTTGCTCTTCTCTGCTGTCTGCTTTTTTATTTTAAGATGAGTATTTTTATTCCTAACATACCTGTGGCTTTAAGTACAGGATAATTGCTGTGCCACCATCTAGTGGATCCCTTGTGGAACTGGCTGTTTATAGACACACCTTTACTTATGCATGTATTGCTATTTTTTAAACCTCTTGGAACAAAACCTGAATAATCAGCGTGACCATTTTCTGTCTAACTCGGCCTAGAATTTATAAAGACCTACAAAATGCAAGCGGTACATTCCTTTACCATTTTCATGAATTCTATATTATTTAGTTTTTGGTTTAATTTGTGTCCTGTTGAGTTTTATTTTTTGGATGGGTCGCTGCCTTTAACCCTATTATCTGAATTTTAGTCTCTCTCTTGTGTTTGACAGAAGGGTTGAAACTGATAGCTGTAATTACCTTTATCCCAAACTCCTTTACTTTTTCTGTGACATTTGACCTTTCCCTTGCTTTATCTATTAGTTTTCTGACACTGAAAATTGATTGCTATTAGCTTAATGAGAAGGGGCCAAATTCTGCTCCTCAGTTCACCCGTACAAACTCATTGAGGCCATATGAAAAAATGTCATTAAGGGAGCTTTAAAAAAAAATCACCTGGCTAAACAATTGGAATAGAAATTTCTGGCTTATTCCTGTATTCACTCCAGTCACTGTATAACAGAAGTTTTGTCAGCTTTTCAGAAGAGGTGAGTCATTGCCACTTTTATTTGGGATTAACAGCAAAATCTCCAGATAATTCCATTAACTCAAAAGCTCAAATGTAAGCAAGAATGGACAGCATCCTGTAAAGCAAAAGTAATAAGAGGACACAGGGGATACTACACTTGAATGAAATGCACATTATTATTAGTTTTTGGAATGTCTTTCTAATATAGATGACCAAGGACATAATCGGCAATATATTTAACTGCCAGCGTAGTCTCTTCACACGTTGCCACTATCTGAGATTCAGGGAGCAGAAAGCCGTATCTGCCTGTATCACGGAGCTCAAAGGTGAAAGAATACTTGATGCCTTGATTGTAAGCCCAGTCATCAGAGCCCCCAGCAGCTGGATCTGTATTTGAAACGGGAGGGGAAAAAACTTAGCTAGAAAGGAGCAACAAAGCACTGCTAGCCAGCAGAGAATCTAACACATGTCTATCAAATCATACAGATGTAAATGTGGGGAGGACAGAAAAAAAATTGTAAGACACAATGCACCATTTGTGTACATCCTGATCCCAGAATCATTTCTAAAAATGATCTCCATAGATCTTAAAAAAGGGCCTGGACAATTTTTGCCTTTATTATTTATTATTTAAGGGAGTGGAAAAAAAGATTAGTTTTTGTCTTGTTTGGTTTCCATTTCAGACAGGTGCTAAATTTCATACAGGATAATGCCATGGAGAATGAAGAACCAACTTTGTAATTTCTAAAATATCTCTACCTCCTTTGTGTCTGGATAGTACATACGTGCTCAGTGAATCTTGTTGTGAGCTCATGGGCATTAGTTTGCACACATTTGTTTAACCAGGAAGGCTGTAGATGTATTTTTATACAATGAATGTAATTGGACTCCTTGTGAAGAAAAATACTGCTCTGTGAGTGAAGATATTGAAGTCTAGGTCATCATGATACACAGTTTTCTTGCAATGACCATACAAGTAATTCTTACTACAGTCAATTATGTACAATTAGGCTTATACTTACAGATTGTACTGGCTCCTGGACCATAGATATATTTTGTCCCGTACAATGTAGCCAGCTCTTTAATTGCAGCACCAGCAAGAGCATCCTATCAGGAATGAGAAATGATTTTTAGGTATTTAATAGCTTTTACTCAGAAATCCAAGTTAATTCATTACCTGGTAGTGGGGGTGGGCTTCGAGAAGCTTAAAATGATTTCACCTGTTGTTTATCTTTGAGACTTATTAGCAATACTCATGACGTTATTGTCTAGCACTCTACAAATGTCTACTGTGTGTTTCTTCAGCATAAACATACCCTATCAATAAATAGCCCTAATTTTGAACTTTATATGGAGCCAGGAAACACAGGGGACAACAAGATCCAGGCATTACTACAGCTTGTATCTGTGAGCGGAAATAAAAAATGTGAAGAAATATTAGAGTGAGGCTTAGGCCCGGTAGACATATTTGTTGTGGTAGCTATGTAGATTCAAGGCTTTATTTGTCTTCTTCTTGCACAGGTATTAATTCTGAACAATACTAGTTTAGTCACTGGAGGTGCACAGTAAAAATGGTGTAAGAGAAATCAGAAATGGGTCTTGTTGATTCCAGATCCTACCAGTGTGACTTACAGGAGGCCATAAATTATCCTTTACTTCCATTCTTTTCAGTGAAAGGTCCCTGTGCAAATTGGGACCATTCAACTCTCACTGATTTCAATGTGAGTTGGATCAAGTCCATCCACAGTAAAATACTGTCCGGGGTGTTTGCATTAAGAAAAATTATAGCCTTTCTTTTGGAAAGTGTGGCTTTTCCATTTCTTCATACAGAACGTTGGTAAAAAATTATGGAAAATATTACTAACAGATGACAAATATTTGCTTGTATTCTATTAGTTGAAAGCAGATGTTTAACATGAGAATAAGCAATGGGATTGCATGTATGCCCCCCTATAGTTCACAGTAAAATGATATGGTACTCCCAAGAATTTTTCAAATCTTCTGTTTCTCTCTTGTTACATTATAGATTACCCCTCCAAAGAAGAGAGACTTTAAACAAGTCTGTGACTTCCATTTAGTTTCTGCATATCTTTATAAACTGTTCAAAAATCAAAAAACACAACTCTCCAAACTCAGGTTAAAACGGTAGGTTTTTCTGTTGTAAGATGGTAACTTCTGACTATGCCAATGAGAGGCTTCAACTGTAAAATGTACATTGAGAAGTAGATTTTGAGCACCCCAGAAATCTGGGCTTTTGGTTTGCTGCATTCCATGGAGGCCAGTAACAGAAGGCAGATTTAGGTCTGAGAGCAGGTTTCAGATGCTCCCCAAAGACCGATAGTGTTTGATTGCTGAGTTTTGATTTTGGCCTCTGTCTTTTCTAAGTATAGATAATTTTAAGAGTGCTGTTTTGATGTACAGTGCCCCTCTGTACACGTGCAGGTAAAGGTGAAATGGGAACTAATGCACGATCCACACAATTGTGCATTAGATTCCATTGCATCTTATCGCTGGTGCAGGGGAGCCTGGGTTCATGATTCTGGGCTCCCTCTGCACCAGGTCCCATGGCTGCAGGCCCCACAGCTGACAGGGCTCACAGCAGGGGCAGTTTTCCCTGTGATGCCTGCGCTACAAGCCCTGCAGCTGACATGGGCTGTGAGGCTCACAGCAGGATCTGTGGGGCTTGCAGTGTGGGCAGCGGGGAGAACTCTGCTGATGCTATGAGCCTCCTAAAGTGTGGGGCTTGCAGCAGTAGCAGCGTTCCTGGTGCTAACCCCTGGTGAGCCTTGTAAGGTGTGGTGCTCACTGTGGGGCCAGCAGGGAGAATGCTGCCACCGCTGTAAGCCCCACACCTCATGACGCACACAGCACGGGCAGCATTCTCCACACTGCAGCCCTGCACCTCGTGAGGGTCACTGGAGTAGCTGCATTCTCCTCCCTGCCCCTGCTGTGAGTCCCTCAGCCAGCGATGGTGCCCCTATTGTGAGGCTTTTCAGGTGCAGGGCTCTCTGTAGGGGCAGTGTTGGGAATGCTGCCACCACTGTGAGCCTTGTCAGCTGTGGGTCTTGCAGATAAATCAGGAAAATTGAGGCACAAGTGTGTGGATTTCTTTCTGAGGGTTTTCTTTTCTTTTTGTAGATCCTGTTGAACAACTGGTTGTGCTAGTTAGAGGTTTCTTTCACTGTTATACTGTTTAGCGCTCTTGAACTCTCAAGAATCTCTCACTTGTGGGGGAAATCCCAGTTAAACACTAGTTAAAACCAAGTAACATTGCTGAAATAAGTGGAGCCACTCTAAATGTATGCAATATAACTGGAAGCAGCAGTGGTTTCTAGTCCCACATTTGTTGCAGAAACTGCTTGATCCAGGACAGTCCTTGTGCTGATCTCCCAGCTTGTTTTCTAGTGATTAAATTTTGCTTAATCTTGTGCAGCCTGTCAGTTAGCCAGTGGCCACATGCCCTGATCTTGTTATTTTATTTAATTCACACCCTTTGAACCTAACTTTTCAGTTACTAGACTTTAATGAAAATCATGTGTTACTGGTCTTCCTCCTGACTATATCTTGGGACTTGTGCTAACAAGATAATTTATTAGGCTAAGCAGCTTTTAACTGTTCATAGATTATCTTTTGGGAGCTGCCTCCTTATCTTTGCTCCTGTATCATCAATTCAGATTTGCCTTAGCAAATTGTTGCTGGTTCAAACACAGTGTGCACTCTAATGAGGTGGCTGCTGCACGGAGGCAGGTTCTGTTGACGTCAGTGGGCTATTGGATGAGAATATTGAGATCATAATGTCATCCCAGGATCTTGAAAAAACACGGGCCTGCTCACTTCCAAACCCATTCTTTTGTCAGCAATAAGCTCTGCCCTGCTCAAGATAGACTTCTTGGGGCTGTAAATTGTACTCTTCACTTTAACTGTCTCACAAATTATTCCAGGATCCCTTGATTGTCCTTTGCAGTGGTAGTGTTACAGCTCCCTCTACATGTACAGGTAAAGGTGCAATGGGATCTAATGCATGATCCACACAGTTGCACCTCCTGCCATACCACACGTGAATGGCAGGAGGCATGATTGTGGGATCACGCATTACATCCAGTCATGCCTTATTGCTGGTGTAGGGTTCTTGCCCCCTCTGTTGGCAAGAAGCAGGCTCCCGGGGCTGGAAGCCTGCTTCGTTGTCAGGGCTCCCAGTCATGGGGACCATGAACAGATGGGACCAAGAGTCCCATGCCTGATGGGGTTCTCAGTCCTGACTGACATATGTGTGGTGCAGCCAGGACTGAGAGTCCTGTCAGGTATGGGACTCTTGGTCCTGGCTGGACCCCAAGGGCAGCTGAGACCAAAAGCCCTGTCAGCTGTTGGATTTTGGTTTCCCAGCTGTGTGGGTATGTAGAATACCCCATGGCTGAAAGGTCACAAAGGTTGGGGGATGACAGCAACTGTAGTCTCCCAACTCCTGCCTGGAGCACCCCCAGACCCCTGCAGCTGAGAGACTACATTGGCTGTGATCTCCCAATCCAGGGGCATGTTGTGCCCCCCGCTCCCCCCCTTCCCCCCAGCAGCTAGGAGATCACAGCAGCTGCACCTGGATAGAAACCAGCTTTAAAGTTTTTACACATTTTCAAGCAATAACTTCATAGCTGGTTGGACCTTTTTAAGGCATGGTAGTTAATTTGCCCATGTAGCCAGTCGAAAGTTACTGAACAACTAAAAAAGTAATTGTGCAATAGATGTAGCATGCAGAGTGGGCCTACAAGTCCAAAATGTGAACCTAGCCATCTTTAATATATCCTCCCTTCTTTATATGCAGCGAGTGCTGTACAGACATTCCAAAGAATTCCTTGTTAGCGTATTCTCATCCAGTGCTACTGAACTGAGGCAAATGTATCCTGGGGCTGTTGGAGATTTGCTACACAAGCAAGAGGGAAGAAGCTGCTAGTAAAGCTAGCCTACCAAGAATTGGAAGATTGGTAGTCCAATGTGATAACAGTTTGTAGGAAGTAATGTTAGAGGGAAGAGAGCATATCCAGAAGCCACTTTTCTTTGCCCCAGTACAACCACATCTAAAAAGAATCCATACCTCCCTAAATCCTTTCTCTTTATTTTTATTTGTGCTCCACAATCAATACTATTCACATGTAATTGTAACAGATAGAACAATCAATCAAAAAGCAGCTAGAGAACTTAGATGGGGGGCAAAATATAGCTGATGAATCCACTGATTAGACAAGTATGACTCAACTGTAAAGCCCCAAGTAACTGCAAGCTCCTTTCTATGTTTTTGTTCACAAGTACCCTCAAAATGAACACTAATAAATAACAGTATTGCTTTTTAGACCTCGTTTTTAGATTTCCAGTGAATAGTAATCTGGGCCTAATTAATTAATTAAGGTAGTCACCACAAGGCTTAACGATCCCTATAAGCCTACTCAGGGGCTCAAATGGGTTGTAAATAATACATAAGCCTAATGGAAAAAGTTGAATATCACCAATCATGAACAGTAACAAATAGGTAATGGTGACCGGTGTATTTCCGGTAACTTGAATCCTGCCAAACATTCTACAAAAACCTAGTACCTAGATCATTTATTTGTAATTATCCATGTATAAATATGGAATTTGTTGCCTGACAAAAATACAATAATCTAGCAATTATTTTAATGGTATTTGTTGGCTTAACTGTTAATTAGAATTTTCCTATACTAAGAAGGATTCTTGAGACCTATAACCAGTGATGCAGTGAAAAGAATATCTAGCTAACAAAGTAATCTGTTACATTTTTACAGTCTCTAGGTTTAAGTTAATAGGTCAGGTAATACATCTAGCCAAGGTCCTGATGAGAGGAACATCAAGAGATAGCTACATCTAGTAAATCTAATATCTAAGCTCAGTTTAGAGCCTATTCAAATACTAAAGAAGATTTGGGAAATTTTTGCTGAAAATGAGTGAATAGGATGACCTCATGGGAAGCTGAGGCCAAAGTGGAAGCAAATTCAAAATACAGACTAAAGGTTTCTAAACAAAGTGATTAAGTATATACAGGCTTACACTGAGAGAGCAGCAACATGTAAATATTAAAAGAAAAATTAAGGGAAGTTTGGCTGAGAAAAGGGACAAGGCAAATTTTAGGGGTTCATGCAAGCATACATTCCCTTTTGTGCAGGGCAACACCCAGATTTATAATAGTGAAGGGAGTTTATGACACAGGCAGAATGTGTTCGTTCTGATAGACAATGTACTTCTTCCAAGAAAACGTTACAGAATTCTTGTGCAATTCATGTCAATTTCCTCAGTTGACCCATTTTATTTTCTTGTCTGGGGTTTCATCATCATTGTCATTCAAGGATTGCATGGAAAACTGAATATTTTCATGCTTAATATAAGGTAATACTTTCATTTCCACAAGGTCAAGCCCCACCCAGGCCCCTACTTTGCCCAGCCCCCCAGGGAGCCATGTGACCGGAGCCACGCAAACAGGCTGCGCAAATAAGTGTGCTTGTCTGCTGGCACATGAGTTAGTGCAGAGTTCAAACAGGAGGGTGCGCAGGAGGGCCTGAGTCCCTGCCTGCAAACCCCCCAGGGTAGACAGTCCCAGCTGTAGCCAGCCTACCAGAGGCATTACATGGATGGGCCCACGCTGCACCCTGAGGGTCCCCTCAGGCTCTGCGGCCCCCTCCTCTGGCACCTCAGAGACAGCCACCCAGACGGAGCCCCACCAGCGCTTAGCAACAGGTATGCACCTCTTGCTGCTCCAGCAGAGCCTGCAGAGTTGCCAGCTCCTGCAGGCAACACAGGCTCAACTGCAGCTACCGCCTCCACTCTCCCCAAGACAAAACGTAAAGTGTTTGTCGTGGGAGACTCCATCCTGAGGCGGAATGAGGAGGCAATCTGCTGCCCTGACGCCTTAGCCTGGGAAGTCTCTGCTGCTTCCTGGTGGCCTGCATCTGGGACATTGCTGAGAGGATCCCTAAACTCCTCCAGCCCACAGACCACTATCCTATGCTCCTTATTCACGTGGGCACCAATGACACGGCTTGGAGCGCTCCCAGCCGGGTCATGAGGCGCTACAGGGATTTGGGAGTGGGGCTAAAGGGTCTGGGGGCACAGATGGTGTTTTCATTGATCCTCCCTATTCTCAGGCTATGGGCTGAGGAAGGAGAGGAGGATCCATGTACTCAACCAAAGACTGCGGCGCTGGTGTCATCAGGAAGGCTTTGGGTTCCGTGACCACAGCCCGCTCTTTGGCGAGAGAGGCAGCGAGCTGCTGGGAAGAGATGGCCTCCACCTCTCTCCCCTGGGGAGGAGGCTCTTCTCAGCCAGGCTGGCTGACCTGCTCCACTGGGATTTAAACGAAGCCCATTGGGGGACAGGGGGATTACCGCCACTGCTGGCCCGCTAAGCAACCCTTGCAAAGCCAGTGGGCCAAGGCATTTAAGGGAGCCCACCCCTGCCCCAGCCCTGGTACAATCTGTGGGCAAGGCAAGAGCCCCCAAGGGGACACTTGCCTGCCTGTACACAAATGCCAAGAGCTTGGGGAATAAGCAGGAGAAGCTCGTCCTCCTGCTCAATGCAATAAGTATGATGTCATAGGGATAATGGAGACCTGGTGGGACTCCACCCATGACTGGACCACGGGTATAGATGGCTATACCCTGTACAGGAGGAATTGTGTAGATAAAAGGGGCGGGGGTATAGCTCTCTATGTTAAGGAAAGGTACACATCCCTGCAAGCTGATATTGGTGACCAGGGTGGACAACTGGAGACCCTCTGGGTTAAAATCCATGGGGAACACAGCACAGGGGTAACAACGGTGGGAATCTACCACAGACCTCCCACCCAAAGTCAAGAGCTTGACCAGGAGTTCTCCCAGGAACTGGCTGAGGCTGCATGCACCAGGACCATGGTTGTCATGGGTGACTTCAATTACCTAGACATCTCGTAGGAGGATCACTCAGCAAAATCTGAGTGGTCACAAAGCTTTCTCTTGTGTGTGGATGACCTCTACCTGCCTCAAGAAGCCTATGGGCCAACGAGAGGCAAAGTGCTGCTCAACCTGGTACTGGTGATGACCTAATTGATGACCTAGTGATCGCTGGGAAGCCAGGTGACAGCAATCACGAGCTGATCACCTTCATAGATTTCATAGACATCAGGGCTGGAAGGGACCTCGAGAGATCATTGAGTCTAGCCCCCTGCCCAAAGGGCAGGAAGTCAGCTGGGGTCATAAGATCCCAGCAAGATAAGCATCCAATTTACTCTTGAAGGTGTTCAATGTAGGTGCTTGAACCACCTCTGCTGGCAGACTGTTCCAGACCTTGGGGACTCGGACAGTAAAGAAATTCTTCCTTATGTCCAGCCTGAAGCGGTCTTGCAGGAGTTTGTGACCGTTCGACCTCGTCATCCCTTGGGGCACTCTGGTGAACAAACGTTCCCCCAGATCCTGGTGGTCACCCCTTATAAACTTATAGGTGGCCATCAGATCACCCCCTGCAGATCACCTGCGCTTTTCCAGGCTAAAGAGTCCCATGTCTCTCAGCCTATCATCGTAAGGTTTCCTGAACTCTGATCATGCGCGTGGCTCTCCTCTGGACTCTCTCAAGCTTCTCCACATCCTTTTTGAATTGTGGAGCCCAAAACTGGACGCAGTATTCCAGCTGCGGCCTCACCAAGGCCGAATACAAGGGGAGAATGACATCCCGGGATTTGCTCGAGAAGCATCTATGGATGCAAGCCAGCGTTTTGGTCACTTTAGTAGCCACAGCATCACATTGCAGGCTCATGTTCATCTTGTGGTCAATGATGACCCCCAAGTCTCTTTCTTCTGTAGTGCTATCCAACGTAGCGCTGCCAAGCGTATAAGGATGCTGCAGGTTTTTCCTCCCAAGGTGGAGAACCTTGCATTTTTCGGTGTTAAACACCATCAGGGTCTCGTCTGCCCATTTGCTGAGCTTGTCCCGGTCAGCCTGGATCACCCAGGCATCTGGCGTGGATGCTTTGCCCCAAAGTTTGGTGTCATCGACGAACTTGGCCAGTCCACTCCTGACTCCAATGTCCACATCATAAATGAAGAGGTTGAAGAGTATGGGTCCCAGGACAGAGCCTTGAGGGACCCCACTGGTCACAGGGCACCATGATGAGTGACTGCCATCAATTACAACACTCTGGGTCCGACCACGGAGCCAATTTCCCAGCCAGTGGATCGTGGTGGAGCCAAGGCCACAACTGGCCAGTTTGGCCAAGAGGTGATCATGGGATACCAGATCAAAAGCTTTTTTGAAGTCAAGATATATGACATCAATCTCATCTCCCTGGTCCAGGTGATAGGTCACCTGGTCATAGAAGGAAATGAGATTGGTCAAACAAGACCTACCCGCAACAAACCCGTGCTGGCTATCCCTTAGGATGTTAGCCTGGGCCAGTCCCTCAAGGATGGCCTCCTTAATAAACTTTTCTAAGATCTTCCCCAGGATAGAAGTCAGACTAATGGGCCTGTAGTTAGCCGGATCCACTCTCCTCCCTTTCTTGAAGATCGGCACCACATTGGCCTTCTTCCAGTCTTCGGGCACTACACCAGAGTGCCAGGAGTTTTCAAAGATCCGTGCCAGGGGCTGGGCTATGACCCTCGCCAGCTCCTTGAGTACCCTGGGGTGCAGATTGTCAGGGCCGGTTGACTTGAAGGTATCCAGCTTCTCAAGGTGTTCCTTCACGAGGTCAGCATTTATGGAGGGTAGGGGATCCCCAACACCTGGATCTCCCTGTCCCATAGCAGGCATGGGCGTCCCGTGGGACTGATGAAAGTCTGATGCAAAGTACCTATTTAATAGGTTGGCTTTTTCCTGGGCGTCAGTTGTCAGTTACCCCATCTGGTTTAGCAGGGGTCCAACATTGCCCTTGCTTTTCCTCCGGCTCCCCACATATCTGAAAAAGGACTTTTTGTTGTCCTTGATGCTTGAAGCTAGTTGGAGTTCAGTTGCAGCCTTGGCTTTCCTGGTTTGCTCCCTGCAGGACCAGAGCAGCACAGAATAATCCTCCTTGGAGGTGAATCCTGTCCTCCACCCTTTGTAGGCTTTCCTTTTTAGCCGCAGGAGGTCCGCTAGGTCCCTAGAGAGCCAGAAGGGCTGCTGTGCCTTCTTGCTGCCTTTCCTCTGTGTTGGAATAGATTTGGCTTGTGCATTGAGGATCACTTCCTTCAGAAGCAACCACTCTTCTTGAACTCCCATCTCCCTGGGGTCATGGTCCCTGAGGGCCTGACCGACAAGCCTCTTGAGCTTGTCAAAGTCGGCTTTTCTGAAGTCAAGGACTTCTGTGTTGCTGACTGACTTGCCAGCTTTACGGCGGATGGTGAAGGTGATCAGCTCGTGGTCGCTGTCACCCAGGTTCCCATCGATCACTAGGTCGCCGATTAGGTCGTCCTCTGTAGCCAGTACCAGGTCGAGCAGCGCTTTGCCTCTCATTGGCCCATAGACTTCTTGAGTCAGGTAGAGGTCATCCACGCACGAGAGAAAGCTTTGCAACCGCTCGGATTTTGCTGAGTGATCTTCCCAGGAGATGTCCGGGTAATTGAAGTCACCCATGAGAACCAAGGTCCTGGAGCAAGTGGCCTCAGTCATTTCCTGGGCGAACTGCTGGTCAAGCTCAGGACTTTGAGTGGGAGGTCTGTAGTAGACTCCCACCATTGTGTCCCCTGTGCCGTATTCCCCACGAATTTTTACCCAGAGGGTCTCTAGCGGTCCATGCCGGTTGCCAACATCAGCTTGCAGGGACATGTAGCTTTCCTTCACATAGAGAGCTACACCCCTGCCCCTTTTGTCAGCACGAACCCTCCTGTACAGGGTATAGCCCTCTATACCATCTGCCGTAAAGCTGGCAAGTCAACCAGCAACACAGAAGTCCTTGACTCATCATGGTGTCCTGTGACCAGTGGGGTCCCCCAAATCTCTGTGCTTGGACTCATCTTGTTCAACATCTTCATTAATGATGTGGACATTGGAGTCAGAAGTGGACTGGCCAAGTTCACCAATGACACCAAACTTTGGGGCAAAGCATCCACACCAGAAGACAGGTGGGTGTTTCAGGTTGACCTGGACAGGCTCAGCAAATGGGCGGATGAGAACCTGATGGTGTTTAACACTGAAAAATGCAAGGTTCTCCACCCTGGGAAGAAAAACCCGCAGCATGCTTATAGTCTCGGCAGTACTACACTGGCTAGCACTACAGAAGAAAGAGACTTGGGGGTCATGATTGACCACAAGAAGAACATGAGCCTGCAGTGTGATGCTGCGGCTACTAAAGCGACCAAAACGCTGGCTTGCATCCATAGATGCTTCTCAAGCAAATCCCAGGATGTCCCTCTCCCCTTGTGCTCGGCTTTGGTGAGGCCGCAGCTGGAGTACTGTGTCCAGTTTTGGGCTCCACAATTCAAAAAGGATGTGGAGAAGCTTGAGAGAGTCCAGAGGAGAGCCACGCGCATGATCAGAGTTCAGGAAACCTTACGATGATAGGCTGAGAGACATGGGACTCTTTAGCCTGGAAAAGCGCAGGTGATCTGCAGGGGGTGATCTGATGGCCACCTATAAGTTTATAAGGGGTGACCACCAGTATCTGGGGAAACATTTGTTCACCAGAGCACCCCAACGGATGACGAGGTCGAATGGTGATAAACTACTGCAAGACCATTTCAAACTGGACATAAGGAAGAATTTCTTTACTGTCCGAGCCCCCAAGGTCTGGAACAGCCTGCCATTGGAGGTGGTTCAAGCACCTAGATTGAACACCTTCAAGAGTAAATTGGATGCTTATCTTGCTGGGATCCTATGACCCCAGCTGACTTCCTGCCCTAGGGCTGCTCGACCTTGTACTGGCTACGGGGGACGACCTAATCGGCGACCTAGTGATCGATGGGAACCTGGGTGACAGCTGCCATGAGCTGATCACCTTCACCATCCGCCGTAAAGCTGGCAAATCAGCAACACAGAAGTCCTTGACTTCAGAAAAGCCGACTTTGACAAGCTCAAGAGGCTTGTCGGTCAGGCCCTCAGGGACCATGACCCCAGGGAGATGGGAGTTCAAGAAGAGTGGTTGCTTCTCGAGGAAGTGATCCTCATTGCACAAGCTAAATCTATTCCAACATGGGGGAAAGGCAGCAAGAAGGCACAGCAGCCCTTCTGGCTCTCTAGGGACCTAGGGGACCTCCTGCGGCTAAAAAGGAAAGCCTACAAAGGATGGAGGACGGGATTCACCTCCAAGGAGGATTATTCTGCGCTGCTCCGGTCCTGCAGGGAGCAAACCAGGAAAGCCAAGGCTGCAACTGAACTCCAACTAACTTTAAGCATCAAGGACAACAAAAAGTCCTTTTTCAGATATGTGGGGAGCCGGAGGAAAAGCAAGGGCAATGTTGGACCCCTGCTAAACCAGATGGGGTAACTGACAACTGACGCCCAGGATAAAGCCAACCTATTAAATAGGTACTTTGCGTCAGTCTTTCATCAGTCCCACGGGACGCCCATGCCTGCTATGGGACAGGGAGATCCAGGTGTTGGGGATCCCCTACCCTCCATAAATGCTGACCTCGTGAAGGAATACCTTGAGAAGCTGGATACCTTCAAGTCAGCCGGCCCTGACAATCTGCACCCCAGGGTACTCAAGGAGCTGGCAAGCGTCATAGCCCAGCCCCTGGCACAGATCTTTGAAAACTCCTGGCGCTCTGGTGTAGTGCCCGAAGACTGGAAGAAGGCCAATGTGGTGCCAATCTTCAAGAAAGGGAGGAGAGTGCATCCGGCTAACCACAGGCCCATTAGTCTGACTTCTGTCCTGGGGAAGATCTTAGAAAAGTTTATTAAGGAGGCCATCCTTGAGGGACTGGCCCAGGCTAACATCCTAAGGGATAGCCAGCACGGGTTTGTTGCGGGTAGGTCTTGTTTGACCAATCTCATTTCCTTCTATGACCAGGTGACCTATCACCTGGACAAGGGAGAAGAGATTGATGTCATATATCTTGACTTCAAAAAAGCCTTTGATCTGGTATCCCATGATCACCTCTTGGCCAAACTGGCCAGTTGTGGCCTTGGCTCCACCATGATCCGCTGCCTGGGAAACTGGCTCCATGGTCGGACCCAGAGGGTTGTAATCAATGGCAGTCACTCATCATGGTGCCCTGTGACCAGTGGGGTCCCTCAAGGCTCTGTCCTGGGACCCATACTGTTCAACATCTTCATTAATGATGTGGACATTGGAGTCAGGAGTGGACTGGCCAAGTTCGCCGATGACACCAAACTTTGGGGCAAAGCATCCACGCCAGAAGATAGGCGGGTGATCCAGGCTGACCTGGACAAGCTCAGCAAATGGGTGGACGAGACCCTGATGGTGTTTAACACTGAAAAATGCAAGGTTCTCCACCTTGGGAGGAAAAACCTGCAGCATCCTTATACGCTCGGCAGTGCTACATTGGATAGCACTACAGAAGAAAGAGACTTGGGGGTCATCACTGACCACAAGATGAACATGAGCCTGCAATGCGATGCTGCAGCTAGTAAAGCGACCAAAACGCTGGCGTGCATCCATAGATGCTTCTCGAGCAAATCCCGGGACATCATTCTCCCCTTGTACTCGGCCTTGGTGAGGCCGCAGCTGGAGTACTGTGTCCAGTTTTGGGCTCCACAATTCAAAAAGGATGTGGAGAAGCTTGAGAGAGTCCAGAGGAGAGCCATGCGCATGATCAGAGGTCAGGAAAACAGATCTTATGATGACAGGCTGAGAGCCATGGGACTCTTTAGCCTGGAAAAGCATAGGCTCAGGGGTGATCTGATGGCCACCTATAAGTTTATCAGGGGTGACCACCAGGATCTGGGGGAATGTTTGTTCACCAGAGCGCCCCAAGGGTTGACGAGGTCGAACGGTCACAAACTCCTGCAAGACCGTTTCAGGCTGGACATAAGGAAGAATTTCTTTACTGTCCGAGCCCCCAAGGTCTGGAACAGTCTGCCAGCGGAGGTGGTTCAAGCACCTACCTTGAACACCTTCAAGAGTAAATTGGATACTTATCTTGCTGGGATCCTATGACCCCAGCTGACTTCCTGCCCTTTGGGCAGGGGGCTGGACTCGATGATCTCCCGAGGTCCCTTCCAGCCCTGATGTCTATGAAATTTATGAAATCTTCCGAGGTCCCTTCCAGCCCTAGTGTCTATGAAATCTATGAAATACTGTGGAGCAATATGTTAAAATAATAATGATATGCAGGCATGAAGTGTCGTTTAACCGCTCGTCTTATCACACAGTAAAAAGATAAGAAATGGCAACTGTATTTCCTATAATTTATTAGGTCTGTCAGACTAAAAATAAACATCTAAGATAAGATAATAGGCCTATTAATCTTACTTCTTCATTTATGGAATGATTTACAATACATTTATTTGCCAACACAATTTGTATAAAGTTTGAGAGTCTAGTTTTCCAGACCTTCTCTCAATACTGTTTTTAGGCAGAGCTTTGCAGATGTGAAACACATTCAACACCCTACAGGTATTGCCTTTTTATGTTTTTTCCCGTCCATATTTGCTATCTCTTTTTAGCTGATGAAAAGTTTCAAGAAGAAATCTAATTTACTTTGGTATGGTTCACATGAATTTGTTTAACTTGTTTGAAATCAACAGAAATCTATTGACTGGTGGGATTTTGGATCAGGCACTTTCTGTGTAGACATCCCATCTAAAGTTGATATGGATTGGTTGGTATTGTGTCTCATTCTCAAAAGCTAAAATTTATTTGGCTAAGAATATCTTTCCTTATTAAAGTCAGATTTTGCATAAGTGGAATCTCTTTGAGATATTCCTGCTGTCTTTTTGTTGGGAGCTCCAATTTAGAAAGTATTTTCCCTTAATTAGAATATGAGGACAGTTGATCAGGTCACCTTTAAGTGGAGGTAAGATATGTGATTGCTTTGTGGTGGGAAATAATAGAACTCCCTCTGGGATCATGTGGCTGTTTTAAAATATAGGATGAATTTTACAATGGGATGACTAACATATGAAGTGAAATCAATGGATGAGTAGGCATACAGCTAGCATTTCTGAAGTACTATTTATTTTTTTATGTTGAACAATAATAAAAAAATCATTCTTTGAGCTAAAAGAAATTGGGTTTTTTATTATTATTAATAAAATTTTTAAAACCTTAGCAGGGATGATTGTACCTAATCTTCAGTTTTATTTTATTCCTCCAGATTATAATATAGAACAGGGCAGTTAATATGAAAATTGTTCATCCAGAAAAAGAAAAAGTAACAGTGAAGAATAAGAAAAGTATAGTAGCCCTTTTCTACTGTCCATGTTTTGTGTCTTTAAGGTTTCTTTTTCTGTGTGTGTTTGAGTGCTAATACAAATGTTTTCCATGTAATGCTGTGAAAAACATGTTGTAAGTATGTGTCACTACATTTGCGCTTCACTCAAAAAATTAGGCAGAAGTTCACAAAAACTTCTAATGTGATCTTGTCAAAGGAGTTTGAGCATTTGCATTGTTTACCTATTTAGACTAAACTAGAACATATTAATTAGGAAATATTTTGAAAAAATAAGACAAAAAAACTGAGAATTGAGTGCAGTTCCCTGGGGTTTTATAATTAAAATAGCTTGGTATGTAAAGTAACATAGAAAATGCAACAAAACCTTGAAATCCATTCCCATTAAGCTGCAAAATGTCCAAGAAGAAAGCATAAAGTTGGCCATTCACTTCATATGGGCTTCAGAATTATGACATCCATTTGGGAGCCTTCATAAATCTGTCATAATCTCCCAGCAAGATGGCCTACTTAATGCTATTCCTTGGACTTCTGGCAGCTTTCAAGGAAGACAGAGGATCAAGATTTCTCTTGTTTTGTTTTGGGTTTTTTTTGCTATGTCGCTTTTCCTGCCAACAATTGTAATGGCTAATATTCCACAGAATTGAAGTAATTTTATTATTTATGATGATTTTATTGCTTTCTTTTTTATTGTATGAAATGTTTATAACTTTTGCACAAAAAGTCCTTTTTAAAAAGAATAAATAATTCATGTACCAAATTGCCGTTAGCAGACTCAAACAGCAGTTAGGCTACGGTGTGCCTCTACATTTCAAATAAAATATTATTCCTTTCAAAAACTAGAATATTTTCCCTTTTTCAGAATAGTGTGCATTTGAATGTGGCTTTATTCAAGGACATCTGAAACTGAAGCACCATCTATGTGCTGCTAGTGTGTAGCTATGATAGTTAAACAAAACAGACTGCCCAGTGGGCCTGATACTGCCTCACTCCAGTCAATGGAATGCTGAAATTTTATTTTTAATACCATATTTTCTCAAATACAACACATTCCTTTCCCCACAAAACAGCTGCTGGAAATAGGAGTGTGCAGTATATGCAGGAAATATGGTGAGAGCAGTTTCTGCCACTTGCTGCATGAAACAGAAAGTAATATCTGCAGTAATTCACAGGGAACAGAACAATGAACAGGCTCCACTTCCTGGCTGCTGCTGCTTTATTACTACAAGGAAAGAGCTTTTTTTTCTTCATTTTGCCTTGTAAAAACAAGGCATTTGTTATTCCAGGGCATGTTGTATATTCTGGGGCATGAAAATAGATAATAATAAGTCCCAGACTTATGTTTCAGGGCTGGATCATTCTGTTTAATGATATCTGCAGAGCTAGCCCAGAGAGCATAATGTTGCAATACAACGTATTGCAGGTGGATACACTGTTACCTATTGAAAATTCCCCATGTTGGGGTATGGAGGTAACTCTTTTGTAATGTTAATCCAGTGCTCTAGTCAATTACCTTCAGGGACTGGGAAAGAAGCGTTTCCCTTGAGTGCCTTATTGGTTTCTGTAGGGTGGACAGGGAGTGGGAGTTGTTTGCTTTCCTCTGAAATGTTAGATATTAGCCACAGCTAAGGCTGGGAGTTTTGACTGGGAAATACTGAAGCTCCTAGTGATATTTAGCAATCTCACAGATTCCTGGCTTGAGGGTCTTGCTGTTCTGCTCAAGATCAAACCAATTGTCAAATTTGGGATCAGGAAAAAATACCCCCTCACCGTTTCCCCTCCTACCCCCACCTCCCAGTCAGATTATCAAGAACCAATAAAATTTTTGCCTTCCTTTTTAGCCTGGTGCGTGGTCTTGTTCTTGATATCCTCTGAATATACAGTATTAACTAATTCTCTGTAATTGCAATTTGGGGGCACTGGCAATGACCTGGTCAAACACCCTTGCTTTTTTGTCTGCGACATACTGTAGAATGTTTTTGTAGTTATGGTGTATTAGGGTTTGGAGTGGATGATATTTAGGAGTATTTGGGTAAATGGTTGTCCATGAAAGCAGGGGACTGGGCTCTATGGCTTGAGAGGCCCCTTTTCATCCCATTTCCTATGCTTCTAAGAAGCGCTATGTAACTTAGATCTCTTTATGGCACAGCTTGAGGTCAAGCTTATCTTTATATTCTTGTATGATGGATATGAACCATGGATTCTTATGCATCTCCTGTGCATAATCCCTCTTGTAGGCAGAAGGAATTCACTGTCTCATAATATAAAAGATTAAAGTATTTTCAATAGATGGTTATTCAAAGTTTTCCAGATGTATAAGAAAATCTCTGTAGATAAACTGACCTAAATAGCAAGTGATGATATGTGCTTATTCTCCCCACAACATCAACATTTCAAGGAGCTACAAAGAGTTCCTACTTACCAGCTCATTACTGTTCTTTGCCTGATCATAAGTATAAGAATAGGGAAACAGCAACATCTGGGAATAGGAGTGAATAGTTAAGTACGCCTTGATAGTAGAAAGATGTTTACGAATAAAATCAGCCAGAGCTTTGGTCTCCTTTTCGGACTCAGGTGCGCTGCCACAGTAAGTGTCATCACAAGGTCGTTTTGAGGCACCAACAGCTGCAGGGAGAAATTAATATTGCACTTAATTAAATGCAGTGATGTTGATGGACCTTTGAAAAATTAGCTAAAACCACCAATGCCATCCTTTAGACTTTTTAATCAGCTTTAATTTAGCCTTTTGGTACTTGTATCACGTACACAAACAAAACATTTATATGCTCAGTATAACACAGCATTTAGCAAATATTTTATTTCTACTATATTTGGAGTGTGTCTACATGTGCTATTAATGCTATGAAGGCTTACTGCACAGTAAAGTACTACACAGTAAGCTTTCCCTGCTGGTTCTGCTCCCAATGGGCAGATCCACATAAGCACGCATGTGCATCTTGCAGCATCTCAGAGCCCTTTGAGACCTTGCAAGAGGCATGTGTAGGAATGCAAAATTAGACCCTGGATATCCAGGTGTCCAAAAAAACCCATGGGGGAAAAAAGCAGGGCAGGGCAATGTCCCAGACTGTGCCCTGATGCTACCGGAAGCTTGGTTCTCCACAGAGATGCTCTGTTAGCTTGCCAGAGCATCTTTATGGCTGGCCTTCACCCTGGTGCTAAAGCATGCTGGCTGCTGGTGCAGGGCAAGCAGCATGCCAGCAGAAAGCTGGACCTGGACTCCTGCTGGTAAGTAGGGGGTGGGGAAGGGCTGGAGGAGGGGGGAGGGACCATGGGAGGACCCCCGCTGGCCCCACCCACTCCCCCAGCCCCCTGGATCACTGCCTCGCCCAGCCCAATCCCCTGCCTGCTCCCTCAAACCCCCACAATCGCTACCCTGCCCGGCCCCAGCTCCTGCCTGCTCCCTCAAGCCTCCCTGATCACTGCCTTGCCTGGCCCCATCCCCTGCTTTCTCCCTGAGCCCCCCCACCATGACTGCTGCCTCACCTGGTCCCATCCCCCAATCATTGCCCTGCCTGGCCCCAGCATCCCAGCAATTAGAGGAAAAAAAAAAGCCCCAGTAGCAGCTGCTGTTGGGGTTACTGGGGCCACATGGCAGATCCACCCCACAGAGCACAGGGCCCAGGTGACAGCCCCAGCCCCAGCCACACTCATGTGATGAGGTAGTGGCAGTGCGGGTGCCAGGCAGCTGGGGCTAAGCCCTGCTGCCCACCACTGTCCTGTGCTGTAAGGGGAGCTCTGCCACAAGGCCCCAGAGCCCCCACAACCCCTGCTATTGCAAGGTGAGTGCAAGGCCTTTTTTTTTTTAATTTAAAGTGCTGGGAGGCTGGGGCCAGGGGGAGCCATCAGCGGGGCTGGCATGCAAGCAGGGGATGGGGCCAGGTAGGGCAGCCATTATGATGATAGAGACTTCCAAATTGCTTTAACACTGTAGATATATCAATAAAACATTGCCCAACTGATCCCTGTCTCTCATTCTGTCTCTCTCTATATAGTTTTTTTTGTTTTAATTGTGCAGTAACATAGATTTCAGGGTATTTTACACAGTGACTTTGGGATTTTTTTCAGTTTTCAAGTAGGGAACACCAGAATTCCTGCTAAGGATGCAAGTCACAGAACCCAGGCAGAGGAGCCTACTCAGAGCTGGCACCTTGGAGCCAAATGGAGGTGGCTGACCTCCTGGCCAGTTGGGGCCAGGAGGACATGCTTTGACAGTTCAAAGCAGGCAACCACATTGGAACATCTTCCAGGTAATAGCTGCCCAGATGTCTGAGCAGGGGCACACATAGCAATAGTACTGCACAAAGGCCAACCCTGCACTGGCAGCTGGCCCAGAGGGGCAGATGCCTCTACTGGCTGTGCAGGCCCCAGCTGGGTCTGGCAGTTGCACAGCAGGTCACAGCCAGGCAGCACCCACTACTGCCAGACAGTTGTAAAGGGTGCAGGGAACTCTCAGGGCTGCTTCAGCCGTCCAGCTGGCACAAGGGGTAGTGTCCCCAGGTACCAACTGGCTGGGCCACAGAAGGTCCTGGGAATGAGTAGCCCTGAGCTACTTGACAGGGCAGCTTTTTGTACTGATGGGGACAGGTGCTGGCCCAGGGGTCTAGCTCCCCCTTGCTGCAGATCCAGGAGGAGCCAGGAAGGGTTATTTTGCCCCAAGTTGCACAATTTGCCCCACACCAAAGTGCATGTCGGGGCACGTGAGCTGAGGGAAAAAGCTCTGGCTCAAATTTGCACCACTTCTATTTGAGCTGCTGCAAATACACATGCTTGCATGTGTGGACACACCCAGTGGGTGTGGCCCAGAACAGGGTTGCTCCTACCCTGCTCTGGTCCCTTGCAGCAGCCAGAGGGAGCTCCAGACTCCCTTGGGGTACTAACCTTGGGGCTGGCAGGGAGCACGGGGGTCAGTTGTGATGTGCATGGGGCCAGGAGATGGCTGCCACTGTAGAGCTTTCCCAGTCCCACGAACATGGGGACAAGGTCCATGTTTATTAGGGCTTTCCTGTACAGCTGGGGGCTGGCCAGGAGCTGTTCTGCTTCTGGGGCAGCTCCCAGCGAGGCCCTGGCTGAAAAGCAGAGAGCTCCCCAGTGCTGTTTGGCTCTTGGCTCCTGAGTGGATTGTAGGAGTTCCCCATCCACTGTGACCTCTGGTGTTGTGGCTGACTAGGAGTAAATTTGCTTCTGGTCAGTGTCTACACATGCACATTTACAGGCAGTAATGAACTTTACAATACTGTAGACTAATTTACTGTGCATGGATAGGCAGTAATGCTTTACTGTGCAGTAGATTAGTCTTGTGTAGACACACCTTTAGAGGAAAACAAGTATTTCACCATCATTTACTATACAGAGGTATATGAAAACTTCAGTGCTTTATTAGATCCCTTGCCTAGCATGTCAGTGCTAGGAACTACTTACTGCACCATGCGGCATCAAAATTCCTGTTGGGATCAGTACCAATGCAGCTGCTACCAGCATGTTTAGAACGTGTTTTTCTCCACATGCGGTTCTGCAATGAAATGATTATTTCATTTATTTGAATCCAAAATGAGATGTCCCCCCCTCCCTGTTCAACACAGGAGCAGGGAGAGGAAGAACCCTTTGTTCTGGATTGGAGTACAAGATATGGAGGCAGGCAGCTGCTGCAGTTCTGGCTTTGATGCTAACCCGAACTCAAACCCCAACCCTAACCCCAACCCTGACCCTGGCTTGGGGTTAGAGCTGTAGCTGCTGCTTGCATTCCCCACCACCTCTACTTCTGTGCCACCTCCTCAGTGCCTCTGTCCCCACTCCCCTCCATTGCTGCTTACCCTCAGTTGTGGTTCCAGCCCTGCTCTGCCCTTGTGGCGGCAGCAGCAACAGTGGCATCATCTCTGGCACCAGCCCTGACTGACATAGTCCCAGTCCCAGACCTAGTTCTGGGGCTGGGGCTGCCACCACTGCAACCATTGCTCCCTGACTGGGTGTAGGTTGGAGCCAGAGACTCAACTGGGGGAAAGCAGTGGGGCAGGCAGTGTGAGGGCTGCAGGCATTGCAGAGGACAGGCATAGGCGGAAGGGTAAGTGGCAGGTGGGGCAGGAACCAGGAGGAGGCAAGCATCACAGGGGTCAGGTACAGGGAGGGGACAGGTACCAGGGGTGAAGTGGTAGTGGGGCAGGCCACAGGGACCTACTGGGGGTGGGGGGGACAAGTAAGGGAGGGAACAGGGGGCAAGAAGTGAGGTCAGGCTGCCTGCCTCCTGCCTTCCTGCCTTCCTGCCTCCCTGCTGCTGCTTTCCCCCTGCAGCGGGGGGGAGGGGGTTAATGAATTTAAGACACTTCTCCAATAATTAGATTTCATATATGGAAAATTATAATGAAATTATAAATTTTCCATGTAGAAATTTAATTATTTGGGGGTCATCTTAAATTTAGATTTATCTTGGATTCATGTAAATAGGGTAAGTGCATGTAAATACTATGGGATAATTATAGTATTATGCCCAATCACTGGGATTCTTGTTCAGAAACAAGTGCGTACATACCTTGGTCCAGGTGTAGACATAGCCATCAATATTAAGAACAGGAAGTACAAAGAAGTCAAGGTTGGTGAGAAGACGGGTCATAAGTTCATCTTTTCCATAAGTTTCAACAGCCTATGCAGGGATCAAAGAGAGTGCTGATCCTTTCACAGAATCAGAATGACAGATACTTCTGAAACTTATTTGAAAGGCAAACACAGGTGTTAACTTTTGAAACTGGGGCAAAATCTTCCTATCTGTTAAATTCAATGTGGGAGTTTTACAAATAGGCTGTGCTCAATCCAGTACCAAATGCAAAATTGCGAATATTTTCTTTTGAGGGTGTATGATACATTGAGACCTTGATTCAAACCCTATTGAAATCAATGGAAATCTTTCCGCTAATTTCATTGAGCTTTGGCTCTGGCCCAGATGCTCAACAAATGATGATGATGATGGTGATTTAGTGCTGCAAAATGAATTGTGTGTGCTTCACAATCTGATGTGTGAAACAATAAAAAAAATTGAGGTAATTTTAAGTGCTGGAAGGAATATAGAATAAATCCCATATTAAATTAATACAGCCGTACTGTTGTAAGCCACCATTATTCCTATAGCATAAAAATGCACCAAAGAAGAATCACTGATTCTCTGGCAGTCTCTCAAATCAATACGCCAGTGGGCAGAGCTCTCTATCTACTACTACAGTCACAATAGCATGGGAACATATGTGACTTGCAGAGACAAATTTCCTTATTTTTTCCCTCTGCACACAGCAGATACCAAGACTCTAGCAGTAAATTGCCTGATTGTGGTATATGCCTGTGTAAAATGACTGTTAGAAAGGTATATGAAAGCTGTTCTTGTAATCTGGAATTTTCACTCATTTTACAGAGATATTAAAACTACTGAATTGTATAACAGTGGAAAATCAGACCTGTAGGCTTTTGATGGATACATAAGTGTAGGTTAGATGTAGGATCTGCAAATGCCTCTCTCTGTCTTTTGTATATTCTCTAAGAGTCTTCTCATCATATGCCCTCCCTTTTTGTCTTTGGACTTTCGTTGTGTCCAGTACTACTATCAAATAAATAAATAAAGATGATCCTGCTAATGCATTTCTTTGTATCTTGAATCCTCTGTAGAAAGGTCCCAACTACCAACTAAATTCATGGATTGACTATTTCAACTAATAAGAAAAATAGTTACCGTGACTTTAAGTTTACAAGAATAATGGTAACACATGCTATTTGCACTACTGTTGGGAGTTAATGAGATCACATTCCCATCAACTTGACTGAGATGTCACTTTCAATTTCCACTGCTCCTTATGCATAACTGCATGGATGTCTCACAGGAAAGGAAGATTAGGCTTGTCACCACTGTCTATGCCAGCATGATCCATTCAAGTACTTTGGTTTTCCTCTATCTGGATTTTAACTACTTGCTGCTGCTTCTGCTTTTAGAACTTTAAGAACAGGAACTTTTACTACATTTAAGAAAATAGTATCTGAAAACAGGTTGTCCTGCTGAATGTGATATTTCTTTCTTTCCACAGAGAAGGCTATATGTACAGCATTCCCCAGTCCCCCAGGCAATATAATGAGGAGGAGAATAAAATATTATATTTCATTTAAGAATTAATCATGTGCACCTCATTTTACCTGTGAACATGTTAGAAGATGTTTTCCAGTTTCAGAAAGTTGTTATTTTTATTAAATAAAACATATTGACTGAATAATGGTTTTGTTAAATATTTATTCATATTTAGGTAAAAAAAGTCAATATTATGTATTGAATTTAAGTCATAATTCTAGGGGGGAATATACTGAAAATATAATATTTTCCCTTTTGAATAGAAAATGTAGGGAGATATGTCTGTATCCTCCCTATCACTGGAAAATATTTATTTAATCATCTTGTTTTATTTAGGGGAATGTTAATCTCACCCTTTTTCCATTGCAAAACAAAAATAAGTCCAAGGAACCCAAATACCTGAAGCATTAGGAAGAAAAGGTTCCTTCCTACTTCTAAGATGCATATTGAGGAACTTTTTATAGTTTATCTTGACTTCTCCCATTCATTAGGATCACATAAGGGGCTGAATTATGTACCATTGAATTGATGACAAAACTTCCACATCACAAGTTGAGCCAGGAGCCTGACAGGAATTGTAGTGTCACTGTCTATTATAATGGTGCAGAATTAAAATGGATACATTTGTTTATCTATTCCCCTGTGTCCCCCTCCACCTGCCCCCTGCCTCACCTCCAAACTATATGAGAATAGAGGTTATATGGATTGCTGCAAGCAAAGTCAATGAGACTGGGGCATCCTTGGGAAGTTTATCAAGCTGCACTAGGGCCACAGGACCAGATGTGAGGAACTGGCCTACAATATATACACACTGCACATCATGGGAGAATAGGCCCAAAGTTATAATTTAGCAACCCAAATCTAAAATAAAATAAAAAAAGAAAACAGTGGAGTAGAAACTGCTAAGAACTGATCTATATGAGATTATATATTGTGCAGGCTGAATTTTTTGTACAGCGAAGCTTAAATTGCAGTTCCTGTGAGGTGAATCATTTACAAATTGGGTCAAATTCAGTGATCTGTTTTAGCTGGGAAAATTTTTTGGAAAAAAACTCAGAATATCTCAAAATATTTTTTACTTCATTTCAGAATGAAAATGTCATTTCAAATTTGATACAAATATTTTTCAAAAAAGGTGATTGTTTTATTTTGGATTAAACAAAAAAAAGTTTCAATCTGACCTTTTTGCTGAAAAACCTGAAGAAGTAGGTCAATCTAACTGAATTTGGTATTTGGTTCAGGTACCAGCTGAAGAAAATCTATTAATAACACCATTTTAATTCTGTTATTGTATTTGGTTCATGTTTATTACATCATGTCAATTACTCTGTTTTTGTGAAAATGTCCTTTATTATGTTTACCAACCTCTTTTACAAACCACTGGCAGAATGCAGGGGAGATCCATTCTCTTGCATGGAAACCACAATCTATAAAGATGGCCTTTTTGTTGTGACCACTTTTTCCCACCTATAGTAAATTAAAAGTCATGAATAAAATAACCTTTGTAGCACACCAGTTGTTAATACTCTGTCACCCAGCTGGTATAACTTAACATCAGTATGATATATATTTCTTGATTAAATTGAAACCTAATACTCAGAGTGCATTCCTGCCTCTAGATAATCATGATGTGCAAGCTGAAGTCATGAAGTTGCATTTGCTTTATTTTTATTAATTCCATTAAGCTCATGTTTTCACAGGTTGTTTGCTGCACAGTGATGATATATTTCCTACTTGTATTACTAGTTGACAAGATGAAGTAAGATGATTAATTCTTGGAAATTCTGGTACTATTTAGGGTAAGTAATCTTGGGATCCCCCCACTCAGATTTAATTTTAGTATCTTATATCATGTAGCAAGAGCTACAGGACAGAATATCCTATCTGAAGAAAATGCAGACAAATTGTGTTTGTTTTCTGTTGCCAGACAGTGACATTTATAGATACTTTATCATAAGTGGGTTTACAAACAACAGATGGAGTGAACATGAAGGTAAATCATTTACACTGCACACAGGAATATGGTTAAATTTATAGATCTGAACTTTCAAAAATGTATTACAGATTTCTTTTAATAAACCCTTTGCCCTAAATCAAAAGGAAGAAAGAAATCACAATAAAAGTAGTCTATAAACTCTTTAATTTCTGAAAAGCTTTATGATAAGATACCAGAATTAAGTGATGGCTTAATAAATATTATAATATTATGCATGTTAATAGGACAGAACACTGGTAACAAGAATTAAAAACAGTTACCTTGAGGAGATACATGGGCCGCCCTTCAAAAGTATTCCCAATCACACTGCGAGAGACAAGGTCTGGGTTCTGAGCAGCCATGTCTGCAGTCCAAGCAGCTATCTGTTTCATAAAGTTATGAAGTATAACTAACCCCAAAACAATACATTAATAGATATTAAGCCAAGAAGGAATTGAAACTCATTTGTCTGCCCTCCCATGTAATGTAGTCCATATAACTTCCTTTCAGCAATCTCTATTTCTATTAGATTGTATCTTTGTAAAACATTTGGTCTTGACTTGAAAGTCTCCAGTGATGGAGAATCCATTTTAACCCTTGCTAAGTTATTGCTTTAGTTTATTAACTTAATTGTGAAAAAAATGTACATCTCTTATTCCTAGCTTCAACTTCTGGACACTTTTTGTCTTGTTGTACCATGTTCTGCTATGATGAAATTCCTGTTCCATGTGCAGGGATTTATAGACTGCAATCAAGTCCTTAAACTTTTCTTTGTTAAACTTAGAAAAAGCTCTTTTAATCTTCCCCTATTAGTATAATTTCTTAATCCATTCTGTTGATCTTTCTCTACATCTGTTGCCATTTTATCGTCATCCTTCTTGGACAGAGTATTCCAATAGCAGTCATATCAGTAATAAATACAGAGGAAATAAACCACCTCAATTACACTAAACATCCCTCTGGTTATACATACATCCAAAAATCTCATCAGCCACATGAGGACTTTTATTATTATTTATTATTTGTATTACCATAAGTTTAGGAGCTATAGTAATGGAGCAGGTACTCATGGTGCCAAGCTTTGGATAAACAGAATAAAGATGCTCCAAAGAATTTATAATCTATGTATAAGATGAAAAACAGCTAATGGCTATAGAAATCAACAGGGGGGGGAGTTCAAGGACATTGTGAGATGTTACTTGTTAACATGATGGGCTGTGCTCTAAGGACACCAGCAGCCAAAACTTTTTCAAGGGTTTTGTAGACATCAGAACAAAGAGATTTGGGCAGGGTTTGGAGATGGATTAGGATTTAATTTTGCATACATTAAAGGGGAACAGATCAAAGCAGGAGAGGCAGCATGGAAGAAAAGAATGAATGTGCTTGTTTGAAAATGTAAAAAGTTGGTCACAGAGTGCCATTTTTGGCTGATCAATTAGAGGCAGGAGTTAACCGCATGATACTGAATAAGAAATGACAGATAACGTGGGGATAGGTTAGGGTAGGAGAGTGAAGTATGGAGAATATGGACTTTATCAGTGGAAGAGGGTCTGCTTTGCCATAGCATCATGCTGGGAATTTATATAATAATTCAAGAAGGTAATATATTTATAGACTTTACCATTTCCCAGTTGTTGTATTTATTATAGCTGTGCCCAGTAGAACGAATGTTGCTGTCAAACTGAGTATCCAGTAAGGCTTGCACGTTGTCAATCAGAACTCTGCAATAAGCCGATTATGATAAGTATAAAGAGATGCATGTAACTTATCAACAGCCTGAAAATCTTCAGCAAATTAGGCCCCTTCTTTTTGAGAAAGCATCATGCACATTGATCTGACTACTGGAACTCAGGCCCCACTGATTGTGAAATGAAATGTGAGATTTGATTTACATCTTTGACCACAACATATGGTGAGCTCAAACCTAGATTAAATTTATGCTTTGCTCCTGGAATGTAATCAGGAAGCAATAAACTCTTCCTGGCCAGTCTCTGTCCACTGAGCCTATCCTCAGCTCCCACCCTCCCTTCATCAGCGTGCCTTCAGAGTGCTAGTTGGTCACCACAAAGAACGTAGCAACACCCTCAGAATAAACCTAAGGAACAAAGGCTTTTCCTTTGGGGCAGCCCTCTCCTCCATGTCTCAGCTGAGCTGATGGCACAGAAAGACATTTGCTCTGTCATGCCATAACATGGTGATGTTGCATCCCAATGCTATGACAGCAATAAAATGGCAAACTTCTCTCTATCAAACCAGGTTCCAGTGTTCAGACTTAGTTTGGCAGAGACGTTATGCAGATGGAATGAAACATGCCCTGGCTCCTTCATGGTATTTTATATAACCTTAAAATGCCACAGCAAGGTGACAAAGAGCATGGCACTAGAGTAGTTCCTGTTGCTAGCTGAATCTCTGCTGTGTACCTTTCTTATTGCCTGAGATTAATAAAGATAGCTTAACATCAAGGACTACCTTGGGGCAGTTTACTGTTTGTTCAGCTACTTTTACTCTGGCTACAAGAAAATGAAGTCTCCATTGTTTTCTCAGTGCTTGTCTTATCCTGGTTGGGTAGAGAGAACAGATTTGTAAGAACATTCTGTCCTTGATCATAGCAGCCTAGATAGAAGACTGAAAGGTCAGTTTGCTGTGCACCTCTAGCCTTTATATCAAATACTTGAGATGGATACACTGACATGATGTCATGGCACTGCAGCTGTACTTCAAAAGAATTGTATCTTCTCTAGCTGTCACAAGGACACTCTGTTGAAGTTTGTCAGGGACACCCTCTAAACCTTCTCACCCTTGTTGCAATCAGAAGATAGGTGCATGAACTTGTAAAAAATAATGTATATTTAAGGAAGTTCCAGCACATGTCAGAGTAACTCCTCCCTTGCCGAAGAGGAAATCCTACATAACTTCATTATGCTAAAGAGAGATCTGATAGCACTGAAAATGCTAGTGGTAATTACAAGTTTATTTTCATGATATAATGTGGGCCATACATTTGTTTCACATTGTGTTTGCACTTCTAATAAATATCTCTATGAATGGATTCTTCACAGATTGAAAACATGTAGTTTGCAAATTTTAGGAACTAATGTAATGAGAACTGCACTATCTAGTAGGGAGGAATTGGAAATTGAGGCTTGGACAAGGGGTTGGGAGCAAAACCCTAACTATATCTCACCTTTGCTTAGGACAGCCCCGCGTGGGCTGCGAGTGGCTGCAGCGCAGGGTGCCGGCCACAGAGTGGGGGAAGGGCCGCTTTTCTCTGCACCAGGAAGGAGCCCAGGGAAAAGCTGAGCGCAGGGGGGAGGGGGAAGTGGCCCCTTGCCTGCCCTGTGGCCAGTGCTCCCTGCTGCAGCTGGTCACAGCCCACGTGGGGCTGTCTGGAGCAGGCACAGGCAGCCCCAGGTGGGCTGCAAGAGGCTCCAGCACGGGGCGCCGGCCATGGGGCAGGGGAGGGGACGGTTTTCCTCCCTATGCTCAGTTTTCCCAGGCCACTTTTCCTCCGGCTTCTTCCCTGCCCAGGGTCCTCCCCTGGTCTCCCTCCCACCTTACCTGAGTTTCCAGTGTGGGGCAGCCACGTGGTCCCAGGCCAGGCAGGCTCTGCTGTTGCAGGAGCCCGCTGGGCTTCCCCTGGGTCCTACCGCCCTTGGTTTCTGTCATCTTTGACAGGAATCAAGGGCAGAGCAATATTAATTTTCTAAATTTTTTAGGGGCCCCTGGCCTGGATAGAATGGCCTCATGGGCCAGATTTGGCCCACAGGCTGGATTTTGCCCACCCCTGCCATAATAGTAATGATTGTCACTAAATGGACATGAGGTCATTAACATTTGTCCCATGGAGACTGGCATGTGAGGAAGGGGGGAAAGCAAAACATGTTGAAGAATTTATCTTAGGCCTGAAAATTTCTATGGGTCTTGTTGCCTCTAGGGAACTCCTGCAGATCCACCTTTGTGATTCCTCTCTTTACTGGCCAGCAGTTCTGCTTTGTCTTTGTAAAGGGATTTAAAGGGAATGTGGCTGCTCCATCATAGGAAACCTGAAATTTAAAGTAACCAGCGGCCTTGTGACAGCGGGGGAAGGGGGCATATATCTAGAACATACTCATATTCCATTCCATTCTGCTCCAGGATGTTTTCAACATCAAAAGAGTTGTCAGCTTCAACCCGAAAATCAACTCTGGTTTGTGGTTTTATTTGTGTGATAGAATCTGGATGCCAAAAATCAACCTGAAAAGAGGAATAAATGAGAATATGTACATATGTAATTGCAACTTTTACATTAGTGTATGTATTATAGCATATAGATCGCAGTTAGTATGGTGATTTTCACTGTTTTGTCATTATATTTCTGCATTTGTCAAAACAAACATGAAGATAAGATTTCATAGGAAATTGATTAGGATGATATTAGAGCATGCCATTTACTTATCATGGGCATGTCCAGATAAGTGTGCACATGCCTGTTGTGGCATCTCAAACCAGTTTGAGACACTGCAAGAGGCACACTAAGAATGAAAAAATGTTCCCTGTGCTACATATTTGTGGTGCAGGCTCTAAATTTGATATCTGGGTTTCCAGGTATCAAAAAAAAAAACACCTGGAAAAAAGCTGGTTTAGGGTATGGTTCTACAGCGTGCCCTGAAGCAAGCAGAGGCTGTGTCCTCCAGAGATACTCTGGCATCTGGGCAGAGCTTCTCTATGGTCCTCCTTCTGCCCTAGCACACTGCCTCAGGGTGTGGGGCAAACAGGAGTGGGGCAAGGCTGCAGTGTGACCAGGTCCCAGTTAAGCAGAGACTAGAGATGCAGGGGGGCTGTGTGGTTTCTGGTGGGGTATGTGGGGGTGGATGTGGATGGGAGTGGTAGGGGAATTTTGGGGGGGGGCTGCCACATGCCTGCCCTCCCACCCACTGCAGTGCACAGCACCTGGGACAGGCAGCAGCAGCCAGCTAGGCCATGTGCTCTGTGCATAGAGTACTGGCCTGGCCTGCATTGTCCCGCCCCGTCCACCCTGCTAGCATGCCTTTGGACAGGACTGGAACAGATCCCGCTACAATCTGTGGCTTGTGTCCAAAGACATATGCTAGCAGGGCAGGTAAGGCTGGGTCAGGCTGGGTTGGGGGTCTCCATGAAGGTCAGGTGATGGTGCATGGCTGCAGGGCTGTGCCTCCAGAGGGCCACAACCACCCCAACAGCCTGGTTGGCTGTTACTGCCAGTGCTGAGGGCTCTGCACCACAGGCGGGGGGGGCAACATGTGGTGGCTCCCCCATAGACCTCCCCACAAACCCCACATCTGCCACATATAACCACAAACCCCATGCCCCCTGCATCTTCCTACATCCCCCCATGTCCTCCTACACCCACCTACACAGTTCACATTCCCCCACATCCACCCACACCCCTTCCCACCCTACTCCGGCAAACCCTACATCCCTCCATCAGATACCCAGTGTGCCCAGCTGCCAGACAGGATGAGACCTGCTGGCAGGAACTGTGGGTGCAGAGGCAGCTGTCCCCATATTTTGGTTACTGAAGGGGTCAGGGTGATTTTTCTATGATAAGAAAACCAAAAGCAAACAGAAAGCATATAGATATTTAGAATTTATTTAATTATGATGATAGGTAGGTTTCCAAACTGGTAGGTTTCCAAATTGCTTTAACTCTGTAAATATATCAATAAAACACTCCCAACTGACTGATTTCTCTCTCTCTATATATAGATCTTTTGTTTTAATTGCAGAAGGTCATGTATTTTGGGGTATTTTAAAGAGTGAATTTGGGATTTTTTTATCACAGAATTTGCAGTCTTTAAATATGGGAACACCAGGATTCCTGCTAGTGAGGCAAGTGGCAGGACCCAGGCAGAGGAGCCTACTTAGGGCTGACACCTGGGACCCAGCTGGAGGGTAAATGAGGTAGCTGTCCTCCTGGCCATTTGGGGTAAGGAAGGACATACATGACAGTTCAAAGCAGGCCAGCACACTGAGAACATCTTCCAGGTGATAGCTGTCCAGATGGCAGGGTGGGGGCACACGTGGCAGCAGTGCCGAACAGAGGCCAACTGTGCAGCCATGGCCCACTGGCAGCTGGCCCAGAGGTGCAGATGGCTCTGCTGCAGTGCTTATGCTACAGCCCAGGTGGCCACGTGGTCCCTGTCCAGGTCTGGCAGATGTGCAGACATGGGGCTGCAGGTCCAAAGGGGCAGATGGTGTTGCAGGTGGCAGCAGGTCACAGCCAGGCAGCAGCCCCCATTTCCAGACTGCAGCAGTAGATAGAGGGTACAGGAGCCACTCTAGGTCAGGGCTGCTGCAGCAATCCAGCTGGCAAGTGGGGGGGGGGGGGGGGGGGGGGGGGGGGGGGCGCTAGTGTCCCCATATGTCAACTGGCTAGGTCTCAGAAGCTCCTGAGAGCAAGTAGCCCTGAGATGCTCGCAGGTGGCAGGGTAGCTTTTTATACTGCTAGGATGCACCCCTTGAGAGTTATTTGCATTCAGATGTCAGTGACACTTTCTCAAAGCGTTCAGTTCAGCAAAGCACTCATCATATGCTTACAACTGGGTTTGCAAGCAGGCCCTCTTTCCTGAATCCTTTCCAATTTTTCAATATTAACTTTGAAGTATATGCACCAGAACAGGATTCAGTATTCCAGTATGATCTCAGTAATGTTATAGACGGAAGCAATACCATCTCTGTGCTTCTATGACCTCCTCTATACATGCAGGTAAAGATGCGATGGGATCCCATAGTCGCACATTAGATCCCATTATGCCTTCTTGTCAGTGCAGGAGCAGGGGGCTGCCACAGGGTGGTTTTGCCACCCTGTGGCTAGAAGATTGCCACAGGGGCACACTCACTCCTTGTATCCCTAAGCCCTTTTCAGTTATCCTACATTTTTGTAATTGTAACATGCATTCTTTGTTCCCATGTCCCTAACTTTTTGTGTAGCTGTGTTAAACCATTTTATTCAAGTAGACCCACTTTACTGAGCTACCTAAGTCAGTATGGATAACTCATTTGTCGTTTATCAATCCACTAATTATTTATCAGTCCATAATTATTTATCAATCCACTAATTTTGGTGTGGATTTTCAACTTCACTAGTCAGTTTTCTTCAGTCTCTAATTTTACTGGTCACAATTGTATATTTCTGTCCAGATAATCAATAAAGGCATTGAATAGCATTGGTCCTACAGTACATTACACTTAGACCCCAGTAGGAAAATTAAAAATTATCGTGTAATTTTTTTGGGATCAGAACTCATGACTCAATCCTGTAATTTCCTTGTAGACAAACGTACCTTGATTACAGAGAGAATTCTGCCAACCGGGTTGGGAAAGTAGGCCCTGATCCCACTGAATGTGGCAAGAGCCCTTCCTACTTCACTGGAGTTCTGCACAGATTTAGGAGTGCCTCTATGCACTGTTGTCTGCAGGCCTAAGGCTTTAGGGTTCATATGCATATTCAGATTTGTAAAAGGCATACATTTTTCTGGGACCTATTTATGTGAATAAGGAAAGTTGATCAAAGTAAAGATGTTTCTAAGGCACATTTTTCCCTTGGTATCTAAGCACTGAACAAAATATTATTACCTTGGGGATTATAATAATGTAAACAGGGAGCACTGTCATCTAAATATATTATGATAAATTGATATTCACTCTTTAAGATTTAACTTGCTGTTTCTAACAATAAGAAAAAAAACCTTGTTATTGCCTTATTTTATTTATTTATTTAATGCTTTTTCTATTTTGCATGTGCTAGTAACATACCATTCCTTAAATGGATGTTGCTTACAATGCAGTTTCATTACAGTCTGTAATTTTCTAGCATAGTTTAAAGGTTTCTTTTCTCTCATTTTAAAATGATTTAAGAAGAAAGGATTTAGCAAACATAAGACTGTTTCAAAATGATTTGATTCCAATAAAAATATTTTCAAATATACTTCTTTGGTAATACTATTTTTTGATGCAAAACTGATTAAATATCTTGCTCCTTTTTTAGTCAATAATGTCACTTCTTGATGACCAAGTCAATTCTAATTTGATTATGTCCCTTCTTTAGCTATTCCCTCCTTGAATGTAAAGGAAGTTGCAGATGTCATGTGCATCTACCAGTACTGTATCTGCATGACTCTCTTTGCTAAAACATATTACTGAGTTCTGTTGTCAACTCTATTGAGCTTTCCTTTTGCTTGTTTTTTTTAAAGAGATATTTTATTTTTTTCCTTTAGGAGGGTATCTATAGTACAAAGAAAGTGCTGAGGGGGGTGGGGAAAGGAAGGAGAGGTGGCAGCATACCAACAGTCCTGTTTTCCCATACTGTACCACCCTGTTGTTGCTAACATCTCCTCCACATCTGCACATCATTAAAAATGTCATGTATTCATCCCACAGATAATGGCCTTTTTTCTACCAACAGCTATTTTACAACATCAAAGCTGAAAGGAAATACTGAAAACACATTTGCTGGCTTTACTGTTTTTTCTCATGCCACCATATATCTTCCTTAAGGTCAATAAAAAGCAGGCAGCTCCATTCAGGACAGAAGAAAGCTTTAAGAAAACTCAGAAAGGAAAATAAGGCACAAGACAGAGAAGCCAAGGAAGTTCAAATAGGTGAGAGCCTAGTTTTTTTAAGATTGTATCTGAGTGAACAAACTCTGTTTTAACTCTTAAAGTCAGAGTGCTCAATCTGGAATTTTGATGCATTTCACATGAAACTTTATTTGCAAGTATCCTAAACACACTTTACCTTTTGGTTTTATACTTTATTATATTTGCAAATATGATTATAGTTTAAAGTCTGTAGTAGAATTTATTTAACACCTGCCTTAGGACTCCTGATAGTTTGACAGCCAAATTCCCACTGAATGGAGTGGAATCAGGATCAGGCTATTTATTAAGCAGTATGTGATGCAATATTTTTTATTGCAAAAACAACCAAAAAAACTATTTACTTCTTAGCTTACAATATGTCTCACCCTATGCAGACTATTTACCTTAATGTTGCTGGTCAAGGTGTTGAGGAATTCTACTTGCTCTTCATTGTGAGGAGTTACACGAAAAACTTTCTCTCTTAGAGGGGAGAAAGAGACATGATTTTAAACAGGCAATTCCACTAAGAGGGTTTTGTGCAGCATGGAAAGGAAGATGTGCAGAATTAAGCTATCTGTATCCTTACCTATCAAAGTGGTGATTATGAAGTGGAGCTGAAGCAGCTGCAAAACCTACAAGAAAAAATACAGCCCACATTTTTTTGAAGTAGGAGGCAAAGGATTGATTTCAACTGTTTTTATAATCTGGGTTGTCCTGGTCTTTTATTATGTAACAAACCATCCCAAAGATTAGCTGATTGATTGTTCTTCTGACCTTGTTTTATTTGCACACTATTTATAATACGTATATTTTCTTGTACACCTGTGGAAACAAGTAAGAGTCTCACGGTTGGCTAAAGCTCAGTTTTAGAGGCTGAAGTCACAGGCTAAGTACAGACATCTAGAAGACTGCAGGAGAAGCACTGTTGACCTTCAAGCTTTACTCTAGGCACCCCTGTGTAGGTTAGAGGAAGCAGAATGCATGTTCACCCTTGTTGGGTAGGGGGGGACTTGGAGCCTGCCCAAGCACAGCAGGTGGGGTGAGACTCTTGCATGCCTCCTACCATGCCCTGTAGGCTCCCTGGGCTGCCAAAGACGCCTGAGCAGAGCCAAATTGGTGAGTTGCCCCTGATTGGCTGGCATGGACATCACGCTCACCCCACCCACCTGGAGACCCCTTCCCCCCCTCCCCACGCATACACACAGAACCCAGGTGTCCAGGGCACAGCTGGGCCATAGACTTCCACGGGGCTGATAAGGATGTTGCCTGCCTCTTGTTTAACACTCCATTCCCTGGGGTGATAGAGAGTAGGCATTATGCTCCCAGGATCCCCGATTTTGTTATCAGTGACTTCATTGCCCTGCCAGTTCTTGCTGGAAGTCTGGCCTACCCCCTCCTGCTCTGGCTCATGAGGCCCTGTGGAGGGGCCACTGAACTGCCAGAAGGAGCATTTCAAGTACAGATTAGGCCTAACACCATGAGCACATGAGATGCAGGCATGGGGAAAGAGGGCAAGCCCTGCTTTGTGTATGGTCCTGGTCCCATACTGTGGCAGGTTGTTTGGATCCACAGAGCCCAGGACAAGCTGCATGGACTGGGAGCCCTGCCTGGATCAGTAGGGCCTGAGAGCTTAGAGTGCCCATGCACTGTCATCAGGCCATGGACTCCTCCGCCCATACCCCAGGCTGCCTAGGCACTGTCTTGCTCCCCACCTCCCACCAAGGACACACAACAGGGTGTGGGAAAATGCAGTTCAAGAAAGAGACGTGCCTCATTTTAATCAAATGTTGTCACTGCCAAACTGTTAGTGTGTTTGATAAACAAAACCTGTGCAATGTTGCCTGCTCTGGAACCACATTCTCAGTTAATATAAGGGAGTGGGGAAAGATGCTACCTGCACCAGAGGAGGCAGCAGCAGGGGGTTCAACTTGAACTCAAAACGTTGGGATGGCTGTGTGTAAAATTTTTGCCCCTCAGTTTAACTAAAAGTTGCAGCTACAAACGTATTTGTGTGCATACTAAAGAAGAACTGAGGAATGTTGCCTGCTCTGGAACTTAGATCAAAACCCAAGGACTGCCATTCCCCACAGCGGGACTCAGGCCTGCAGTGGCCTCCCCCCACTCCCCCTTGTTCTCTTTGGGGCCTTGTACCTATGCCAGTGTTCATTGGTGGCTGGGCATAACAAGGTGGCTGGAAGGTGGGCTGAGCCAATGATGGCCCTAGCATCAGGTATTGGGCAGTCTGGTCCCCTGCTGGACCTGGGCTTGGACCTGAGTTAGTGGCTCCCATGTGCCATAGCTCCTGTTTCAGGACCACCCCCACTCCCTGCCTGGCTCCCAGCCTCTTCCAATCAATGCGTGGTATGGCATATTCCCCCACAGGTGCCATCCAGTGTCCCCCCCTTCCCCTCCTGTGGGACTCTTGGGCATGTTGCCCTACGGAGGCTCTGCATGGTGGGGGAGTGGGTGGCAGCCTGCTCCACCACTCCAGCCTGGGAGGGCTTTGGCCTTCCTGCAGTAAGTGGTGCTGATGCCACTCGGGGTGTCATTGGTGGATCTCAAGTGGTCTTTGATTCTGTGCATAGCTGATGATGTTTACTGCACAGTAATTAGCTCTAATCTCAAGTAAAGCATCTTGTGTAGATGGGCCCAGTAATATCTAAGGGCAGAATTGGGCCGAAGTTTAGCATTTTCATTCTGAATAATGGATCAGCATATTTATAGAGATGATTTGGAAATGCAGGAGATTGAGAAACCTACAGGTTATTGCGGTATGAATGTAGATGATACTCTCCACATATCTTATCAGATCCTTGTCAGACAGTTTTGCAAACTCCACAGACTCTGTATATAGAACAGCCTGGAAATACTTTTAGGATTGAATATCCCCATATGCAGCAATTCATGCCTAAAAATCTGACTCCCATTAATATTTTGCTTAGAGAAAACTCCAGAATTGCACCTAACCTATTTACCTGAGAGCCCTACTTGCTAAAGTACAAGGTTTGAACTTAATTTGCAATTAATGACCTAATTTTGTAGCTCTGCATGCTGCTACTCAACCATAATCTTACTTAGCAGCAAATCTGCTAAGCAGGATGACAGCAGGAGTTATTCTGACAGACTGCCAAAATAATAATACAGAGTCTTCAGAAGTTTTAATTGTAAGATGATGAGACCAACAATATTTGATAAAATTGTATGGTCCCACGAACACGGCTAAGACAATAATGCAGAATGATCAAGCCCAGAACTTGCAATGAATAAATGATCACAAGAAGTAATCAAACAAATCGCAGATGTCATCATTCCCTGTTGAGCACCAGGAAGCAGCTCAGAAATAGAGGACTGTCAGATTTCAATGTTTGAATTGACTTTTAAGAAATTCTTTGTGCTTTTTTTTTCATGCAGTTGGAGACTTTTTTCCCCCCAAAACAATCACTAACACAGCATTACTGCTATCAGCTACTGAGCTGCTAAGCTGTATGGGATATTATAATTTCTGATGGCACTCTTTTTGGTTTCTATCACAGACTGGGTCAGAAGAAACTGGTCACATGGAATCTCATTGAAGTGCTGCATTTTGTATCCTAGGATTGATGGTTATATGTCAAATTATCTCATAAACTCACTATAAATGTGGTTTTGTTTTTCTAACTGCATTAGATAACTGTTCAATATCTGTATGATAAAGTGGCAGCACAGGGATAAATCAAATAGCAAATTAAATTTGGGTAAGCCATCTGCTCCATCGTTTTATGACTACAAGCCAATAGTACATCAGCTGGGCTTGATTGAGTAAACCCTTACCTTTTCTACGTGGGACAACACACAGAAGTTAATATTAGATAACTCAGTTCACAAATATTACCTGAAGTTTTTGAAAGATTCAGGTAGGAGATTTTTTTTTAATGAAGAATAAAACATAACCAGCCAAACCTGAATAAAGACACTGTGGTGCATGGTGTTAGTGTTCATAAATCAAGTATAATTGTTTAATACATAATGGTCATCAAACCTGAAAAAAAGGCTTATTCATCTGCAGAGTTTTATTTTTGTCATTACTTCTAATGGATCTTGTAACAATCACACATATTATACTTTTGCCACTTGCAAGAAATATTTTCTGGGTTCAATTTCATGAGCTGTAATAAAAGTTATGTGCTGATAACCAGATGGAATCAGTTTTTCCAGCAATTTCCCTATATCACCTTTCAAAAACAAATATTGTGGTCCTGCACTTTAAAGGACCATTTTTCTTTTTATCTGTAGGGAAGATAAAAGGAAAAATACATATCAGTGTTACCATTTCACAAGGATCCTTTATCTTATGAAGCCTTTTATCCATTTTTATCAAACTGAGTCCAAAAGTAAGTGTAAGCAAGAGTATGAATAACTTCTGTTTGCTAGGCATTCTCAATTGATATAGATTTCCCAAGTCAAATAGATGATTGAACTATATTTTAAAAAATGTCAGACCCTTTGTTACAAAATATTGTGTATCTTGGCTTACAGTCTTTATATCCTAAGTTTTTATTAAAGACCAATGAGAGAATCATCAATACCAAAGAGTGTTTTCTATGTGTAACAAAATACTGACACATGATACATACCAATGACTTCCGTTTTACTGGTGGTAACCCTCCTGCCTCTCTTAGGGTAATAGGTGCATTTTGGCCAATCTGAATTTTGTAGAGTATTGATACTGAATGCATTTAGAAGTTCTTTGAAGATGCCAAGACCTGCAGAATTTGCTGCTAAGCATATGTGCCAAGCTTTCTTTTAACCTCCTATATATTTAGATATTACTAATATTACATCCTCTAATTAAATAAAGGCTTTTCCCACCTTAGTTGACAGGGACATACCCAATTATCAAGGTTGGCTGCTTTTGTGGCTGTACATAGATATCCTTTATTTTCCCCTTTGTGTACTTAGTTTAATGTGGGAGCAGGGACTGGCTGGTTGAATGAGGGGGAAGTACAGGTGGAGGATTGTACATTGTGGTTGCCTGTACATGGGTGCAGAAGCTGTAATTACAATGTGTCGAAGTAAACTCAATTAATTGAGTCTACTGGAGTGTGGAAATTACCACACTCCAGCAGCCTCTTGCGTCTTGTGTATCAGCATCCTTATTTTAGTTCAAGTGCCCCGCCACCATTTTGAAGTGTGGGGACACTGATACATGAGACACTGTGGCGCTTTAATTACAGCAGCTCTTGGAGCCACTCAGATTAAAGTACCACTCCCTCATGCCCACGGCACACATAAAAGTGGCCTGTGTGTTCTAGGGATTGCAAAAAAAAAGACTAGGTATTAGAACTATTGTCTGCTTCTATTTCTATTATTTGTGACTAGTGACAAAACCTCTGTGCCAGGTTAACTGCACCATCAAAGATGCATACTCTTGGCCTCTCTCATGAAATAATGGGTGTCACATTTGTAACAGCGACTTTGGGCAGGAGGAACAAAGAGAGACCTTACCAGCCTTCCTATGCATCTCATCTTAGTTACTGCATGTATTTGTTAATTCATTTAACAGATAAATATTATTTAATATTTAGAAAGCAATCTGAGTTTCTTGGCTAGAAGGCACTCTATAAACTGAAAGTGTCGTTGTTATTTCACTTCATTACTCCTTTCAAAAGAGGCTGTTAAATACACCTCTGCAATAGTGTTGTCCAGCAAAAAAAAAGAGTTAATGACTTCTGAAATGTTTGTGTAGACTAGTTTGGTGTCTTTTTGTTATCTGTGTTCCTATTGGATAAAAGAGTCTGGGAATAGTCAAAAGTCAAAATACTGTACTTTGTAGCTGCAATATTGAATTAAGTTGGGATGATGCTGCAGAGCAGTTACAGAGTAGGAGAGATGGACACTGGCTGGCTTTTCTGTTGACTATTTCTAGAGTTCCTATGAACGCTTAGTTTGTGTTTTATAGTCTGTACATATGCTACATGTGAGTGTAACAGGGTTTCAATATAAACCAATTTACATTTCTGGCCTAGGTATTCTGCAGAAAATCTGGAATTACCTGAAAATTAGAATAGAAGCTCCTTTGTGAGTATGATGACTGCAGCTAAAATGTTGTTAATATATACTCAGCATCTGGTACAATTTATTACCACTCACTAGTAACTATCTCAGGTCTTCCGATCTGGAATAAAAATGACATATAAATTATATTTACAACTCTATACTAATCCTACCAAAAGACTTGCAGTTGCCATTTCCAGACTAATTCAAGGATGCATAGCAGTTGCATCCTTTTGAAAAGCTGTTCTCAAGTGTTGCAATCTGACTCAATCCATCTTTTGGTAGAAGATGATTAATTTCTGGAGAATGGCACATATCTTCTGTACAGTGCTGAAAGTACAAAAAAGCAAACAAGGATTTTAGCAGTAAAGGATCCTACTTCCCTAGGAACTGAACACAACAAACTTAACAGGCTACCATCATACAGGGAAAGAGGCATAGTGCAGGCAACTGGATTTGCATTCCTCCCTTAGGAGGAAAATGGGAACAGACATGCTGCATTCCTGTGGTTTATAGGCCAGCAACCAATCCAGATGTCCTCTAGCTAATTTCCTGCTGCTGCAAGGGCCATGGATTCATGGCAGGGTTCACTGACAGTTCCAGAATAGAGGAAGTGTAAGTTACTCACCCTCATTTTTATTATGTATATTACAAGAGATCTGTGAGCCCTTAGCTAAAATCAGGGGCTTTGAAAATTCATAGTGAGAGACAGTGCTTGTTCTGAAGAGTTTTTAGTCCTAACAAAACGAGCTAGGAAAAGGGTTATGGGGAAAACTGAGGCACAGAAAAGAGAAATGATGTGCCAAAGTCCACTTAGTGGGTCATTAGGAAAATCTGGAATTGAACCAAAAGTTTCTTGGCTCTTAAGTCTTTGCTCCATCTGCTGGACATAGCAATTCAGACTAGTGACCCATATAATGTAATATCTTCTCTCCAACAGTGGGCAAAACCAGATGTTTCAGAGGACCCTATTAAAATCCTACAGTAAGCAGATGGGGGATACTCTAACACTCCTGATCTCTAATATGAATTAATTTAAACCCTGAAGCACATTGTCTCTCTTAGTATTCCCTCAAGTTTGCATAGGCTAAGAAATGAATCACTAATACAATCACCAACCTACCTACTTAATAGGAGGATTCTGGCAAACTCCATCTTCCCCAGGTTCATATGATATAGATAATGATGCTATCCTGGAGTTGAACAGAAATGTAGGATATATCAGGGTTACTGTGGATGATAAAGACATGACAAATACAAGCTGAGAGTTCACCATAAACCATCAAGAAAACCATCAGGAAAGAAAGTAGAGAAAAAGTGGTAAAAGTGGCTGTTTTGATTTCAATGCTGATTCCAGCTGAAACCTCTTTGCCTGGATTCCTGGGTAATTTATTGTTCTGTTTTGCTCTGTGTCCACTGGCCTTCATGAATGATGTAAATCATGAGAGTTCTTTGTCTGTGCCTGTTGTTTGTGACTCCTAGAGTTGATAAACTTTAAAGCTTAGTGTGTGGATGGTTACTTTCAACTTTAAACGATTTTGAAATTTGGTGAGTTTTGTTTAGAAGAGAGACAGGCTGGATCAATTAGCTTTAAGGCTGTGGAGAGGATCAGGGTCAGGGAGTCCCCTTGTTAAAAATACCAACACATTTTAGAACTAAAAGATTCTTCTCACATTTGTACCTTACAAAAAATGAGCCAAAGATACCACTGGTATCTGTACCAGGGATGCATTGAAGTCGGTTCTGTTACTGGGGGGCAGGATTCTGAATTCTGAGCTTGCAGTTTGGCATATTGCATTGTTAAATGTAACAATCAACAAGCAAAACATTTAGGAATCCCCCAAACAATCCAAAAATCCAAACTGATTAATTGTAACAGGTCAGGTACACTGGCCATACATTTGTTAATCTAACTACAGTTTGTTCTATTTCAAACCATGTTACTTAATTGATCAAAATTATTGGTAGAACATTTCCCAAAGCTGCTCATTAGGCTAATTACACTATTTGTGAGCAAAAAAAGTAAAGCACTGTTTATTAAAAAAAAAATCATAGCTGCAGGCCACGTATCATCAGAATAAGCAGCAGCAGATTATTTTGAATTATTTGATCCTAGAACATCTTGTTCTGGTAGAAGATTCAAATAAGCAAGCCTCAAATTTAGAAGAGCATGCATAGGCAGAGGGAGAAAATATTATTTGGGGATTTGAGTAAAACTTAATCTTAAAAAATATGCACAGACACTGCCCAGCAGGTCAGTCTGTGAAGGGGAAAGGGTGTGGGGAGGGAAGGGGCATGGAGGGGGAATCAAGGCCCCTGTAGTGAGGGAGGGAGTGGGGCAGAGGCAGGGCCGGGGCTGGGGTGAGTGGGGCCCCAAGGCTCAGGCAGTCATGGGATGGTGGCACCTGCAGATGGCTCATCTGGGGCGGTGGGGCTCGTGCTTGAGGGAAGCATGGGGGGCTTGTGACCTCTGGATTTGTATGCAGGACAGGGGCAGGCTGCTGTTGTAGGCTGCGTTCTGCCCCCCACTGCAGCTGCCTCAGGAGCCGCACAATGCCATATGCGTCCTACTGCCAGGAGGGCAGGAGATGCGGTGCAGGAGCAGCCAGTGTGCAGCAGGCACATGGTGTTGCGCAACTCCTGAGGCAATGTCAGAGGTGTGCAAAGCTCAATCCGCAGTAGCAGCCTGCCTCTATGACAACTGATGTACAAATCCGGGGTGCACATGCCCCTCGTGCTTCCCCTGGGGTGCATGCAGCAGTGGGAGCCCCCGTGCTCCTGGATGAGCTGACTGTGGCGTGACCATCCCGTGACCATCCTGGCCTGGGGGGACCCATTCACCCCAGCTCCTACCTCTGCCCCACTCCCTCTGTCACCACAGGGGCCTCAATTTCTTCCCCCCTGCCTTTCCCTTCACAGACTTACCTGCTGGGCACTGCATCCCTGGCTGCCTCTGCAGGCTGCAGCTGTGTGTCTGTGTGCACCCCTCTTCCACTACTGCAGCCACCTGGAGCCCATGCCCAGGCTTCCCTGCAGTCCCCTGTGCTGCCACCACTGCCCTGTGTTTGGGGAGTCTAAGCCCCATTAGCCCTGGCTTTCCTCCACCTATGCAGAGAAAATGTGTATGATTTAGACTTCTGTAACAGTTCTTTATGATGCACCACATGAGAAAAAATAAGAAATCAAGTTCAGTCTATTGAAGTGAGTAGGACTGAATTTAACTCCAGTAGCTCATCCATTCTCCTGGAAAACATCCCTTATTTATTAAAATGATTCAATGAACAAAGCTAGCAGTAAATTTCTCAGCCAAAGGGTAATTTGTTGTTCTTCCTCAGCAGCCAATAAAGTGTTATACTTCACTGTAATGGAAGTGAAAACAACAGAAAAATATGCTATGCAAAAATGAAGGCAAGTGACCTAATTCTGACCTGAATTTCCCTGGAGGTTAGTTCCACTGAATTCTATAACATTATACTCATATAACACTTGCAAAACACTGGGAACAGGCCTGTATAAAACAATGCAAGTTACAGAACACAATACATCAGCAACAGTTTTAAAATAAATTCTGCGCTCCCTCCACCTAGCAGTAATTTAGGAAACATGGGCCAGGATAGCCGTTCTAAATGTGTGGACCAGACACAACTCTGTTAAACTGGACTAAATCTACTCACTATACTGACTGTAGCAGAGCGATTTAAAATGTGCGCTGGGGAAATAGAAAACAGAATTTAACTCCGTTTGTCTGTCTGTATATAATGTGGTTAGACTTGATTCTTTTTGTTTTGCCTAAAATTTAAAATAACACCATCTTTATTGTGTAGCTTACAAAGTCAATTTACCAGAAGCTCTCCCTTGCGCCTTTCCCTTCACAGACTTACCTGTTGGGCGCTTGAAGTATCCATCTTTTTTTCCCAGACGGCTATCAGCCAATGACCCACAATAATGATCTTTCAGTGTTTTAGCTCTAGTCCTGAGCTGAGCAGTGGATGAAGTTCCATAAGAAAACAAAGCATTTCACAGTTACAAATGAGGGCAAAACTTTGTTTACTACATATTTGATACTGGATGATGTTTAGTCTACATGTTTAGACTAGATGACAGGTTATGTGTTTAGTACTAGATGACTGGTTAATCTCCAGCAGATTTATGTTTTTTATTGTGAATATGGACCGTATTGTGTAGCACTTTAGGTGTCAGACTGACTGTTTAGGTTGTGTACACATGTTCAAATAACCTGGGAAAATTCTCCTATGTTTGTTTTCCTGGTAGAGAAGCTTACCCAGAGAAGCCTGAACAGACATTTGAATGATTAGCCACTGAAGAGCAGGGAGCTTGCAGTGCTGATACTGTGCAGCCAGGGGTCCCCTATGCACACATCTCAGGATGATGTCCAGGCTTTCTCAGTCTGCCCAGAGACAGGATGGCAGCATGGCACAAGGCAACTCTGATTGCCTGACTCAGACTGCTCAGTCAGCCTTGTATCCCTGCAGAACAATGTGGGATTGTGAAGGGGGCTTGTTTTGCTCACTACTCTTCTGCATCATCAGAGTCCAAGAAATAACACATTGTCCCCCTGGGGTGGGGGCGTGGAGCAAAATACCATGGGATGCTTGAAGACTGTATGGTGGCTTCTTTCTCAGAGGAGAACATGTATGGACATTCACTCTTTCAGGAGAAACTCTTTTGGAAGTCATTTAATGCTGGTAGTTTCTGGGTTATTTTTCTTCTTGAGTGTCCATTGTTGCTCTGGGAGAAAAATCCTGACACTGGTGATTTCTCCTGGGAGAAGAGGAATCTGTCTAGGAGAAACTGAATGTTGGTATGTGGCCATTATCTGATTACCATATATGGCTCCTACTTTATGTGGATCTTTCAAGATGCACATTGAAAAAATACTTGGGACACAGTCATTGTTCTTCATTTGTGGATGGGAAACTTACTTGTATCATCCTGTCAAAGATATGCCATTTCTAGTGCAGAAGATGACAATATGCTAATATTTTTTTGCTAGTGGGGAGCATCTGAGAACACAAACAAGGAATATTTTCATGAAATCCTGGTGTTTCAGAACACCGTATGAAGGATGTAAAGAAACATGGATACATATGAACTTTGTATTCTATTGCTGTTTTTATACCAATTATAGCTTTTCCCCTATGTCTGCTTTCATCACTTGGGTTTCTGGCTTTTTCATAGTACTTTTCCTGCAAACTTTTATTTGGAAAAAAACCAACAGATTGTGCAGATCATTATGCACACAGGTACTGTTGTAATAGCTTCCCTACCTGGAAGAGAATGGAGAAATTGTGCTCTACTAAACTACAGCATCCTTCATTGAAGATGCTGATCTGCTTAGTGTCACCCTTAGACCATTGCTTCGGCTTTGTTTGTTACCAGGGTAGTAGGTTTTTCCAAGCTGTAAAACACAGTTTCTTTCTTGCTGAAATACTGTACATGGAAAGGATAACCTGACTGCTTGCACTGTAGGCACGTGCCAGAATATAATCCATTGTCATAGGTGTTGTGATATAAGGAAGGATACTAGAGACTTGTGAATAGAGGAGAAAATAGTTTAGTGACTACTTGTGAAGGCTAACTTTATTTCATTGTTGTTCAGTTGAAACAGTAGTGTCACTAGGGGTGCATGGGTGGGACACAAGCCCTGGGCACTGATTAAGGCATGCACCAGCACTGGGGCTGGGTGGGGGGTGCTTTAATCAAAGCAGTCATGCTTCTAGTCTGTCAGCTACAGGCTTGGGCCCTGTGGAGAGAGACTAGGAATTTGTCAGTGATGTCAAAGAGGTTGACAGATAAGTGCTGTGGGGGGAAAAAAGTTGGGAGTGCAGGTAGGTGGGAAGGTGCCACACCCCCACTGCTGCTGAATTACAGGCTTTATTTTTTCATTCAGTGATATATTTGGCAGAACCTTTGGAGGGGCAGATGTTTTATGTCCTTAGCTGGGAGATACCTTCTATAGCTGAGGACCCTAGAGCTGCCCTGGCCCCACCCTGGTCTTATTCCCCACTTTGTTGAGCTGCCACAACCCTACAGCTCCCTGCCTTCACCCCCCTGGGTCCTGGACACAACCTAGAATCTCTGGTAAGCCCTTGAGCACTCCCTCTCCCCACAATTTTCCCGAGAGTGACAAATGAGCTTCCTACACCTTTGAATTGAATCTATTCTCTTAAATCTGGGCACTTGGGTTTCCCTCAGCAAAAGCATGGTGAAGATCCTTGGCTACTTCAAAATTATTATTTTTTGACAGAAAATGCAGCTTGGGTGTCCTCATGCCCTGTTCATCCACATGCATCCCTCTTCCCCAGCTTAACTTTCCCCTTCCATAAGCCACAACTTCCTGTGATGCACTTCAGCAACTCACCAGAACAGGAGACCCCAATGCATCATGGAAGATGTAACCGGGCGAGAAATCCTAGTTCACAGGAGGGAAATGGGAGCATGAGATATTTGACTTAAAAAACCCATGAAGAACTGCAATGTCATTTCAGAAATTAAACACTTGCCCTTGAACTCTTCTGCAAGATCAGGTTATCATCAATGTGAAGCCGGGCAGTGGAAGGAGAATTCTGGAACCTTCATCCTCTTGCTTTGTTTCTGCAGTGTGAAAAAAGTTTGTTCTCTTGATTTTGCTCCAATTCTTCTGTGGATCAGGGCCTAGTACCACTATAAGGTAAAATACCACAATGACCTGTTTCTGTTCCTCTTCCTGAAAGACAGGCTTCCCATATTGGTTTCTGCTGATATATGTTAAACCAAACCTAGCAAGACGAAGAATAAGGTTTTCATCTGTGCCTTTGTGCTCGCTCTTTGCACCAAGGCTGCTACCTCTTAACCTGACCCTCTTTAGGAGCTCAGGACTGGTGCTCCTCTCTAGCACACATCAGCAGGGAATCCCATTTTTCACTGAGCAAGCCATATTGAACAAACCAATTTAGTGTAAATTATATGAGAAAGGCACACTGTAATTTTTATGTATAACAGACATAAAAATATGCCTCAAGGGGCTTATGTAATTTCAGAATAAGACTTTAAAATCATATTAAATGTGGTAGTATTTAAGATGCATACAGAGGCCCTTTTTTTACTACTTGTTTTACTAGTACTAAGTACTTGATTTAAGCTTGAAAGCATATAGTTTGTCAGGGACATATAGAAAGCACTTAAATAATATCCATGTAAGGGAATTTGTTAACAGAAAGTTTGTATGATCTGGATGGTATTTTTTAAGGAAAATGAGGTGTCCAGAAACTCTTGAAATGTATGCGACTCTTAGGCAATGGTTTTGGTTAGCAACATTGCTAAGAAAATCTGGGGGCCCAAGGGACACTTGTGTCTCCTCTTATCCACCATTATATCTTCTTATACTCTGATTCCCCTTTTGAACTACAAATCTAACTTCCTGTTGAATGTTGGTGGTCCCTCAGGAGAGAAGCTTATGTTTTATAAAAGGTGGTTTCCACACTGGTGTACAGCATTTTCACAACTGTTGTACAAGATGGGAAAGTCTTGGCTGCCTGATTAGTTGCTGTATATATTTGCATCTAGAAGTTTGAGTTAGGATTATGATATTGCCAAATTCAAACATACAGAAATCATGAATCACACTCCAAAATGCATGGGTAAAAAAACCACTGAGTTCATTTTTATTTGTAGCCTGGCTTTGTCATTCACTATATTTAAAACCCATATTTCAAAACCACTGCACAAGAGGATTATTCAGGATGAACATCGCACACCTCATTATAGTGTGCCATGAGACAGGAGGTGAATCTAAAGGGGCTAAATTCTTTTTTCAGCTATACTGTGCAAGCAGGATGGGATGGGTATAGAAAACCAAAATGTTGGTTAAGGCTTCTGATATACCTCAGGAACTGACCATGGACTTTCATGCAAAGTTCCCATCATCATTCTGAGTGATTTCCAGTTCTCCAATATGCAGTAACAGATGAAGTGCGTGTAACTAATATTGACATGGGTCCAATACCACCACTGCTGCTGCTACTTTAAAGACTTCATAGGGGTAAGAGCTGCAGGATCAGGTCAATATTCTCATTCTCAAGATCAGATTAATTTTAAATAACTAGATAACTAAGTGTTCCAATTATTACATAATCTTGTCTTTTGTGTCAATTTATTTCCTCTTCTGTTTTTCTTGTCCTTCCTTTCACCCTGTTAATTTGTTTTCCCCTTATACTTGTAAACATAAAGTAAAATTTTAGCTCCAGAAAAAAGAAGAAAAAAGTCACAGAGAGAACTATAATGATGCAACTGCTGTGCAGGAGAGAGTGTGATCTAGACTGGGGACTGAGATCCAGGACCCCTGAAGTTAATATCCTTTACTGCTGACTCAGGCCCTGATCAAATGCCGCCTGAAGTCAATATGAGTATTTCCACTGACTTCAACGGACATTGGATCAAAAGACCCTCCCTGTGTGGCCTTGGAAAACTCAGTTAACAACTCTGCATTAAAGTTTCTCCTCAGTAAAATGTGGATAATCTAGCTGGAAGGATGCTGTGAGGGTTCAATTTTAATTTTTGTTTTATTGTTCAAGATGACAGAGCTAAATTCTAGCTATAAGAAAAACATCCAACTATGGGAGTCTAGGAAGAATTCCTCTCTTTCCATAAAGTTGAATTTGCTTTGAAGTCTTTTATTTTTTGGTTATTGTGTATTTATAATAACTGAATTCTGGTTCCCTTATCACATAGGCACCTGAGCTGTAGCTGAGCCACCTTAAAGATTTTTTTAAAAATCCACAGAAACTAATATTCAAAATGACATTAATTGTTTTTGATTAAAATAGTATCAATTAAAAAGTGATACTACCTACATCAGGCCTACTGTACAAGTTAACATATTAAGATGCAACTTATACAATGGATAAACATTTCTCTAAGGCAGTGATTCTCAACCATGGTGCTGTGACAATCTTCAAAGGGTATCCCCCTGGGAGAAAAGAGAGAAATACAGGCTCTTCCCTTCTAGCTATTCCCCACACTCACTGCAGTGCAGGTTCCTCCTCACCAGCTGCTCCTCCTCTTTCCTGATCTGTCATCAGGCAGATGTTTTTGGCAACCGTTGATCTTGGTGTATACAAAAGAGGTTTATGTGACCATTGCACCAAGACATTCAGAGTGTAGGCCTAGGCAAGAATATGGAGGAGTGGAAGATGCCCTAGACATATCACCCTCCCCCTTTTAGACCAAAGGCCAGACTGAGTCCAGCTGTTCAGTGCCTTGATGATTGTAGCTACTGCCAGAGACCGAAAGACTAGAGCTGCTGCTGACTGTGTAATGCCTCAGTGAGGGCATATTTCTGTCAGGGTGATGCCCATTAGACTTTCTTCAACAAAGGAGTAGCCATAGGCAGTGGGGGGTTAAGGTTTTGAGGCACCCTAGGCTTGTCTTTCTTTAGAGGTTGCAACACTATGGTATTTTATAGGAGCCACCCTGCCATGAGTAGCCCCACCATATTGCTGCCAAGCTCTCCAGTCAGATGCAGACCTAGTCATAACCAAGACCATCATAAACATATTAGTTTCTGAAATGGAGTGCTGTTCTATTCACAAAGTGCCCAGAGTCTACAAAAGTTGGGAATAACTCACCTATGAATGAATGATAAATGAAAACTCTAAGAAGTAGGCAAGTTTCTTTGAGTAGATGTGAGATCTTTTATTGGACCAACAAAGTAGCTGGAAAAAAGTTCTTACAGGAATGACTTTGGAATAATAAAACAACATGTCCAGTGGTAGGAAGACTAGCGAGAGCAAGATAAATGCAATTTAAGAAAACAGTTAATATGTGGATGGGTGTCAAATATGAGACTCTACCTCCACTCTTTGGTTTTAAGCAGTAAACTCACCTCCTAGTAGTATGAAGCAAATGTGTCTCTGTTCATTCAGCTTTGGAAAATTATATGGGAAATAAAAACTAGAAAAGTTCCATCCAGGTCTAACTAAGAGGCAAGAATGGTAACTCTGGAGGGCTTATATGTAAAAGTCCTGAATCTGAATTTCACTGCTCTGCAGGCTATCATACTTTCAGGACTGATCCTCAAAATAAATAAGTAATTTAATTTAAATGTCAGTTTCCCCTGTGAAAATCATGGATAATTCTATAGCGTTCACATTTTTAATTTTTATTTTGATTTGAGAAGCAATTCCAGGAACACAAAACAAACCAAAACAAAAGGAAATTCAAGATAACAAAAACATAATGTATGCATTCTGTTCTGTACAATAATTATACTGAAGACTTTATGAAAGTTGCATTGTCAGTACTCAAAGGGCATTGTATGCTTTCTGTTCTGTACAATAATTATACTGAAGACTTTATGAAAGTTGCATTGTCAGATACTCAAAGGGCATGTCTACATGTGCACCCCACTGCACAATCATTTAGTACTTACTTTAGCATTTTGCAAGTACTAAATAACTGTGCAATACCCACCGGTACTGTGCAGTCCCAGCAGTGCATGGGTTGTTTCTGACCCTGCTGCATAGTAGCAATGACATCATGGTTAGTACTCACTGATGCTACATCACCATAGCAACAAGCTATGTCACTGTAGCTAGTCACTTTGGCAATGTAGTGTCTCATGTAGACATGCCCAGAGTCTAGGAAATGCCAGTATCAAAGCTGCCCATGTAACTTTAATCCTGCTCCACTGGGTACATGCGTTATTATTCAGTTTTTAATTTGCATGATCACATTTTATTTCTTTACCAAAGACTGATCTCTGTGCCAGGGGCCAAGATACTGTACTGATTGGAGCCATAAATTTGAATTTCCCTTATAATAAAAATGAATCCAAAAGTTATATGAATACAAGGCTTTGAGGGCTTTTGGGTACTGAATGGGCGTATCTACCTGAGACGCTTACTGTGGAGCTGACCAATTAGCTCCACAGTAATATGTTACCATCCATACATGCAGTGCTATTAGGATGGAGTAAACAAATTAATTCCACTGCAGGATAGTACTGCCAGAAAGAAGTACTATCCTACAGCAGAGTTATTTACTCCATTACAATGCACATGTAGATGCTGATGAGAGTGGCTGGGGCACCACGGTGCTTCAGTGTGGGGGCTGCCTCCTGTCTGAAGCACCCTAGCCAGCCCCACCACAGCATATTGAGACAGGTTGGAGCAGCCCCAGGATGGCAGGCTGACACCTTCAGGGTCCTCTGTCAGTCAGGGCTGCTCCACCCCAGCTGAATGTGCTATGGTCCTAGGTGCATGTGCAAACACAGCACCCAGGAGCAATAAGTTCCAGAGTGAACCACACTGGAGTTTATTCATCTGCATTAATTACACATGTAGCTGTGCTCAATTTGTTGCAATTAGTGAGTTAGGAAAACTTTTAGTTAAGAAAAGGCCCAGCTATGTTGTAGCAGTAGAAACAATATTCTTTCCTAGTGCAGTACTGTATATAGTTCTGGCTGAAGATTTGTGCCTGTTAATGAAGCAGTTTTGGCTAAATGATTGTATAGGGGCTTAGAGTCACCGTAAATAATTCCATCTCATTATATCAGGCAGCTATATTATGATGGGTGGGCCATCTTGAGTCTGGTCATGACCTCGGCCCACCCACCTGACTCGTCTGCAATGCCTTTGTTGGAACTAAAAAGTTGTTCATAGGCAGGAGGCTGCCTATTTATTGCCCAATGCCAAGGGCATAATATGCAGCTCTGAACCACCCCTACACCATGTCCCATGCCTTGCAGAAGGCATCTAAACAGTTGACTTTCACTTAGCCCTTTCCAAGGCCAAACTCTGCCTTTATGCTGGGCCTCTTTCATGCTTCATAACTGGGTCCCACTCATTCTTGCCCACCATGGGCCACATACACTCTGCCCTACTCTGTATGGCCCTTCAGGCCCCCTTGGCCTTACTCCATACAGTCCTTCAGGCTTCCTCTCTTGCACTTGGTTCTGACCTCTCGCAGACCTTCAGGCCATCCAATTCAGGCCCTACTCTACAATGGGGCATCCGGCCAACCACCCCACATACTGGGGTGATTTCAGCCTTCGGACCTCTCTGGGCTTGAGCATCTCAAGCCCCTTAAAGTGGTGGGCACCAAAGGTCCCCTGCCACAATTATATAATCCTTTCATAAACTCATCATGCTCCATCTTAAAACTATTTAGATTGTTTGCTCCCATTCCTTAGACTGGGCAGATCTTCCTGAACCTCACCTTTCTGATGCTTAGAAACCTTTTATTTCCCAGTCTAAATTTATTCATGGCTAGATGTTATGTATTTGTTCTTGTGTCAGCATTGTCAATTAGCTCACATGGGTTCTACCTCTCTGTTCTTTACCCTTCCCTACCTCTTCCCCAATTTGTGTAGAGAGAACAATTTTACACCCTTAACCTTCATTTTATTAGTCTGAGTAACCATTTTCCTGGTCACACTAAATTACTTTTTAGCATTCTAGTTTGAGTTCATCTTTCTTGACCACAGGTGCTCAGAATTGCACTATCATTTGGAGACCAGTATTAATACTTCCCTGACCCAGCCTGAAATACCTCACATACATTCTACATTTGCTTTTTTATGGCTGCGTCATATTCATGGGCTCAGAGTCACTCTACAACCAACTAATATCTCACCTCTTTCTCTTCTGTCGCTTCAGTTTTTTTCCCAGTTGACTCTAACATTTCAATCATGTTTAATTTATTGCAATGCTACCTTTTTCATTTCATTTTAAAATAACCCCAAATGGAAAGGTCAATTTAAGCACTTCCTTAATGATTAAGAATTTAAATACAAAAAGGTCAGGATATTCAAGTAATGGTAACGGACTACACATAATTTTGAAATGTGTGATAAATAAGCATACAACTTCTGTGCAAAGTTGGTAAGATACAGCATTTGTGGGAGAAAATTATTTTGAATGGTTCCTTTTGCATTTAAATTCTTAGACCCAAAGTTGCATAAAGGCTGATTGGGTACCAATTTTTATGTAGTTTACTGCTTAAAAAGTTGGTAGGTTGGGAAATGGGAGTCACTGCAGGCTGTCAGGTAGGTCATCCTAGAAAATATTGTAACAGTGGTGACATATGCTTTTCATTCAGTTGTGGATGTAATACTGGCTCAAGTTGGGAGCATAATTTTTATCTTTTTTATTAGAAGGAAAGCTGGGGGAGTTGCATATCTCTAGCCACTTCTCCTTAGGTGTATTGTAAAATGCTACTCTACCATCCAGAATGATTAAAACTGTGATGTTTAATACTGTAATGTTTCACTTATTTCTGACTGAGCACAGAATGGAATCTGAATCAGATCATTACATTCCACTTTACAGAGAAGATACCATAAGGAAAAAAAAATTGCTTTTGAACCATACAATAGGAGTAACATTTTCCAGGGTTGACTTAATCTCTTCATGGTAGTAAGGGAATACATGTACTTACCAGCTCTTCTCACTTTTCTACTAGGTCATCAAATCATTCTCTGTTTTATTCATCATACCCTACTGCAGACAGAGGAATGTGGGATGAAGCTGTTGAATTAAACAGTTTGTGGCCATTTTATTACCTCTTCTTCTCTTGGGATTAAAGAACCACAGAAAATATTGAGAAGATAGATTGAAAGTCGGAGACACCCCAAACCCTGCTAAGAGCAGCACAATGAAAACTGGAGACCTTGAGTGATAATAAAAATAACTGAGTTGATAAAAACTGGACTGGTGGGAACTCGTGTAGAACATATCGTGTTTGTAATGTTACAGGTCATTTCCTTCGCCTTTTTCTCTAAACATGTTTTTCAAATTGGTTTCAAGTTGATCCAGCTGTTTCAAGCACAGCCTACTGAAAGCATATTACTATGACAGATAACTAGCAGCTGTTGCTGGAAAACTGACCAAGCAAAGGGTGGATGCTGCTTCTGAGAATGAATTTATACTGTAGAACAGGCCCTCTTCCTGAATGTTTTTGCTCTTTTTCTGCATTTTACATCATAAAGGTTGGACTGATAACACAGAGAGGACATGTACCCTTTAAGAAATACACACTCCTTGTTCACAGTTCAAGCAACTGACTATAAAGGGGTGTTCTTATTCTGTTCATTTATTCACTGTTAAAAAAGATATTGTCAAATGTTAACCATACCTCTGGCTTTATTGGTATAAATTACTGTCAGGAAGGTACACATATTTAGAGCATAAGTAGACAGTATGTGTGACAATACCAAATGTTATACGGGTGTTCTCAGTGAATGTCTGTGCTCCAGTGATAATCTAACCCATCTGACTGTTTCTCATCTCATCACAACATTCTTTTAATTCAAGCTTCTTAAATACTACTGCATTTACATTTTAAACACTGTGTCATGGTACCACTGATATTTCAAATTTAAAGATACATTTAAAAGATAAAATGATGCTGCATTCCCTATGACTGAAGAAATTGTTTTCCTTTCCTTCTAATCATGGTTTTATTGTTTTCCGAAATGCGGCATAGTTGACTTTAGAAAGGAAGAGAAACAGCATAATTTATTTAACTGGCAATAATTTACATTCTTATTTTGCTGTTAAATATATAAAAGGTACACTCTGCTTTTACTTTATTAGCATTATGAACTTCTAGGTTTAACACAATTCAGGCTGACTCTTGTGTCTATATACAGTATAGCCTGTCTCAATAATAGAAAATAGATGTAAATGTAATTTGACCTAGTTCATTCTCTCTATCTCAAAGTTTAAAAACCACTCCTAGAGTTTTAATAGGGTTTCAAGAAAAATAGTTCAAGAGAACAATCATAAAACTTGGAAATTTTTCTCATCAAAGTTACCTTTGTATAATTGAGAGTTAGGAGATAAAATCGTTTCACTTTTTGATATCTGTTTTTCACTGTGGAAGCCTAGAGGGGTTTTTTATTTATTTTGCTTACCTTGTATAATTCAGTCTGCTATGGGCAACTACATTCAAGCAGAAGGATGAGAGATTGGAAGACAAGATTGGAAAGAAATTTATGTAAATGTGTATAATAAACAACCTAACAAACACATTAGCATATTTTAAAAAAATCTTTTAAAAATAAACATAACTCGAGGGTTCTCAAACTCCCTCATTGTATAAACCATGTGGCTGGAAAGAAATCCTCTTGGGAACTATGTCCATACCCATTCACAGTTCATGCTGATCTATGCTCCTTTCATTCAGAATCACATACCATCCCTGCAGCAACTGCTTGCATGGAAAAGTGTTTAATGTACTTTGAGATTCTTTCAGTGTAACTTAGCATCTGGAAAAAAGGAAAAACAAGCCTTCTCCCCCCGATGTGCTAAACCTTGAGAACTCTTGTGTAGTTCTGTGTAGTTATACAGATTCAATTGCATCCTTGGAGCTTATTGTGAATTGGAGGGGTGGGAAGCCTAACAAATACAGGAATTTACAAACTCTGCTTTTTTGTTATTTACAGTGCTTATTTTTTGTGAACCAAATTTAATCTATTCTATTTTAAACAGTTGTTTTGACTATCTAACCCTTGGAGGACCTACTACTATTTTCTCCCAGTCTGGGCAAAGCCTATGAGATTGTGGGGGTCATCTATAAGTAGCATTTGCAATCTAACTTCTTTTTTCATCTTCCCAAATTCTTCATCCTGCATTTACAAGGTCTGGAAGATTTAATAATCTTTGCAAGACTCTAAATTCCATGTGTTCAGGACTTTATGAGCCCTACAGGGAAGATGATGCACCTTGTAGCTTATATGTGTTTGAAACATGAGGAATTCATACCAAATAAAAATTGCCATGATTCAAACATTTTGACAAGTAGATGAGAGAAACACACACACATTCCAATATCTGCTGGCTTCTTTGAAAGACTGGCAAGAATTGTAAAATCTGCCATCAGGACTTGTTCACTGCTGCTGGAGGGATGTTTGCAAATTCTACCTATCATTAAATGGAAAGTTTTAGGGACTTTATAAGTTTATGAATACTGCAGGATGCCGTATGGATGTGAAAATGGCTGAGGTAACTACATGTAAAAATGTCTTGACAATTTTTGCACATACAGTACTAGGATTGCTGCATCCCAAGTTCCAAAAAGTCCAGTAATTATGATCTAAATTATACTATGAAACTTACAAATGATGGCAGCATTGCCACTAGGACTTCAGTGTTTTTTGTATACAGATCTTATGACCTGTCAGCCATGCAAATAGATCTCGTCAGTGTCATTTCAACTCCAACAGCAAAGTCAAGGCAGTTTCTAAGTACAGTAAAAGCTGCTTGAACCGGCGGCATGCTCTATTAACTGGCATGCCGACTTGTAAGGTAAAAGTGAAACTGGAAGTGCCCACCGTGGCACTTCTGGTTTTGCCGAGCCACCACAGCCTGGGGCAAAGCAGCCTGTGCTGCTGAGCCCCCATGGCCTGGGGCATAGCAGGCTGCGTGGGGCCTGCCTTCCTGACCCTTGGGGCCCGTGGAGCCTGCAGGATGGTCAGCAATGTGGTGGGAGAATCAGTGATGCCTCGGACATGGCAGGAGAACAGGCAAAGATGCCTGTTTGGGCCTCTCAATTAACTGGCATATTTTGTTATCCGGCACCCCCCATTCCCCATGGGTGCCGGATAACAAAGCTTTTGCTGTACTATGAACAGTAGTTTTTCCTCTATTGGCACTTATATGTTGTATCAGCTGTGCAAATGCTCCCAACCATATTATTTTTCTCTCTCTGAGCTGAAGAACTGTGAGATGTAAAGCAGAAAGGAACAGTTTGCTCCAATTTCCATTAGTGTTGTCAATGGAAAAGCTCAAGTTGACATATGTGGGAGTTTAGGCTGCAAGCACTATGACTATAGATATTTCACTCATAAAAGTATATGTACTTGTATATATAGGATATATATCCTTTTTAACCTCAGAAAACCTCAGCAATTTGTATATTTGAATTTGCTGGCATTACAAACTCTTATCGCTACTCCTAACTTCTGCAAGAATTTAACAGGAGTTTTGCTATGTTGAAAAATCCACATAATTCAGAAGTTCTAAATTTGACAGCAGTAGCACAACTGTTCTATCAAGTTATGCTCAACTTCAGGAGAATAAGAAGGAAATTCAGATTTTAAAAAATTTTTGACAAAAAAGGTTCATCTTTTCAAGAAGTGAAAAAGCACTTCATCTATTTAGTCTCTTCGGGTGCGTCACACATGCAAGCACATGCATTTGCAGCAGCTCAAATAGAAGCAGTGCAAATTTGAGCTGGGGCTTTTTGCCTTAGCAAGCATGCTCAGACATGCATTTTGTTGTGGAGCAAATTGTGCCACTCGGGGCAAAATAACCCTGACTGGCTCCTCCTGGATCTGCAGCCAGGGGGAGCTAGAGCCTCAGGCCAGCACCTGTGCTGTCCCCAGCAGTATAAAAGCTGCCCTGTCCTGGCCCCAGCAGTACCAAAAGCTGTCCTGGCAAGCATCTCAGGGCAACTTACTCTCAAGAGCTCCTGGGACCTGGCCAGTTGGTATCTGGGGACACTACCCCCTTGTGCCAGCTGGACTGCTGCAGCAGCATCCCAAATCCATTTTTAAAAATATCCCAAAATCCATGTTCTTCCACAATTAAAACAAAAGATCACTCTACACATAGCCCCCTCCCCACATCTATACAGAGAGAGAGGGGGGGGGAATGATTAGTTGGGCAATACTTTATTGGTATATTTACAATGTTAAAGCAATTTAGTAGCCTACCAATGTCTCTATCATCATGATAAAAATAAATTTGAAATACCTCTATGTGTTGATGTGTGCTTTCGGTTTTATTAACACATGATGGGTGTGTGATGGAAGGATGTGGTGTTTGCAAGAAGGGGGTGGGTGTATGTGGAGGGATGTGGGTTGCTGTGTGGGTAGGTGTGGGGCAATTGCTGGAGGGACTGTGTGTGTGGGGGACCTTGTGGGGGGCTGCTGGGGGGGGTGAGTCACCTGGCCCCCACAGGGTACAGCTCCCCTGCACAGCACATGGATTGCCCCCACTCTGCAGGGCCCCATCTCCCCCCCGGAGGGCCACAGCCCCCCCCAGAGTCTCAGGCACCCTGCAGGGCCCTGGAAACACTGCAGGGTCCCAGTCCCCCTGCCCCCCCACTGCATAGGATCCCAGGCACCCTGCAGAGCCACAGCTTCCCCATGCAGGGCCCATAACTTACCTTCTGCAGCAGCAGTGGGAGTGGGGTACTCTGAGCCCACTGCTGCCAGCTCCCAGCTCTCGGGGACTGCGTGCTGAGCCCAGCCAGGTCCTGCTGGCCTTGGGGCTGCTCTGCTGCCCAGCCGGGCCACACGAGCAGCCCCAGGGCTGGCAAGTCCCCACATGCCATATTTTCTTACACACAACATGTGAATAAGATGAATAATTTGTTTTTGAAAGGTAGAATAAAGAAAAAAAAGATCTTTCCTTGACTAAGTAGCAGTAGGTAACTGAGTAGTTGCAGCTGGGGAGCTCAGCCTGTTCATTGTTTTGCTCCCTTCAGAGCATGGGCAGCATTACTTTCCCTCCTTTTGCCCTCTTCCCTTCCCTTCCCTTCCCTTCCCTTCATCCTACCCCCCTTCCCCCTCCCGGTTTACTCTGCAGAAATTTCTATTACTGTATTTCCTCGCTTATAATAAAATTTCCAGCAGCTGAGTTTGGGGGAAAAAGTGTAATGCATGATTACCATCTTTTAGAGATTAGACAGAAGAACTTTTAGATAGAAAGGGACTTTTTTCAGAAAGTTTGTGACAGGATGTTGAAGTCTGATTCATGATACAAACTGTCATATCCTTAACTGTGAGGCCACTATCATGGTTCAATAATTGAATCATTATCTTCCTCCTCATCATTATTATTCCTATGGTGACTAGAAACCAAGATCCCCATTTGCTTGGTATTGTACACATAAATAACAGGCATTCCCTACCTTGAACAGCTTATTGTTTTCACTGTCTTTTTATAGGAAGGCCTGCTAGTATGAAAGAGTGCATCCATAACTCATATTGGTAATTATTTTTCACATTGTATCACATTTCTACATGCTGTTTCATTGTCCTGGTCACTAATGTGTTACTATTAGTTTCATTACTACTGATTAATAATGGTTCCCCCTATGGGCTAGGCTAGTTTTCAAGCGTTCTAGAATTGTGTTTCTCAGACTGGAGTGCAAGATCCTTATATGGCAAACCTCCAAAGGGTATTTCAGAGGAATGGATGGGAAAGCATAAAAATGGAAAGGGGACACATGCATGGAGGAAAAGGAAGAAGAAAAGTGAAAAATGAAGAACAACTGTACAATACCTGTTAGGCTGCTAGGGAGGCTAGTGTGGCTGTTACGGCATAACACAGAATCACAGGAGTACACAGTGGTACGACAAACTTAAAAAAGGGAATGTGACCTCCAGAAAATTTGAGAACTACTGCTCTAGAACAATGATTCCTTCAAGCTGCTCTGATTTAGGAATGATTGTTTAAACTGGGTTAATTTGTTTCTGCCAGAGAAATCAAGGGAAATGACTGAGCACTAAGAAAGTGCCTCTTACACATCATCTATTGTTCTGCAAAGGAAACTCATCCCCAATTTAAACCGAGCACCCATCTCCATCACAGAACCCAGGATGGTGTACAAGCAGAATTTTAAACCGAATTGGATCAAACACCCAGAAAAACAGGTCATTCCAAAACATTAAAAAATTGCCTAATTATTTATATTTGGGTAACTAGGTTCATGATTAGCCATCACAGTGGTACAGTCCCTTTAAGGACAGACCTGTTCCTATGTATCTGTACTCCAAATATTGGCCCCATAAAGAGGAACTGTAGTGTCTGGGAGTTAGCTGCAAGGCAAACTCCTCCTGAGAAATGTGTCAGGACTATAAAGGCCCACACTTATTGTTCCCTCCACACTTCCCTTCTTTCTGCAGGCTGCATCCCTTGCTGGCCCTTTGATTACAATGCTTTCTGATCAACCAGGCAGCCCAGAGCTAGGCATTTCCACCAACGGAAGTTAGCAGGTAGTTTCTGGACTATTGCCTCCCCCGACAGCTCACTGTGTCTCCTCCAAGCTACCTGTGCCTGAACCCTGACAGTACTTTCCTTCTGAACTCCAGGGATTATGGAGTCCTTTCCTGGCTGGGTGTTGATCTAGGGAGTAGTACCCTCATTTCCCTCTAGTTCAGCCAGGATGAAAGGAAAGGTATTCAGTAATGAGCTTGCACCTCAGTGAGCAAGCCTGATTTACAAGACCCTGAGGAGGCTGCTGAACTGCATCCTGGGAAGGGTAAGGGGAGAAGCCTACAGGAGAATGGAGAGTGGAGGACATGGCAACCAGCCTTTGTCCCAGGCCTACAACTTGTAACAGGTAGTTCCCCCCAGCTCCACTCAAAGTCACCAAGAGAGGTTGCGTGGATATCTTTGTAACCACTGGGTGAAGGACTTTGTGTTTTCTGCGCTGGGAAGTTATGGAAGGAATAATTGTTTCATCTGGCAAGGCCAAGGTATTGTCCAGGGGGGCCTGCACTGAGGAGAGAAAACTGCAGCCTAGGGAGAGCCAAAGCAGTATCATGCATGTTTGGATTTTGTTTGCTCTAGAAGAAGAAGGCTTGTTTGCTTCAGGTGGAAGCCTAAGCACCCCAACAGAGGACTCTCTGGAGCACCAGCTGTTTGAGAGCAAGGGGGCGCTGAGAAAGAGATGAGCAAGTCTAGCTGAGGTAAGCTACTGTTTCTGTGGTGTTGTAAATACAAGGATGTGCAGTGTTTTGAATGCAGAAATGTTTTTGCATAATGTTTTTTTACTTCCCCCCTTGTTCTGAGAAGCCAGAAGCTTGCAGGTATGATAGTATCACTTCATTACCTTCTAGGGCATGTTGTCTGTCACAGTCTTGCTGCATGGGCATGGTGTTTGTGGGCTTCATTCAACCCAATGTTGGCAAACCCATGGAGTTACATCATAGCTGTTTGCCCTCATATCTATGAAGTGATGCATTGCTAAGATTCTGGCAAGTCAGGCTTGAAAAGAAAATATTTGGTTAAATTCTGATCTCAGTTGTACACGTGCAACTCCCAAGGCACTATGTCTGAACTCTGGTTCAGCAAGTTTGATAATGAGTTGCTGCATGCTGGCAAATAATATAGATGTTACGCTGGAGAGTGGACAAACAACTGTTTCCACTTGTGTAGTGCTCTGCTTGCAGCAGAGTCTGTTTTACTTTGTCATTAAAAAGAACAACAACAAAAAACCCAATATTTCCTTACTAGTTGGTTAATACCAACAACTACACTGTTCCAAAAGTATTAGTGAAAAAGTGATTCCTTTGGCATCTTGTTTTTGGATTTGGCGTATTGTTTTTGGATTTGGGGGAGGCTTAGTTTACAGATTGGCTCTCTTTTGTTTTGTTCCAAGCACAGAAAATGCTTTCGAGTAATGCTTTTCCTTGAATTTCTTGCTGCTTGTATCTTGTGCTGGGTCCTGTTGTTTTGTTTTGTTCCCAGCACAAAAAACCCTAGGGACTGGTATTTTAGCTTGATTCCTTTCTTAGTGTACTTCAGTTCTAGATGTATCTGTCTTTCAGAAAAGAAAAAAAAATTGTAGTGATTAGTTAATTTGCCTGAAAATTCAGCAAAATTGGAGCTATTTTACAAAATTAACAAGGAAATTCAAGTCAGTTTTGTGGCTCGCTGGATAGCCTACCACCATGAGGTGATTATGACTTTAGAGCTCTAGAATTTAAAAAACAAATTTTCCACAGAAAGATGCACTATAATTATTTCTGTCTTGGAACAGGTGCCAAAGATTTGGGAGAAAGTGATCCTGTCCTCAGCAGCAACCTAGTGTAGCGGACTGAGCACATAGTTAGAAGTAAGATTGATCTGAGTTATATTCTCTTCTTTGTCCATGATTGCCCTATAATATTTTGAATATTTATAACCCTCTGTCTCCTAATTCCAGGTCTGTGACTAACATGCTAGCTCACTGACATGGAGTTTTAACATCTCTGTTTTCCCATCCCATAAGACAACAAAATATTGGCATTCAGAGAATGGATTGTAATAACGGCATTTGAATTTTATTACAGTATGGTACATATTGCAGGAAAATCATCAACAAAAATTGCCCATTACTAGTTGCATTTTGAATGAGGCCCAAATATTGTTATAGTGAATTCTCATTTCTTGTGTATTTTTTCACTTTTGATCAGTGCATATAGTAGTTTACAGAACAAATCTATAAAACAGTGTCCCTGCTCTCTGAATTTTTAGTTTTTAATTTAGACAAATGTGAATAGTAGTGATAGATAGGGGGAAGATGGGCTGTTAATGTTGGTTAAGGACAAAAAACCCACTTATTTGGCTGTTTGAATTTTAGAGCCAAAAGGGGTGGGTAGGTGGGTGAGTGCATGTGAACTTTTGTAGGATATAGTAGTCGATCCTCATTGCAGTGCTCATACAGAGCTGGAGTGGCAATGGACAAGGGAGTTAGGAATGCTCATGAGAGCTTATGGAGATATGGAAGACATCAGATGGGATAAACTTGAAGGAAAATGAATGGATAGAGGAAGGAGGCAAGGAAAATAAGGAAAATGTATAGATAGCTTGATTAAATTTCACTGACAGCAGAGAGTTAGTGAACTGAAAGAGATGGGAGTTCACAGATGGATCAATCAGAGCCAGTGGCAATATAGAATAAAGTATAATCCCTATATATCTATAACATAATTCTGCAACATGATAAAAATCCATTAGGAACAGCTGCTTTATTATATCATGCATATAGATTGTGTCTAGCTAAGGGGACAGATGCTTGTGCAGCAAAACGCTTGGAATAACCCGGCTTGTCTAGAAAGCACAAGGCTATTACTTGGTTGATTGTTGTTTGAGTCATCAGTTGAAGCCAAATCCCTGGTAGGTAGTAAGTTTGGCCTATAATCAATGTAAATTAAATGTAATCTATTGTGACTGACATTTTAAAAGATTAGCATCAGTCTACAGGCTTGACTGCTGCATTTAAGGTGGTAACAGTCTTTCTGTTGTTTTCACTCAGTCCTGTATAAGATAGAGTGAGTCAGATCACTGTTGTATAGATTTTGGCAGGGACAGATACACAGATGGTGTAAATTGGCATAGCTCCATTGTAGGCAATGGACTTATGACAGTTTACACCAGATGCTTAGGTATTTAATGATACCAGCTATATCAGGCTTACGGGGATCACTTTATGTTCATGAGAAAATAGAGGATGATTCTAGCCAAAAGTCAACATGTCACTTCCTTGTAACAGCCAATGGATTTTTTTTTGTCTTTGTCATTCCCCAAGAAGTGACTGTGTAAACTACTTACTCTGGCAATGTAACACGACATGAGATATAAGTGCTCAACTAAACTGGTTCAAAATGTTATGTACAAGTTTTACTTATGTGTTTCATAAGCAATGGAAAAATAAAACCCTTCATGTTTTGTAACAGGAAGTTAAAGATACACCATTAATAAATGATCCCTCTGCTTTATTATCCAGAAAAACTCACATATGCAGCTGATGCACATTTATTTAGCTGTTACTTTTATAAGTTCTAGTATCACATCTGTATACAGCTTTGTCATTCAGTGTAGAACAAAAGGAATGAAAATCTCAAAGGAAAACAATTTACCCCAAGTCAGTCTATGTATCTACAGCATTATCTCTACAGCAAGCATATACCCATTTACAGCTGTGTGTTTATACTGGGGCCAGGGACAGAAGTTACACACAAACTGGTTTAAGTGATTAGAAACTGGTTTAAACCTGTAACAACAGAAGTTTAGTACACATAAAATGCTTTCAGAGTGGACAAAACTGGTTTTAAGATAAACCTGGCTGAATGTAATAAGTATCAGACTTAACTGATTTAGGTCAAACTGGTTTATGGAACTTCTGTCCCAGATCCCTTGTTGGTTCAAGTTAATTTACAATCCCCCAGCATCCCAGGATGCTTTGCAGACCTGGGCTGGGCTGTCTGCTCCAGTGAAGCAGGGTTAGCCCTGCCCCTTTGCTTCCTAGCCAGAGCACTATCTCTGTTCCTGCTGGCTGTAGTAAGGGGGTAGGGGTGGGAAACCCTGCTTGGACGGCAGCTGGGTCTGCCTGGAGTAGGCAGAGCTCACAGGCTCACAGGCTTTCCCCCTACTTGCCACTGTCCCCACACTGAGGCGGGGGCATGGCCAGGCCTCAGGCAGGCATGCTGAGGCAGAGGAAAAGGAGGGGATTTAAACCCGCCTTCCTCCCCTTTCCCACCAGCCCAGAACCCCAGCTGGGGTCTGCCTGGCAGGGGTACAGCAGCCCCTTTGAGGCTTTTCCCTTGCTCAGTGTTTGCGCAGAGGGGGCATGGCCAAATGCCAGTCCCAGGCCCAGGCCAGCACGTTGAGATGGAGGAGAGGGAGGGAGTTTAAACCCCATCTTCTACAGTCATGGAACCCCAGCTGGGGTCTGCCTGGCAGGGGTGCAGCAGCCCCTGCCAGGCTTTTCCTCTACTCATAGCTCAAGTGGAGGGGGTGGGGGCATGGATTAAACCCCTCTCCCTCCCCTCCACCTCAGCGTGCTGGCCCAGGGCCAGTGTCTGGCTGTGCCCCTGCCTTTTCCAATTGAGTGGCAAGTGGAGTAAAAGCCTGCCAGGGGCTGCTGTGCTCCTGCTGGGCAGACCCCAGCTAGGGTCCCACACTGGTGGCAGAGGGGAGGGAGGTTTTAAAACCTCCTCCTGCAGTTCCACCTCAGCTTGCCAGCCAATGTCTGGCCATGTCCCCTGCCCAGGGTTTGAATTATGGGGGAGCTTGGGCGGGGAGGCTGAGCCCCTGTTGGGCAGACCTCAGCTGCATCCCATGCAAGCATGGGAGGACTGCAGGTGAGGAGTGAGGGGCACCAGTAGGGCTGTGGGGTTGTGGTTGGGGAATGACAGGCACCCACAGGGTTGGAGAGCTCTGGCTTGGGAGTGAGGGGCCTGGACCTGCATTCTGGTGTGAAGGGGGCCCTGCTGGTGACCCTGTTGCCCCCCAGCACCTTCCCCCCCCCCCCAGCCCTGCCAGAAGGGGCCCCCAGCTTTCATGACTCGGGCCAGAGACCTGGATCTGCAGCCCCCTGCCCCCCACAGCGTCACCCAAAACCTGGCTACCACCTATGGGAGGTGGCAGCTGCTGTGGTGGTGCAGAGCTTGAAGCCCGGCTCCCCCTCCCCTGCAAGTGGCCTGGCCAGAGCAGAGCCTGTGGTGGTGCTGGATGTGGGCTGCCAGCTGTGGACTTAGGCTCCCTGCCCTGCTCCCTTCCCCCTGGTGCTTCTGCAGCTGGTGGGACCCAGCATGGCAGGGCAGAGTGGGGCTGGGCAGGGAAGCTGTTGCTTCCACTGGCAACAGTGAGGGGCACAATCTTGTGCTGCCACCCCCACTGCTGCCGAGTAGGAAGGGGGCTTCTCGCCAGGAGAGCATGGGACTTGCAACAGCAGCAATGAGCTTCCCCAGCTGGTCCCACTCTGCCCTGCCACACTGGGCTGCAGGGGCCCCAGTGGGAGGGCAGCAGGGCAGGGAACCTGAGCCTGCAGTGGGCAACTCACCCCTGCTCCCAACCCATGCACAGATCTTGTGCCTTTCCTGCCCCCTGCCCCTCAGATGAGCCACCCATGTTCCCATCCTGTTCCCCACTGGGGCCCTGTGGCCAACCATTCTGGCCCCAGGCCCTGAGCCCTACATAATGCCAGCCTGGTCAGTAGCCGTAGTCCCAGTCATGCCCGATTCCCTCCCTCCCAGCTACAGGGGACCTCAGTCCCCCTCTCATAGTTTCATAGTTGGTAGGGTCGGAAGGGGCCTAAGCAGGTCATTGAGTGCGACACCCTGTCATGGGCAGGAAAGAGTACTGGGTCAAACAACCCTGGCTAGGTGATTGTCTAGCCTCCTTTTAAAGATCTCTAGGGTAGGGGCGAGAATCACTTCCTCTCCGCCACAAGACTTACCTGCGGGAGCTGGTCTCCAGGCTGCCTGGTGGCCATGTGCATGTACATCTACATGACACCTACTGCCTGACTGCCTTCCTCCTGCTCTGCCAGCCTGCAGAGGGCTCTTTGCAAAAAATGGAAAATCCTCATTTCTTCATTAAAATGAGAAATCCATGTTTTTCTCAGTTAAAAGGGAAAATCTGTGGGGTTTTTTCTATTTTTCTGTGGGAAATGGTCCATGCTGATGAGGCTCTGGTGCTGAGGCTGCCATCAACAATCGGTAGAATCAGCTGAAGTATCAGTTCACAAGACTGAGTGGAATCTGTTCAAGACTCTGGTGCGGTCCTGGAGCTGGGACTGACCATCAGTGAGCTGTGTGTGGTAGAGATCATATTGAACATTACCATGTGACTTCTAAGAACATGTCCTAACTCTAATACCATGCAGATTTAACATGTATTAAGTGCCTCATGAAACAAGGTCTGTGAGATGGACCCCTGTGGTTCTGCTGCTATGGCCCCATTTTTATTTCTACTGTGGCTGCATGATCCCATTTGGAACAATGGTTAGGCATGAAGACCTATCACCCTTTGTGAGAGGAAGCAAAGGTGATCCATGAACTGGTCTCATTACACAGGGTTAAGAATTAAGAGTCCATCCTTGTATGAAAGCATCATTGTGCAGATTGGATCTGTGCCGACTTCACTTGACTGCATGCCAGGATCAGGTGCTTGAACTAGCACGCAGGGCCAAGGCTCCCCACAGGTCTGGAAATCTGGCAGAAGGGGGTGGTGCCACTACTGTTTTAAATTATTAAGAAAATCCATGTTTCCTTTACTTATGTAAAAGTACCCTTTAGTTACAAGAAAGATTGTATATCTTTGTTTAGGAATTGTAGAAGAGTATCTGAAAGAGCTCATAGAGAAAGACTTTCTTACATCCTTGGCTTTTTCTTTGTAACATTTATTTTTCTCATTTATTTTCCTGTCATTTCTTTTGGCTGTAGTTAATAAATTTGTTTCACAACTGTTGTTTCCCTCATACTTCTTTCACTGTAATTGTGTTATATGTTTTCCACCTTTATACAACATAATGTAAGTGCTGGGCACTAAAGTGCATGTTGTTACGTTAAAAACCCTACTTGGGTGACAAGAATTAATTAGAATTCTAAATTATCAAGCAAGTCGTCTATTTTACAGTGGAATCTTTAGTGAAATGCTGGCACTAGATAATTAACAGGCACTATTCTGTCTGTTCATTTTTGGATAGTCCATAAAAGATTTGATGCTTCTTTTCCTGAAACAAACAAAAACAGCTTCTGAACTGTCAGAAAATAACAGCAGTTCTTGAAGGCTAATCATTACCAGCCTTTGTCATGGGGTTGTAATTGTTTCATGAATTCTGCTTCAATCAGGGAAAAATATGCTTAAGTGCCAATAAAAAGTTTTTATGCTGCTATGATTTTTTTTTTTTGCAATTTATTGCTTTATTCTACTATCTGTGTTACTAAGCAACACTGTACATGTGGTTAATGCAAATTATTTCTAACTGTCAGGCAGCAAGACAGAATCTAGTGCCAATATCATTGGGTTAATTTTTTGATTAATATGGGACACAAAGAAACGTTGTTGTACTGGAAAATATAGAGAAAAAGGCTAGGAAGCTGGTTTAAAGAGCAAGAAAGGGGAAGATTTAGGATTACTGTTGTATTAATTGAATTACAGTGTAGCTGTTCCATATTTCATACCTATCTTTTATCCAAACAGATGCGCCGCACTCCCTCCCCCTCTACCTTGGGTGCTGACATTTTTACTGGCATTGCTTTCAGCTAGGCACCCCATAGATTGCATTGTCTACATCCCCTCATGACGCAAGTATTTTCTAATTATGTGCTACCAGCTGATATATGTATATGAGAAGATGAAATGTTTATACAAGTGTTAATTTTACTATTACTTTTTATTCTAAAATATAGTCATTGCTTTGAACTTCCAAGCACTCAGCACTGGTCTGCTTCCAGTGAAGCCAGTAATGAAACCTCCATTAACATTAAAAGGGTTAAATCAGCACTTCAAATTTGTGATAATCCTTCCAGCAATCTGTGCAATGATTGTGCCTTGCCAGAGATTCTGAGTGTTACTGTCTACACATACAGCAGTTTTTAACAAGCTAGGAATTAGAGCTTGTCCTTCAAACAATACCAGTTTAGAGGGAACAGGAGGCGTGTATGTGCATCTCAGAATGATATTTGCAAAGTAACAGAAGTGTTAGGTTAACAAGTTTGCTCCAAGGAGCAGATTCAACAAGTTTATTATTTGTTGTTTCAGAACTGCTTTTGCCTTTTTAAAGGCTTGGTTGTCACTGACTTGCTGAAGTTGGTGGCAGAACTCTCCATATTAGGTTACAAAATATTGCTGAAATAAATTTGTGAAATGCAGGATCTCCCAAAAGTTTTAGTTCTGGGTGGGAGGAATTTTAGTGGGTTGAAAAGGTATTTGCATGTTGAGTTTACGTTCTTGACTGCAGCAGTGTATGAACATGTAGGCTTTTAAAAGAGGATTGAAGATTGTTTGGACCAACCAACTCCTTTTTGTAAGGAGTGGAGAGGCCCAAAGACAATTTAAAAAATGAATCGTTTTCAAATGCAAAAAGTGTTATGATTAGAAGTAGTTTCATTTACTATGCCTGCCCTTGCACCTTCCCTAATATTTTTATCAGTTCTTTTGTTTTATCTTTATATTTTATGTATCTTTAACATTTTATCTCCTGTTGCTTTATGAAAAACCCAAACAAACAGAAGGAGAAACTAAATGTACAGAAAAAGCAGTGAAACTGACTGCAAGTGATGTGCTGTCAAATACACAGAGTAACAAACAAAAATAGAAGAATATCTGTGTTAATATTTGTTGATGATATTCATTAAATCAACACACTTGAATGTTTTTTCCTCCTGTATTAAAAGTAGCCTTTCAAAATAATGGCATCTAATTTGAATTAACCTACCATCCCCGTCCCTCCCCCCCAAAAAACCCTTCCATGAATATAAGAGTAACCTTTCATGAATGTATGAGTAATGGTATCTGGCTGAGACAGCCTTAGGAGTTTCCCCTTGTTGAAATGCACTGCATTTAAAAACAATGATGATAAAACTATGGATTGCATCCTTGATTCTGTCCCATGTGCTTTCCTCCATACTTTTTAGCAAAGTTAACAGCTGCAGATCAAGTATTAGCTGAAGGTTAAGAAAAGAACATGCTGTACAAAAACCAGTTCATATTAACTGGAGAATATAATATATTTAAGCATTTGCCAAATCCCAACAGCATTTGCAGTGTTTAAAAGTTTGGTTCTTGCATAGGTAATGCATGAGTTTGCAAACTTAAAAGATACTGAATTGGGTAGATAGGGCTGTGGCTGAGACTTAGGCAAATACTTATTTATGTTGGAGAACTCAAAATGTCAAGGCCATAAAGTTACATGGGGCTAGATTTGTTATTTAATTAAAGTATTAACTCCTGCTGGTGCACAGACACATTATCAACAGAACTGTAAGACAGAAGAGTACAGTTCTACTTACTGTTACTTTTAAATTCTTTAAATAAAAACAATGACACGATTCTTTGTGGTCTAACTCTTGGTAAAGTCAGTGGAATTATTGTAATAAAGAATTTGGCCTGAACACAGCTCCAAGGTAAGCACTGAAAGGCTGGGTAAAATGTCCTTTCTCTATAACTTATAAAAAAGCTTGCAGTTTTTCATTTGAGATTTTCAGAGTTTTTTCAAATCTCCCATATCCTTCTTGTAGTATTTTGACAATATTATAGTTTGTTCCTCCACTTGCATGTAACAACTAATATACTAGTGACAAAAAATAACTTTTTAATGTATGGTTTGGCCATGGTCTCTCAAACTCATCTGCACATTCTCAACTTCGTGCTTGCAAGTAATCTTACTGGGTGTGTCCAGGCGAGCATGGATGTGCAGTCTGCGGTGCTGCACACCCATCTGTGCCACACATGCAAGTGTTTGTTGGGTTGCTAATTTGTAGTGCGAGGGGTTTTTTGACCCTGGGAGATCCTGGGGTCAAAAAAACCTGCACCTGAAAAAGTGGGGCAGCGCATGTGGAGGTAGTGGATGCCATCTAAAACTGATGCCTGGCCAGCTGGAGCCAAGCTCCAACTCCAGCCAGGCCCCTTGTTACAGAATCACTGCAGCTGCAGCTTCAAGAGGCCCCCAAGGACCCCAAATAAGGCTGCTGGGGCCAGCAACTGTGCTGGCCCCAGCTTCCCCTACCCCACTTGGGGTAACATGCTGAACACTGGAGTGTGCGTGGCATGAGTGTATCCTGGGGACAAGCTGTTTGTGCCTGGGGAAACATGTTCCTGTTCTTGGGGATATGCCACTTGAGTTCAATGGGACTTATGTTAAGTAAAACCATGTGCGTATGTCGTCAGATCAAGACCCTTATTAGAATGAAACAAACTGAAAGGAGTGTTTACCTACATTAAACATTTATACCTTTTTGAGATTATCATGTAAGTTAAGATTCAAACCATATTAATAAAAAATGTAAAGTCATATTATAGGTTTCTAATCATTGTGGGTACATACTTAACATTTCTATTTGTAACTAGCACTTGTCAGCCTACATATTCTTCTTGTTTTATAAACTGTGATGATGTTCATCCAAAATCTGAACACAGTTTTTAAAAGAATGACCCTTCCTGGTGCAAGTGCTGGAGCAACCAACTAGAGGCTATGCTCTTCTTGACCTGCTGCTCACAAACGGGAAAGAATTGGTGGGGAATGTAGTAGTGGATGGCAACCTGGGCAACCTTGACCACAAGATGGTTGAGTTCAGGATTCTGAGGAAATGCAAGTTGAAGAGCAGAAGAGTAAGGACCCTGGACTTTAGAAAAGCAGACTTCGACTCACTTTTTGAACTCATGGGCAGGATCTCCTGGGAAGCCAGACTGAAGGGAAGAGGAGTCCAGGAGATTTGACTGTACTTCAAAGAAGCCTTACTGAGAGTGCAGGAACAAATCATCCCGATGTACAGGAAGACTAGTAAGTATGGCAGAAGACCAGCTTGGTTTAGCAGGGAACTCTTCAGTAAACTAAATCACAAAAGGGAAGTTTATTAGAAGTGGAAACTTGGAGAAATGACTAGGGAAGAATATAAAAGCATTGCTGGGACATTCAGGGATTAAGTCAGGAAGGCCAAAGCACAATTGGAATTGCAGCTAGCAAGGGCTGTGAAGGGTAACAAGATGGGTTTCTACAAGTATGTCAGTGGCAAGAGGAGGATCAGGGAAAGTGTGGGTCCCTTACTGAATGGGGGAGGCAACCTTGTGACAGAGGATGCAGAAAAGGCTGAAGTACTCAATGCCTTTCTTGCCTCAGTCTTTACAGGGAAGGCCAGCTCCCAGACTACTGCACTAGGCAGCACAGTTTGGGAAGGAGGTAAGCATCCTTCAGTGGTGAAAGAACAGGTTAGGGACTACTTAGAAAAGCTGGACGTGTACAAGTCCATGGGGCCAGATGGGATGCACCCAAGGGTGCTGAGGGAGTTTGTCTGATGAGATCGCAGAGTCATTGGCCATCATCTTTGAAAACTCATGGCAATCAGGAGAGGTCCCAGATGATTGGAAAAGGGCAAAAATAGTGCCCATATTTAAGAAAGGGAAGAAGGAGATCCAGAGAACTACAGACTGGTCAGCCTCACCTCAGTCCCTGGAAAAATGGTGGAGCAGATCCTCAAGGAATCCATTTCTAAGCACTTGGAGGAGAAAAAGGTGATTAGGAACAGTCAGCATGGATTCACCAGGGGCAAGTCATGCCTGACCAACCTGACTGCCTTCTATGATGAGGTGACTGGCTCTGTAGATGTGGGGAGACCAGTGGATGTGGTGTACCTTGATTTTAGCAAATTTTGATACGGTCTTTCCACAACAGGCTCACAGGCAAGCTATGGAAGTATGGGCTGGATGAATGGACTGTAAGGTGGATAGAAAACTGGCTGGAGCATCTGGCTCAGAGAGTAGTAATCAATGGCTCAATGTCTAGTTGGCAGCTGGTATCAAGTGAGTGTCCCAGGGGTCAGTCCTGGGGCCGGTTTTGTTCAACGTCTTCATCAACAACCTGGAAGCTGGCATAGAGTGCACCCACAGAAAGTTTGCAGATGACACCAAGCTGGGGGGAGTAGTAGATATGCTGGAGGGTAGGGCTAGGATTCAGAGTGACCTAGACAAACTGGAGGATTGAGCCAAAAGAAATCTCATGAGGTTCAAACAAGGACAAGTGCAAAGTCCTGCATTTAGGATGGAACAATCCCATACACTGGTACAGGCTGAGGGCTGACTGGCTGGGCAGTAGCTCTGCAGAAAAGGACCTGGAGGGTTATAGTGGACAATGAGCTGAAATATGAGCCAGTAGTGTGCCCTTGTTGCCAAGAAGGATAATGGCATACTGGGCTGCATTGATAGGTGTGTTGCCAGTAGGTCAAGGGAAGTGATTATTCCCTTTATTCAGCACTGGTGAGGCCACATCTGGAGTACTGTGTTCAGTTTTGGGCCCCCTCACTACAAAAAGGATGTGGACAAATTGGAGAGAGTCCAGTGGAGGGCAACAAAAATGGTGAGGGGGGCTGGGGAACATGACTTATGAGGAAAGACTGAGGAACTGGGCTTATTTAGTCTAGAGAAGACTGAGAGGGGATTTAATAGCAGCCTTCAACTACCTGAAAAGTGGTTCCAAAGAGGATGGAGCTAGACTGTTCTCAGTGGTGGCAGATAACAGGACAAGGAGCAATGGTCTCAAGTTGCAGCAAGGGAAGTTTAGGTTGGATATTAGGAAGAAATTTTCGCTAGGAGGGTAGTAAAACACTGGAACAGGTTACTGAGAGAGGTGGTAGAAGCTCCATCCTTGGAGGTTTTCCTGGCTAGACAAAGCTTTGGCTGGGATGATTTGGTTGGGGATGAAGAGTTGGACTAGATGACCTCCTGAGGTCCCTTCCAACTTTCCTAATTTTCTATGATTTTGGTTTCTACTTTCTATATGTATATATCATGCAGTAAACTAAGGAATAGCTGTTCTTAGCTTAGTTATGCAAAGTTAATGCACAGATACTTAGAATATATTTCCTTTCTTAAATGGATATAGAATGACTAAGTGAGTTTCTAAAAGATAAAGCATCTAGTTACTACTCCCTGGTTAAAGTCTATACTGGACATATTTAGTTATTTATTTATGCTAGGAAGGACCCAATGTTCGTGAAGATGTGAGGGAAAGTTTAATATTTTTGAGGAAATTGGAAATCTGTGATGGTTTTTTTTTTTTTTTTCACCTGAACAAAACCCCATAACAAACCTTTACAATTTTTGCTTGAAATGAGGGAGCTATTTGAATCATTTTTGTTTAAAAAAAAAAAAGAAAAGAAATTAAAATAGTTCTTTCTTTTGTGGAATAAATTTATTTAAAATTTTTTTTTGCATTTTTTTTCTAAATACTCTACTATGTGGCAACCAATTCGATTAATTATTTTCATTCTATTGCCTTTCCCTCCTCCTTTTACCACCCGCCAATTATTCTGTAAAACTGACTTGACGCTATCCTTTCACTTTTACATGAGCCCCTTGTTATGATTCCTACTGGATGTTTCTACAAATCTTGTCACAACAGGTCCTTATCCTGATTGTAACCTTATTTGAACTGCTATAGTTCACACAAAGAACACAGAGATTAAGTACGACAACATTTTAGGTCTCCACTTACTATGTTTTCGCCACTGTGGAAACTTGTGAAAGTTTTTGTCTGAGGTGAGTAATGCAAGGCTCTTGAAGTTTAACAAATCAGTGCAGGTTACACTGAAACAGTTAGTGCTCTTCATTTCAGTTCAGCATATTCAGACTGCTAAATTTGGGTTCAGTCCTGCATTCTTCAGCAAAAAATGGTTGCTGGATTGTGGGGGATGATCTGTCAGTGAAGTCATTTGCATCAATTTAAATAGGAACTGGTTCAGAGTGAAGCACAAAGAATGCAGACCGATGCCATAAAGAACCACAGTGTTAATTTAGGAGCATTTGGTTGTGATTTAGGAGCATTCTGGTGATATTGACAAAGAAAGCTCCATTTTCTAGCTTTTCATTACAGTTTTAATAATTTTTGACTATTTACAATAAATTGGAAATGTTTCTTCCAATTAGTTGACATAACAGGAGAGCTGTTCTTTGGAAAAATGTATATATTTAGTAATGACCTGTCCAGTAATATTAACCAGTCAGATAATTAAAACTTTTTCCTATACAAGAATAATACAAATAAGAGTGACAGAAATGTTTTGCTTTAAAAATATTTCTAATGAAGCAGCAAACAGTTTACATTCACTACATTACAAATTACACAGGCACAAGAAACGTTGTAGAAAACATTCAACATTTGTCTTGATACTTAGTTTCCCCTATATGTATTGTAAAGCTATCCAGCACACACTAGCCTACTGAAATTATCCCTACCTGTTTTTATATTCATATGCTATTCCCCCAAAATGATCTGAATTAGTATGGGCAATGAGTCTGGCAGCTTTTGCCATCAAGATTTTTAGTTTGTTAGCTCAGCCTTGGTAGCCAGGTCTCTGTCGATACAGGCTTGGTGACTGACAATGCAACCTCATCAACTTACGCTAACAAGTGTTACATGGGTTTGGCAAGGCCTCTCAGCATCTTGAAGAAACAGGGTTGAGGAGACCTTGGCCTTGCAGTGAGAAAAGAATGGTTAGATCCAGATATTGTTAATGTAAATGAACAGTTTGTTTTTTCTTACGTTAAAAAAACAAAACAAACCAGAAGCTCAAATGCTGAAAATTTTCAACCAGTTTTCCACTTTATCATTTTTTCAGTGTTTCTGACAAATCTTCCTTTTTCCATGGCAAAGGTGTCTTTGGGATTATTTACAATTCTTATATACAGTATATTTAGGAAGGAGGTCACATTAGATGAGAGATGAATCATTGCTGAAACTACACAGAACTCCCTAACTCAGAAATCACATACGTCTCTGCTGCTGCTGCTGCTGCTGCTGTAGTTTCAAGTATATGAAAAAGAACCTTAACAAAATAAGGAGTCTGGTAATTATGGCAAAAAACCTTTTTGACATAACATTCACTTTGAATAATTTAAGTGATCACTGTAAAACACAAGGAAATATGTTAATGGACCAAATTCATCCCTGGGACAGTTTAATTGGAAGTTAGCCCAATCAGTGCAGATTTATAATGTGATGAAGCATAAGAATACAAAGTCCAAGCTGGGAGAAAGTACAGTATGAAACATGAGACAGATAAAGTCTGATCACACAATAAATAGAAATAAATATGCATGGAAATTTCAAGCATTTCATTACTTAAACGTGATTCTGCTAGCTGAAGGGAAATGGAAATAGAAAATATCGGTTAAACATGGTAACAGAATGTATTTGGGACATAACAGGAGCTGATGAAATGATTCCTGCATTTAGGGCTACAACTGTCCTTGATTCACAGCTAGAAACCCCATTAATATCAGCATGGGTTCCCCATGCCAATAAAAGACAGTACAGAGACAGAATAGTAGTTTGTAAAGTGGGTTGCTTTTGTCATTCTCAGGATAAAAAGTTCTTTATAAATGTATATCTTTTAAAATTATAGGCATATGAACAGTATACGGCATATTTACGAATTGTTTTTTCACTAAGCTCTAAGGTGTTTGTCATTTTAGGTATGGAGGATTACTAATGTTTTTATTGAGGGTAAATTATACAGGCCTGATCCACTGTAATCCAGGAAAGTAATTCTAAATGTCTGTGAAACCAAATCCTACTCCTTGCTCCATACTACAGGCAAAGAACTGAATTGCCATAGTAGATTGTGGAGCAACAGCTTTCTCTAAAAAAACTGAAGAGGAGAAAATGGCTATGTAGCTAGAAGATCTTTATTATGGGTATATTCTGGCCATTACTCCTTCCCTGTTAAATAGGAGCAGCAGCTGTTATAGCCTGTGGTCCATGGTATTGATGCAGAGAGTGCCAATGTACTGCAAATTGGCAGGTGGAAAATGGAAAATTTGTTTTTCCTTCATCTCCCACTGACAGCCAGGTAAGGCAAAATTGGTGCAGAAGCTGAAACCACCTAAGGAGAGCAGGGTAAGCCTTCTACATAGCAGTTCAGTCCAAATGACTTTATTTATTTCTTCAAATATAAGATGTAGTTTTTACAACAAAATATTATCTTCTAAAATGGTTTGTGTCTAATATTTGACTAAAATAGTAAACGCTCTTCTATGCACCACAGTGGTTGTCTCCGTATTAACATTTCCTGATGTGATGTTTTATTTTTTTATTACATTCAGCGTCAGAAAATGTGGCTGCATCTTAAATTCAAGGGAAGCTTGTATTTGAAGGAATGCAGTAAATAGGGTCCTAAGAACAAAAGCGTCTGAAAAGCATTACCCAGAAACACCTGATCATGCGAAGTATATACAGTTTGATTCCCTGTATGTGCCAGCTTCCTTGCTCATAGCTGCTATCAAGTGGATCTTGCTGGTGGCTGCATTGTTAGATCTACTGCATACTATCATTGCTCCTGTGGTTTGTTTGCTAGCAATAGAGGGAGTTTGGCACCTGCAAAAGGGATCCTTCATTTGGATCTTTGAAGTTATTGCTGATCTCACCCTCTGTCAACTCAGGAGTGTCTCTCTCTATTCTCCTATGGTGTTTTCAAGTTTGGGGATACAATGCATCAGGAGTGAATTTAATATGCAAAGATCAAGGGTATCTCCTCCATCTGGGAACTGCAATTATGGGTCCATAACCCTATTTAATTAATTAGGGGAGAGCTCTTGGACTTGTTGAGAGAGGCTCATAAATAGGGGGGTGGGATTGCTGTGGCTCCAGACTATGGAGATGTTGGCCAAGTGAGCAGTGATGCTAAAGGGTAATTCAAAGTGGGGATCAGAAAAAGGAGCCACAAGGCCCCAGAAAGAATACCCCAAAGGCAAGAGTCTCTTCTTTGTCTTTGCTTTGCACTGAGGCCCTGAGCTAGGACAGTCCAGGATGGGCTGCAAGCTGTGAAGGACAGACAGGAATGGGTCTTTGCCTTGGTAATAGTGTATTGCAGCTGTTCACAACATCAGTGTCAGGAGAAAGTTTGCCCATTAGTGTCAATTGGATGGCTTTTCAGGGAGCCCTGGAACTGGAAATAATGGTTCTGCCTCTGACTCAAGGCTTTAAAACAGTTAGTTTCTCCATCTCCCAGTTAGGGTCCCTGAAGGCTGTGCATCTTGCTTAACACTTGTTAAATGACTGATTTTGATTTTTTTTCATGCATAGTGGGTTTTTTCCAGCACATGCTAATATGTTAGTATATGGAGGACTACAAACTAATCACATTTAACAGCTAAAAACATTTTTTTTCTTCTGATCTTCTAATAACTAACTAGCATTGTTCAGAAGGAACTTTCTTTTCCAGCACATCTTCTGGTTATTTAATAAAACATTCCAGGTGCAACCCTTCCCTGTCCCAGTGTACATGCTGTGAGACAGGCGGGCTTAGAACTCTGAGCAATATTTTCCTCTGCTTATTAGGAACTCACAAACTCTCTTAAAAGTATAGGAGCAGTCCTGAAGAAACTCTATTATCATTTTTCTGTTGTAACACCATTTTTCCCTTCTGGTTATTACTGGTTAAGTTACTTGTCTTTCATCAGGAGGCAGCAGCCTATCGAGTGCAGAAAACCCTCTCATAAGTATCTTCCGATATGGTGAACAGGAAAAATCTTTTTCAGCCACTCCTTAGTTAATTAAAAACCCCCCAAACTCTGCAGCCTGTGAGGCAGTTACTTCTATGGAACTCACATCCCACCTGGAAATATGGATTGGCTTTATAGGAAGAGATCTGTAGATTTTGAAGGAGAAAGGGAAATAACTTTGCACCTTAAATAAATGTAAGAATTTACATTGCATGTTTATAGTTCAAGCAGTAGGCAGCATCTAGAGCATGCTAACCTGCTATTGGGAATGATGGGTACTCTCTGTTAGGACAGGACATAATTTTTGGTTTACGTTTGTGCCTATGTGGCACATATGTCAAGATCTGATACTCCTGCATTAATTTACTGAGTGTGAATGCAATGAAACTACTCTGGATACCGTTTAAAATAAAACGGCCTAATATTTCCCCTTGATTTTTATTGAACTTTCCATGTATGTGTTTGAGAGCAGTTTTAGCCTAAATATCTCTCATTAAATGCATAATTATGATTGTTTCACTGCCTTTGTGTTTAACAAGTATTCATTTTTCTAATTCTGAGTATATCTTACTGTTAAATTTAATTATGTTTAAATAATTGTCCATGTTGTCAAAGACTCTTACAATGCTTACTATTAATCCTCATGAGAATCCAGAAAGCTAGGCATTTTACAGTTGGGAAAACTGAGGCACTGTGTATCTAAGAGGTATATAAAACAAATTACAAATGAATTATAAGGCTAAAATAAAAGCCAGGACTCCTGACCCTGATACTGCTTTCTTAGCATTAAAGTAGATCAAGTTCCCCACATTTGCTTCCACCTCAGAGTCATTTATTTCAATTATGAAAATCATGTTGTTTCCAGAGCACAATAAACCTGGAATAATATTTCTGTATGTTGGATCTGCATAGAACCAACATTGAACAGCTCAGCTGTTGCATTATCCCTGACCTCTAATAAACAGAATCAAGTTAAATATATCTTCTCTAACTGGAGAAATGCTGCATTTCTGATAGTTCTCTGGCATTATATATCTGTTTACAACATTCATCTAACATTATCAGGGATTCTTTGAAAGTTTTTGTCTTTTGGCAAAATGTTTTATAAACAGATTTTTTTCTTGTGAGGACAAATGTTACTACATTCGAATTAGCCAGTATTTTCTAGAGGGCTGTGCTCAAAACAGTGATAAGAGAATATAGGGAAAAAAAAACATTGGTGTAAGCTTTCTTGAATGGCTGCTACTGTTCTTACGCGTAAGCTAGTAGATATTATCTTCTAAAATGGTTTGTGTCTAATATTTGACTAAAATAGTAAAAGCTCTTCTATGCACCACAGTGGTTGTCTCCGTATTAACATTTCCTGATGTGATGTTTTATTTTTTTATTACATTCAGCGTCAGAAAATGTGGCTGCATCTTAAATTCAAGGGAAGCTTGTATTTGAAGCTTTATTTGTAGATTTATTTCCTGGAATTATTTTCTTTTGGATGAAGTAGATTTTGTTCTTCATTAATCTGGTGTAAATCTAGGTAAGTGGTGCCAAATTTACCCCACCCCCTGGCCCAGTTCAGGACCTGGTGGTGAGACCAGAAGCAGTGAGATAAGTAGGAGAGGCAGCAACAACAGGGTAAGCACAGGCGGGGGGCGGGGGTGTCTCTGTATTGGCACAGCTGTGGCTCACCCCCCTGCTGCTGAAAGGCATCCTCAGGAGGGCCCAATAGCAGACCGTGCTCCACACTCGGCTCACCCCCAGGTTGCCCTGCCCCTTAATTCCTCAGTTCACCAGAAACACTGAGGGCTAGAGTCAACGGTGATTTGAGCTGGATCCAAAATTTAGGCTGTGCGTTTGATGTCCTTGATTTAGATTAATTCCACTGAAGTCAAGGGGTATTCTATAGAGATCAAATTCTGCTTACACCAATATTGCTTGTGTATAAATGCAATGTAACTTCATAGAGGACAGGAATAAAATTTGGTCTTAGACTTTTATCACTGCAATTGAGAGCAGATTTAATAAACATTTAATAAGCAAAAACTATTAAACTTTTCAGAATTAGAGCTATGATACACTGGAAATTTGAGACTTTGTAAGAAGATATAATTAATTCATCATCATCTGGCTGAGTGTTCTCTGAAAATAGTTTTGGTTGATCCTGGAAGCTTGTTGATGACATCTGTATTACCGGTTGTATATAAATTACAGACAGGCGTATCCTGATTCTCTTACTTGCATGAAATAGCATCCTACCCCATTAACAATCCTGTTTTAGTCAGAAAGGAATAGCAATAGAGTAAGGTCAGAACAAGACTGGTTTGTGTACAAACTACTGCCATAAAGGTATCCCATCTGAATAAAAATGTGTGGGTCTACAAACTAACATTTCCTTGCATGGAATATAATTAATTGGAATATAGATTTAGAAATTATTTTTTTATTTAATAAATAAAGCTGTATTTTATATATTATAGCAAATTTTGCCATGTTTTAAATGAATTATAATAGCAAAAATTACTTAACCCACTCCTGTAGTCCTTCAACATCTACGAAGTAGGCATGGGTCAGGTATATCTGTAGCAGATATATATTTGAATAACTGGATGAATAATAATGATACATGATATTTGTGTCACTAAGAAAAAAATACATGGTAACTTTTTCTCGCATATCCAATATCATGTGAAAATCTCAAACATTCTGTGCAATTCTATTAACTCCTTGTATAAGATTTCAAATATTTAGATTAGAATCCCATGTGTATATGGAAAGAGACTTCTACAGGCTTCTTTTAATTTAAAAATGGTCACTCTTTCAGCTGAGTTCTGAGATGCTTCCAGGAGCAGTGTGTAACTTTTTCTCAAAGTTCTGAGTAAAAAGGCAGAATGGTAAAAGATGCTCTGACATGTCTATCCACTCTTAGGTTGTTTTCAGTAAAATACCCAAACAGTCCTCTGCAATATAAAACAAAAGTCCACTGCTATATCTTCATAAGATGATTTGTATTAGATGATTTAATTTTTAACAATGTGCAGGTAGCTGTGATGGGCAGGACTGTCAGTGAATTTTGTCACTTGCAACTTCATACGTGAAGTGGTTTTAAAAACACCTACTGCGAACAGTGTCACTCAGTATTAAAGGACACAACAGGCTTTTTGGCAGATAAGCTTATGTTTTCTGATGGTTGATAGGAGAGGGAGCTCATTTTTGTTGTTAGACTTGGATGTGCTCTGACATTTGGTGGAATGTATTTTAGTAGCTGCAGGAAGTATTTCTTAAAATTTTTTCCAAAGAAAACATAAAAAAAAGGATTCATACAGTTGTTAAAGTAAGCAATGCAGATGGTAAAAGGCATAGCTGTATCCACAATATCGATGATGTTGCACTCTGTTATTACACTCAACTGAATTAACACATCCAGGAAGGTAAACACTTGGTGAGGAATCCAGGAAAAGAAGAAGAAGCATACTATTGCTACAATCATCTTAAAAATTTCATCGTTTCTGGTCTTGTTTCTCTGAATTTGGTAAGCTTTCTTCAGGGTCTTCCAAATTAAGGTATAGCTTGTTAAAATGATTAGGAAGGGAATAAAAAAGCCCAATACATTTTTGGATAAACCTAAGCCAACAGGGAGTGTTATATTATGGGTCTCATATCGAAAAACACACATAGTCATATTTATGTTCTCAGCAAAAATTATATTACGATGAATTATGACAGGCAAACTGGCCATTCCTGCGAGTAGCCAGATGACGATGCAAGTTATTCTGGCAACAAGCATGGTGCGCCGAATACGTGACTTCACTGGATGTACAATCACCAGGTAACGGTCAATACTAAGACATGTGAGTAGAAACACACTGGCATACAGGTTAAAACTTACCGCAGCTGATGCTATCTTACATAAACAGTTGCCAAAAGGCCAGTGGTATTCCATGGCTGTGTTGGCTGCCCACAGTGGCAATGTCATTAAGAAACACAAGTCAGCCAGAGCTAAATTCAGCAGAAATATGCTGGCTACAGTTTTTAATTTCATGTAGCAATAAATGACAATGACCACCAAGCTGTTTCCAAATATGCCTACAATAAAGATGATGCTGTAGACAGTTGGAACCATAATATATATGTAGGGATGCCTTCCTGAAACGGGACAGTCAACGTAGATTCTTTTAACAGTCTCATCAGCAGAAGAATTTAGGGTCATTTTGATCTTTTCAGCTAATCTTTAGTTTCAGGAAAATAAAGTTCACCTGGGAGGAAAAAAGGGATAAACAGTTAGTAATGAATGAATTAAACTTTAAGATTGTGTGCATGGTGACAACTATGAGTTCAGTTCACTGAAGGAAATTTTAACTTCAATCCAGAAGAAAGCAGGAAGCAAGAAATTTATCAGTCCTTTATTCATTGAACATCACCAATGAATAGGGACCTACTCAAATTGAGGAGGCAGGTGGCTGACTTCATGTGCAGATGAGGGGCTGGTTGCCCTTCATTTTCACAGGCTTATTGTGGTGGGACCCTTCCACGCCTCTAATTGGCCAAGCGGTCCCAGTGGCTGTGCCCTTTGCCACTAATTGGCTGAGGGCTCTCCATCATGCAACCCCACCACTGGCTGCTGATTGGTGGGGCAGGGCTGCATGACAGGCAGTTCTCTTAGCCAATCAGTGGTGACGGGTGGCAGCCATCTTGGCTGCTCCCCTTTGTGCTGGCAGTGTGCCCCCTTCCTCTACTGTGGGCTGCATGGCAGGGCCACAGAGGCCATGAGGACTGCTGGGTCCCATGGGGCAGCTAGCATTTTATTTATTTATTTATTTATAGATTCCGCAGACACTGCCTGATTTCATAGACACTGCCTGATTTTTGCAATGTCTCCAAAATTGTGAATACAGTAGGTCCTACCAATTGATTAAGTCTGAGTTATACTTGAGTTTATGCTAAGGTATACAATACACTGAGATACACAAGGCTAATACTTAATGAATTCTTATGCAGACAAATCTAATGGAAACCTGTGAGATTTTGCAGTTCTTTTAATTTATTTGCACAACTATATGTTTATGTACTGTCTTGTCTCTGTATTAGCAGATGTAGTGAATATATGTGTGTGTTATGCATTTAATACTGCCAAAATCCTCAATTCTGGACTCTTTAAAGAATCGAATATTATTTAAATGTTATTCTCAGGCCATATCCTAGCATCGTTCTTTATGAAATTAGAATTTCACTGTGTGAATTAGCACCAGGAGAAGGTGATTTGTGTTTTTTTAGTCTCAGAAGGAGGTTCATTTTTATGAGTGTACTCTGGCAATAGAAACTGGCCTGTGAAAGCCATGGTACAACACTTCTGTTGTTATCAGTTGGTTCAAACAGTAGGGATCTTTTGCCCAGAACCAGTATTGATTTCAGTGAGAAGTTCACGTAGGGGATTTATGTAGAGTTGGGCTTTAAGCCAAGAAACTCTCCCACCCATCCCCATTCTTTGATTTGGGCTGAGTTAACAGTTCAACTAATGCACTCAGGTCTTGATCCAAATCCCACTGAAGTCAGCAGGAGCTTTTTCATTGACTTCAGTGATGGCTGGACTGGGCTGCAACTTACTATGTATGGTCCAACAGCAAAGCTGCAGCTAAAGTACAAACACAGCTCAAAGGAATCTCATCACAGAGCCACTAAAGGTATAAGGCTATATTAAAACAAAGAACAAACATAATGTCCAGTATATGATGCAATAATATCAGGGCTGCTCAGGAGGGCAAAAACCATTCCACTGTCATTCTCTCAGACTGGTAGCCAGCTGCTACTCCAACCATACCAGTAAATACCATTTATGTACCACACTGTATGCAAACATCAAGAGTATGAAACTTATCGAACTCCAGTAGAAACTTATGTATACAAAAGCAATGGAAAAAGAATGAGCGAATATGGTCCACATTTCCCTGTGGTACCTTAATAAAAGGAAACTGGAATGGAATAAATGCATCCTCAGTTTCCATGACCTTATCTTATCAATGTTGTTGCAACAAAAGCTAAGTATAGCTGATTTTCTTGGTTCCAAAAGTCCTTGTTTTCTGATCCCGTTAAACCATGAGAAAAAAACTAGTTTTTAACACCTAAATCAACTAGTCTGAAATGAAGTGAGAGTGCTCTATCTGCCCCTGACGTAAGTTTGGCATATCATTTGCAAACATATATACATGGATTTTTGTTGAAGGGATGACTTTGCAGGCTTCACAGCATTACCAGCCTTTGAAACCACACAGAAAAAATAGAGAGTCAGATCTTCAGCTTATGCATATTTTACAGGCATGGGCAACACTTCCTGTCCCCAGGGCTAGGGACAGACATTACACATAAACTGGTGTAAGTGATCAGAAACGGGTTTAAATCTGGAACGGAACAGATGTTCAGTGCACATAAACCAGTTTGAAAATGACTAAAGGTAGTTTGAGAAAAACGCGGTTGAATGTAGTATCAGACGTAACTGATTTGGGTTAAACCAGTTTATGCAATGTCTGTCCCAGATCCTTACTGGTTTACGTTAAATCAGAATCCCCCAGTATCCTGGCATGCTCTTTGGGCTGGGCAGGGTTCTCTGCAGGGCTGGCCCCTCCCCTCTGCTCCCTGGCTGGAGCTCAGCACAGACTTGCAGGCACAGAGGTCTGCCTGGCTTCTCCTTGCTAAGCAGGGATTATTCCTCCCTCCCCTCTGCTCAATGATGAGGAGTCAGCATAAGCTAGCAGACCACACAGTCCTTGCTGTGGGAAAGGACAGGCAGATAGGCTTTTTGGGGCTAATCAACAGGTATCTTAATGCCCTTTCTTGGAAGAGCTGTTTAAGAAGAGTTCCATTAATTAATGGAGAGAGGCTTTGTTTTCTTAATGAGGTAAACACTGAGTTAAGAATAATAAACACTCCCTGCTAAGCAGCTGCAGAGCAGGGGATAATCAGAGCATCCTGAACCTGGCCAGACCCCCCTCAGCTCTGCCCTGTGGAAGCAAAGGGAGGGCTGCTTCCCTCCCCCTGGCTTCTGGCCTGAGCCACTGCAAGCATGTGCCTGCATTTCTGGGATGTCTGTCTGAGTTACAAACTGATTTAGCCTAACCAGGTTAGAGTAGCCTGCAAAGATAGAATCAATTGAGGCTCAGGCTTTTTGAATGTATGTCCCTAGCCAAAGAGTTTAAAATGAAGTAGAAATGCAGGTTCATTTATTTATAAAGAATTGTGTTGAAGAGCTTGTCTGCAGTGCTTCTCTGCCTACCTGGCATCTGCCAGCAAGAAACATGCTTCACCCACTCCACTAAATCTCAGAATGAGGCCAAGGAGCTGCTTTAGCTTGGTCCTGTGTACATGCCAGGAATCTTGCAAACAGTAGCATAACTTGGGGAGGTGGGGAAGGGGAAGCAGTGCACCCACCGGGCGCTAAGATGGAGTTCGAGTCTGCCCTCTCCTCCAAGAGTCTGTCATGGCAGGAGCAACTCTGTTGTGCCCAGCCACAGGAGCTGGGCAGATGCAGACCCATCAGTGCATGTGGGGGTAAGGAGTAAAATGGTGCCCCCCGGGAAACTTTTACATGGCGGAGACAGCGCTATGCTCAGAGAAGCCGGGAGAATGTTTCTGAGTGACAGCAGCCCTGGACTGGGCTACTATAGGAGCATCTGCATGGTAGCAGCTGTTGCCTGAGGAGAGCCCCATCAGGTAAGACTCTACTCCCCCTGCTACCCCCAAGCTTTCCCTGGCTCTCCAGTGGACAGTATAATCCCCTCTCAGTAACCCCCCTGTCCACCCTCCCATGCTCTGATTGAGATTGCTGTGGTTTTGCTTCCAAGACAGAGGGTTGGAGAGCCACCCTGGAGTTAAGTCAGGGTCACTTTAAGTCAGGTGCACTCCTGGGATTTAGCACTGCTTTTGGAGTTGGTTGTATTAGGTGTAGCTTGGAGGCAGCAGAGACAAACCTAAATGACCTGTCCAAGGTCACATAGGAAGTCTATGACAGAGCCAGGATTTAAATCCAGATTGTCTGAGCCCTAGATGATTCCCTTAACTGCAAGGACATTTTATTAATTTGCTCTGTTTTAAACATGATCTGAAGGTAGGTAGTTGGTTATCTCAATTGATTTCTCTGTTTTAACTATAGAATAGACTTTAGATTTATATTTTTTCCATTTCTAACTGTCTATGAATATATCCCTTATCTTTCTGATATACCCCCTTGTTCTAGGAATAATTCTGGCGTTAATAAGCTGATTAATTTCTATAAAGATAAAAGGGTAGTTTCAAGATTAGCTTCTTGGGAATTATACCAAGACTGGAATATCTAATTAAATGTAAGAAGAGACAAAACTTTTGTCAAGAACTACAATTTAATTCCTCCCAATCTTTGCAACTCTTTCTGTAAATTACAGTCTAGGTACCTCAGTTGTTACAGATGCCACAAAAAAAAATTCAGTTATTTTTACCATCTTTTTAAAGTAAAAAAAGTCATGCCAACACAGCTGGCACAAATAAATATACCATATTCTGCTTATAAGTGGCATTTTAATATAGTAACCACCTAGGGTTCAGTTTTCTTGGCTTTCTATCCCAGACCAATAATGAGTCTAACAAGTTTGGCTTTGTGGCAGGTCATGTTATCTGGAGGGTAGGTATGTCCATTATGAAGAGGCCAAGGAGAGATAAAACGTTCCCCTGAGCACATTGTGGAGCTGTTTAAGAGGAACTGAACTGCTATAAATGTGTTCATGTGGTCTGCAAGTTCATGGTTTGTCCTTACATATCTTGTGTTCTAGCACTGTGCTGGGATAATGCATTCTATGAGTTGTTATACCCTTAAGTTCCTAGTGACTATAAATAAATTAAGTCCATAAAAAATCATTAAGGTCATCTAGTCAGAGCTCCTGCAGAGTAGGAAAAAGCCTGATTCAGCCACTGTTGTGCTTTTCAGGCCCTTAGTCCAGGATTAGATCCATTTATTTTCTGCAGTGATATTCACAGATGAAGGTCCTACTCTGTGGGTGCATCTACACATGCAATTAATGTGAAGCAATAAACTCTGGAGCAGTTCAAGATGGAGACAACTCTTCCCAGGATCAGCATTTACATGTGTGCCCAGGACAGCAGCAATTTGACCCAGGGAAGAGTAGGCCCCTGGCTGGCTGGGCTGACTAGGAGCAGTTTACGTCCGCAATCAACCATCTACATATGTGTTTCAGCACAGTAAATTACTCTGCTGTAAAATAGTACTATCCCTGACAGTACTATCTTATGGCAGAGTTAGTTTACTGCGCCCTAATATCAGTGCATATGCAGATTTTGACACTTCATTGTGCAGCTAATTAAGTTACTCCACAGTAAAGTGTATATGTATATGTACCTTATGTGTGTACAAATGGCAGTATCAGGACATATGATAATAAGTGCTGAAAAAAACAGTGGTTCCAAAGCAGAGGCAACTCTTTTGGGTCTAATGCAGCATTTAGAAGATGCCCCTCTATTGCAGGGCTGGAGCATTTCTTTTTCAAAAGAGGGAACTGCCTTTATGGTTGTGTAGATCAAGAGTCTTGAGGTACTTTCAATAGCCAGAAAGTATGCTGGTCTCTCTCAACAAGGGGCCCCCACCTTTGGGATTCATTTTTGATGGTCATGACAAAAGGCATACAAGTATTCAGCTTTTGAATTCCCCAGCCTGTCCCAGGTAGCCAATGTTTCTGGTGGTTGGTGATTAATGTTATTTGGGCCTTAGAATGATTTAAACAAGCATCTACCACCTATTACCTTGGCTTGTTAAAACAGCAAGAAAAACAATCAAATATGAAAATTTGGGCCTGGGCCTGTCAGATTCAGTGAATTTTTGTGAGGCATCGAGTGTTTACTTCATTGGGAGTTGGTGGAAAATAAAAATGCTCAACTTTTAATAAGAGAACTTGTGATACTGGTCAATAAAGAGTCTTGAGACTTTTCTATAACTATTAAATAAAAACAGAGCAGTGTCAGAGTTAAGGGGCCAAGTTAATTTTTGATGCAGCCACACTGAAATTAGTGAGATTAAACCAGGGTGAATTTGGCACTTTATTTCCTTTAATAAAATATCTGAAAATACTTGGTGGATTTCAGCTGTTTAAGGGCACATGCACAGAAAAAAGATGTTCAAACTCTACTTGCAAAATATGAAATATAAAAATAAGAATTAAAATACTGTAGATCTGGAAGAACAAGAAAAAGAAAGAAAGAAAGAGCTAATTATTAAGAAGGAACAAGGTAAACAACTAGTCCTTCCCTTGTATCTTCCTGGGGTTTACTACTTCCCAAGGACTTTTAACAAGCCCATCTGAAGCATCAACAATGCCATTCAAGTCTTTGTTGATGAATGTATCTTCTGTCAAGGCATGAATGCCCTATGTCCCCAGAGGCTGGGCAGGCATGGTGACCACCCACAGGCGGCGTGGTGGCGGCAGCGAGTGGGGAGCTCCTGCAGGTGGTGGCAATGGGAGTGTGGCAGTGGTGGTGAGCAGGGAACTCCTGCAGGCAGCCATGGCAGTGGCGGTGGGGGGAGGAGTGGTGAGCACCAACCAGCGGTTGGTGACCTGGCGGCGGTCAGTGGTGATCAGGGACCACCCGCAGATGCTGCTGGCAGTGTTGGCAGCCAGAGAGGGGAGGGAGGGGGGAAGCAGTGACTGCCAGCAGTGTCAGTGGTGCTTTTTGCAGGGGGTGCACTGCCAAGCTCAGGGGGTGTACATGCACCCCCTACGCATCACCAATGTGTCAAGGCAACTCTCACTTCAGTTTCTCTTAACCTCTTTTACTTCCCCCCCCTTCCCCACTCCTCTGCCCTTACAAACCAGTTCAAGGAAGTATAGAGATGTAACATGAACACATTTAACCCAGAAATATTACAATAAAACCATAGTCCATTACAGAAGCATTGCTAAAATCCAAATAGGATTTGTATGGCCAAAGGGCCTTTAAGGTTTTAAAAGCAGCTGCAGATAGATTTGGTGTTCAGATGATGCACATCCTTCTTAAAGCAACAGCAAAAGTTTCAGAACTAAAAAGGAGGAAACTTGCTCCTTCTAAAAGGCAAATCAAAATGGAAATTAAGTGGTGTGATACAAAAGCATTGGTAAGAGGAATTCCTTTCAGTGAATTATCCCCTTTCTTTGTCATGTTTGTCATTGTTATTTGCTGTTCATTTGTGTAATTGCCAGTGGAGTTTAATGTATATGCATTCAATGGAGAATTGAATAGTTTAATGAGGTTGTACTTCATATACTACAATGTTTGGTGCTTCATCAAAAACCTGAAGTGTCAGAATAGTCTGAGTACATAAGACAGAAGATGCACATAACAGAAACTTCCAGACTGACAAATTTTATCAAGCTTGTACCTAGAGACCTTTTTATTAAAAAAGAATAAGAGAAAAACTTCTAATGGCCAGGCTAAGCAATCTTATGAAACACAATGTGAATTGCATTAATAGAGGTCAAATAGTACTTTGTGCTCTCATCATGCAAAGCAGGCATGCAGCCTGACTGGTCTGATGCCTATTCAGTTAAAGAACAGGGCAAAATGTGTCTGGATACATTGTGGTAGCCTATATTATCTTAGTCTGTGTCTGCGTACGTGCCGAAGTTAGATTACCTTGCTCTTAGTTACAGTTAGGAAATTAATTGAAGAAATCTGGTATGGGGTGTTGTACAGTCTGGGAATATTTGTTTGCAGAACTTTGATTACCATCTGCAGTGAACATGTGTATTTCCATTTAATGTCACTCATACTATAGAGGTGTTTCAATAGCATATTTAAGAGACTTCTATGTAGGCACAGGCACATTACTGTTCTGATGAGCTTGCTTAGTGCCATCCATGTGACATGAGTTTCACATATGGATGCAGAAGAAGATAAACCTTTTTGTTTATTTTCCTTTTTACTCAGAAGGAGAGGAAGAGGCATGGATAAACAAGGGCTGTGCTCATTTATACTATCTCCAAATCTGGCTTCAATATTTCTGGAGTCCTGGGATGAGAAAATGAGCTTTCTGAATTGGGATGCTCTGTTGATATTTCTGGGTGTCTAAAGAATGGTGCTGTGATAAATAACATTATTAAAGGTGGCTGACTATTGCTTTTAGTATATTTGTTTCTGTGACACTTACTGTGGCAATTTGACTGGTGACTATATTCATGGCTAGTTGCTTGCAAATACTGAAACTGCATACTTGTAATTCGGATTTACTCTGATTAACATAAAATAAAAGATTTGTATTTTGACCATTTTAAGGCTGATCTGGCAAAGCTTTTGCCAAGAGAACTGAATTTAAACAACTGGTAACTGTTGGTTGCTTGAGAATGAAAGTAATATATTTGAGCAGTAAATCCCTGCTGTATGTTACTGTCCTGTTTGACCTTTTATTTTTAAAATTACAATGATTATAATAAGACACTGGTAATGAAATGCTTCAGACTGTTCTACCAACTATTATTTACCACTCCATTCATTTCCTATGCTGGATGAGCATGCATTCTAATTAAGCTGCCTGTGGTAACAACAAAGGATGCTGGGCCCATGTAAGGTAAACAGCACTTTGCCAACTGAAAGATAAGATATCACTGACTGTAGCTTCCTGTGAAAACTTCATTAGCTATAAATGGGTAACCAGATGTCACAAGTCAGATTTGTAACTAAAATATGCTTTCAGTATTGACTCTGACACAGTCTATATAGAAGCAGGCAGACTGGACTTTCAGGGTTGTTGGTTGTAGCTGTGTTGGTCTAAGGACATAGGCAGACAAGGTTATTTGGGTAGGTGTGCTGTCTTTTATTAGACCAACTAAATAACTGGAAAACGTTTCTTGCAAGCTTTTGGGCACAAATACCCTTCTTCAGGCAATGGGAGACTCTGTTGACATTTTTTCTACCTTGGAGAACTCAAAACATCAGGAGTGTCTCCCATTGCCTGAAGAAGCTTGCAAAGAACTTTTCTCCAACTATTTAGCTGGTTTAATAAAAGATATCACATCTACCCAAAGAACCTTGACTGGACTTTCAAGAATTTACTTGTATTTCTATATGTAATATAGATACTATAGGTGATATAACTATTTCTCTTCCTGATGATAGTTGGATTATTTGTCTCTGTGTAAATGAGAAACAAGACATTTTTGTGTTTATAAGGAAGAAATATTTTATTTTCATATAAGAGGGCATTTAAACTGTCATTACTCAGAACCTTTTTGAGAGAAGCTGGAAAATGATTTGGAACAGTATGTTCTATACTAAGAGTAATGTTTATGCCTTTTCCTCAGTATGAGATATTTTCCTTCATTCAAGTCTTTCAGTTGTCACTTTTCCTTTTGTAGCTGCAATACCGTTAAGTTTTTACAAACTTTCTAATTATCTGTCCTTTCCCCATCTTATACAATACTGTAAATAGCATCATTATTTCCAAAGCCAGTAATGATTGTTTTTCTTCCACCTCATATGACTAGTTCACTTTTGTTTCCTCCTTCTCAACTAAATACCACTTAGTTGAAAAGATTCTGCTTGTTTCTTATGGCAGTAATGCTGAATCCTTCACTGTGACCAAAGTCTGTCCAGAGAAAAGGTAGATGGTAATAGAGCCCTTGTTCAGTGAACACCGATGTAAAAGATAACCAAATATTACTCTTCTCTTTCATGAACAAATAATTTGGAAAAAAAATCTGCTTAATTAGTCTTAACAATGCTTTACAGCAGTGGTGCAAAGTTCTGGCTCACAGAGCCCTATCATCCAGTTAGGAGTGCTGCCTGTGAGTCTTGGACAAGCCCCTTGTACCATATGCAGCATATGCCAGACCTGGCCCTGTACAGTTGAAAAGTGAATGTGGCACATGGAGCTGGTTTGGCGCATGCTGCTTATGGGGCTGGACCTAGGGCGTGTACTGGATGCAGTGAATGGGGCTAGTTTGGGGTACATACATACCGGACTGGTCCTGCATGATGAATCATGGGCTGGTCTGGATCAGCCCTACAGATCAGCCTTGCACGCTGGATCCAACATACAGAGTTGGACCAGCCCCACAGACCACATGCAGTTTGCTTTCTGGATGAGCCCTGCATGCTGGAATCACCAGCATGTACTACATGTGGCACATGAGGTGGAGTTGGCACATGCACTCCATGCAGCAGCACCTGCACTAGTGGGTCTGGTGCACGGGGCCAGTTGGTGGGCCCAATACAGTTTTCAGACTGGTCCTTTGCTTCATACACACACATATACATATACACACGCACGCATGCACACACGCATGCATGCACACACACACACACACACACACACTTTCTTCTCTGAGGCAGCTCCTCCTTTCTCCCCTTGCCATGAGTGGCCCAGCTCCTATTAGGCTTACCTGAAGTGATGTGCTGCCTGTGTCAGTCGGGGGGGGAGTGGGGGAGAGGCAGGGCCAGGGCCGGGCTGGGAGTGCCTCACCTCTGCGGGCGGGTGGCAGCACTAAGGAGGGCTTTGGCAGAGTTGTAGCTCCCCCCCGCGTAGCCACCTGACCCACTGCTGCTGGCACTGTGCTCGTGTCCTGGCCCAGCCCTGGCACCCCACAAGGTGCAGTGTGGCACTCCTGGCCCCAGCCATTCCTCCCCCCCACGTCACTGGTGGAGGGGCCCCACTTCCAGCTCCCAGGGAAGCTAAAGTGAAAGTTGTGGTTTTAAACTTGGCACCATTTTTGTCTCTCCACTGGGAAACAAAAATGGCGCTAAGTTTAAAACCATGACTTTTGCTTCCCTGGTGATGAGAACCCTGGGGTCCCTGATTGGTAATAGCCCAGGCCCAGCTGGCTTGTCTATTAATCTGCCTATGCCATGGGGCAGGATGAGTGTAATACCTCTGCTCTAGAGCAAGATTATCCTAATTCTCAGGAGTTTCCAGTTGGGGAAAATTGGGGTATGCATTAGGTGAGGAAAAAGGTTCACCTTAGGTGCAGAAACCTTGATCATTGCCATTATCCTGCTATTTCAGTGACAGGGGAATAATTGGTTTACATGCTCAAAGGCTCCTAGAAAGAAGACTGCACCCACATTAGAGGAAGACAAAACTCCTCATGGTCCTTGTTATTTTGGCCTAGGGTCAAAATTCCTTCCTGCTCCCAGATCTGGTGACTAGTATGATCCTAAGTAGCAGGACAAAACCTTCTTGCTGGGAAGTGCTGAGCTTTCTAAATACTAGCAGGGTCATCAGTGAACCTCAGTCAAAGTTCATCTGCCTTGGCTGTGGTATTCCTAGGAAGGCATTTGTATCATACAAGTGATCAGAAAAGAAAGCTACAAAAACAATTTTAACACTAGTTATTGAGGATGTTACTGCTTGGGCAAGTTTTGGAATAATTTGACAAAATATTAGTTTAATACATGAATCACTAGAAATCCCAGAACTCTATGCTTTTCTGTCCAGTTTTTTAATTATATAGGCTTATTTTCAGTCCTTCACAAACCAATTGCCATAATCACTTGAGAAATCACTGTCAATTTTGTGGCAAGTGCTTGCTTTCTGCTATAATCATTTGAATTGTATTAAGCTACTTCTTGATTTTATGTTTCATAAGTATTAGCAAATGTACTTTTTACACAGTTAATGCTACTTTTTAAATGCATATTTGTAAGATTTGCATTGATACACTTTTTTCTGATTGATTGCTCCCGACTTGGATCTCTTTTTACACAAGTGACTAGCTCCAATGAGTCAGTGGAACTCCTTACCCCTGTTCAAGTATTTGCAGGATTTGCAATAATTGGTGAACAGTTGCTTTCTTTTATTGTATCTCTATTTTACCTTTAGGTAGAAGGCAGAGCAGTGTGCCTCCTCATGTAGAGCCCCATGTGTGGGGCAGCAGGTGTAGGGCTATTGCGTGTCACATAAGGGAGGAGCACATCAGAGCAGGCACCTGTAGCTTGGTGCACAGGGCTGTGAGTGCTGGCTTGAAGTGCAGGAGGGTGTTATTTCCCACTCCCACCTGGCATTTAAACAGCCCTCAGAGCCGTTGTCTGTAGACCCACAAATAGGGCTGGAGGTGTCAGCTTCTCAAGCGCTGTGCTGGGGGAGGAACTCCTACCCCTGCGGGGCACATGAAAGCTGGCATCTGCAGCCCAGTACATGGGGCTGAAGATGCAGGGCTATCAAGTGCTGTGCAGGGGAAGGAAGAGCTCGTATCCTCGCAGGGCACATGAAAACAGGGCACATGAAAGCAGGGTGTGGGCACAGGGCTCTGAAGTGCCACACAGGGGAAAAGCTCCTTGCTGTAGGGCTTGAGAGCCCAGAGCTTTGATTGGTGTCAGGGCTTCCTGTGACCAGAACTCCAGCAGCACAATGGTGGCAGGAGGGGCGCAGCCCTTGCTGCTCATAGGCAAAGCCCCTCCACTGTAGCCAGAACATCAGCTATGTCGGCAGTGGTGAGGGCACAGTTCCTACTACCTGTGGGCAGAGTCTGCCCACTGTGGCTAGATTCACAGTTGTACCCCACCACGGTGGGGGCAGTCTGACAGCTGTCAGTGTTGTTAGAAGTGGGGTTTGATTCCTGACACCACCACCAGTCAATAAGGCCTGACCTGTGCCCTTGGCTGCTGTCACCTGTTATCTAGGTGGACAGGGAAGCCTGTAAAGCATGATGAAATGCATACTCTGGGTCCCCCTGGCTGGGTGTTTTTAACTTGCATGCTCCATGCTCTGAAGATAGCACTCTGCAGGTCTGTACAGGTTTCACCCCATTGAAACTAAGTAGCTGAACTTCAGCAGGTTGAATTGAATACTTTTACTCACCCTAAATTGCTACACAGACCTAGCTTCTGCTTAACTTTAGACTAACAGCTAACTGCTTCTTTCTATTTTGCCTTTGTAAGAGTAAAGCAGTTAAGATACTTAGTTGTTTGAAATAATTAAATAATTACTTAAGTCACATATGAGTACAGATGGTGAGAGGCTTCTTTTCTGGGATGGTAACATGGCACAACTATACTTAGAGCAAAATAAATATTTATAAAATGGATTGCCTTTTGTGTTTGTTTTAAAACTACAGTTCTTAAACTTGGCCACCGTTATGCTGCCATTTTTGCACCATCAGTAAATAAGCTGGAAGAATAAGGTCTGACATCTCACTAGAAAATGAACTTTTTATTATAGTGAAATTTTAACTTTCCTTGTTAGATTAACGTGCCTATTATTTGTTTAGTGGTAGCAGAGGCCCAGCTATTGTTACCTGATAAACTACTAATACTTATGCATCATAAGACAGAAATTCTAGTTATCTTCACCACCACACTTCAAAAGAGGCCATTCTTTATTTTGGTGGTTTTCATGGGGTTTTTTTTTATGTAAGGAATGAACTTGCTTCTGTCTGTTTTCTGCCTTCTCCATTTAATTTTTCATTTAATCCCCTATACCCTTGAACTTTACTTAATGTTATTAGTGCAAATTCCTGTGGAGAAAAGTGCAGGTCAATGCACATTCTATGTGGAAATTATCTGCTTTTAGACTAACTACTTACAGGAAGGTTAGTTTGAAGAAAATTTCCTTTTTTTTTTTTTTTGGACTGAAAATCGATAGGAAAAAGGAGGAACATTTAATTTGCTCAGTAGTTGCTTCATATTATGTGCAGCATTTTGACCACTAGAGGTCTGTATTTCCCGTTTAAAAAATATAGCAAACAGTTTATTTTATCTTAAGTTGTTGTCCCTCTGTCCACCATGGAATATCATTCAGGTAAAGTATTGCTTCAAGACACAAATGCAGGAGAAAATGTACTAGTCTTAAATATTGCATTTAAGCATCATATATTATTCAAGGACAGCAATTTAAAGATGGATTTATAGCATCCAATAGGCCAAGGTTTCCCTAATTGCCTTTATTCTAGGATAGCCAGGCTTTGTTAACATTTTAATCCAGTATCTTACTTCCGTAAATGAGGGAGCAAAGTCCTGGCATTTGATTTTGCCAAGGTTATGTGCAGTTGAAGCTCCCTAAATTCCATGAACCAAATTAAGAAAAATATATTTACAGAATGAGAGAGAAATTATAGTTTCCTCTAAAACTGCAAATGAAAAATACTGACACCTAGATATTATTCTGTAAGTTTTAACTCCCTATGTGTTATTAATTATACAGCAATTTTTCCAAATACCAGCTAGAGAATAATACTGAAAGTAATTTTAGCTAATTCTAGGTCTACTTGACTCAAACATTCATTTTCCTATTTAGTGGGTGGTGTTTTGGTTGTTGAAGTTGTATGAACATTCCACTTCACATCTATATGAGCAGTTTTTAAACAAACTTCAACTTTTAATTTTAAAAGATAGGAATTTTCTGAAAGTAAGTGGCAATTTGATTCTATATAGATGTAGTACAGAAATGGCCCATTTCAGATCTAAAATTCTTGACACATTTCACTCGCTTTGACATCATTTTCAGGTTTTGAAATAGTGGGTGTCCATTTTTCGCCTCCACCTTCACAATTCATACTTTAACCCTCAGGGCGCTGATGAGACCTGATGGTGTTTATACAGTTGTATTCAGGTAGGAGCTAAGCTGTCATTCAAGCCTCATGCAAGTAAGCAGGTGTGGAACGGTTCCTTCTACTTGAGGTTTTTGCCACCCGTCACTCTGAGCAGAGGAGAACTTAAAGTAGTTTAGAGGGCTATGCTGGTATTTGTTTTCTTCAGGTACTGAAATACTAACTCAGTGATAGAAGAACAAAACAGAGCCAGAAAATGCAAGCAAATTTTATTATGTTATAACTGAGCAATAGAAACAAGCAGCGTACTTTGTTTTCACTGAAGTGTCTCATATAGGCATCAAACAACAAACATGCATTCTGTATGCTGATAAATGCTTTTGGAATTAATTCTTTGTGCTCAGGAGAAATAATGTGCAAGCATTGAAGGGGAATCTCTCAGAGCCACTGAAAATAAAAATATTTTGGCCAGAACACAAAGCACCAGAGGAGAAGGGGGCTTGACATTTATGGTGTAAAACTTGCACAGAATGTCTAAACTCTTTCTGGAGACAGCACAGTAACTTCCAGTTTTCTATCTTAGGTTTAAAATAGAGAAAATTTCTTTTCACTTGCACAGACCCAGATTCAACACATTATTTGAGAAATGGAGTACAGCAAAAGTTAGGAAGAACAAAAGATCTCCCTTAAAATGCTTTATGTTGGGGCACATGCTTACCTGTCTCTGACTGAAGCTTTGCAGAGAAACGCTCCTTACAGACCTCTTTGTGATGTTTTCTAACATGACGTTGTAAAAGGAGAGGGGGATTTTCCCTTCCCCTCATATCAGACACAAATGAATTGTTCACCTCCCAAAATCCAGTAGATCTTTCAAGACCATCAAGCCATCAAGGACAATTTGCTTGGAGGATATATGTTCCCAGTGCCCTGATAATGCAGCTTTCATGTTGCAAAGGCTGTTCTTGGCTATACTTAAACCTTGGGCACCCCTATTTAATAGGGGTTCCAGGAATAGCCTGAAACTGCATTACCTTATTCTAGTAATCTGCTTGGTATTGACTGAAAGAATGTAATTATTTCAGCCTCCTCTCCCCTATTCTGTTCTCTTGCTTCCTGCATGGACCTGATTCTTCTGAAAGCCTTTTGTAGGATCCCAAGACTGTGAAATGCATTGAGGGGCCCACTCCCTCAACATGGGAATGGGAGAAATCTGCATGTATGATAGAACAACATTCATTTAGCTGCTCTTCTACCAAGGCTGTATACACCATTGTCTGCTTATAGTGCCCCTCTGCTATCTGCGTTGACCAGATGGAGTGATCCCTGTGTGAAAGAATGAAAGACGCACAAGCCTGTGACAGAGCGTTCTCATTTCCCTGAACATCCCATTACTGACCTCAGAGAAGGTGTTCTCAGACAACAAAACTTTAGAAAACAACTTGAATGGGAAACTGCAGAACAAGAAATCATCTGCGAACTGGACTGTGTTAAATATTGTCTAAATGAAGACTAGGATTCTTATCCCATTACCTGGATTAGCTTTTATAACCCCTATAGCAGGGACCTGAGTGGGTTCACTGTCTTGGTTTTCTCTCTGTTACCCACCCAGCAGTATCTCCTTTTTCCTCCCTCTTCCCTTTCTTCTGTATTCTAATTACTGCTTTCTATTCAGACGGTCTGCTTCCTGCAGTCCCTTCACAGCATCTGATGAAGTAAGATGCTGCTTACAAAAGCTTACACATATCTGATTTAGTTAGTCTGTAATGTGAAAATCTACCTTGCTTTTTGCAGAACATACATCAGGCTCATCTTAAAATCATTGGATTTGAACCAAAGCCCACTGAAGTCAATGAGAAGACACCTGTGTTCACCAAGGGTCTTTGGAACATGCTTTCACCTCCAGAATAGCTAAATATTAGCAAAAAATTAGAGACAGAAAAATGTTGGCTTTGATAAAACAACATCTTTTTACTATTAAACAGCGGTCAATAAGACTACAATCTATCATTATGAAAAACATGTGCCAAGTTTCCTATTTTTTTCCTCTGGAAATTGACACAGTAGTATTTTCTCATATAGAAATGTTGTCAGTTGTAACAATGATGAAACCTTGGATTAAAAATTGTTTTTATACTTGTAATATAAAGTCAAGATCTATATTACTTCAAATTAGCAATCTAGTTAGTTCTACAAGGATCAAAGATCTTTAACTTTCCATTTATTGCTTCTTGCCAGGAGTTGGGAAATCCTGATGTATAATTTCCATGAAATTCTCTTCACACATAAGAGCATTGCACCATGCAAGGATTTTGCAACTAGGATTCCAGCAGTTTCTTTCTCCCTAAGCTGGCTTTCTGTTGTTCTTTATAGCAAATTTTGTCTTCTGATTTTTACAGCACTTGTGGAAAAGTTGGCTAGAAAAGTGTGCATCTTACTTTTGGTGAAGTATGCCACTTTACAAGTTTATTTTGTCAGAGCAGTTGTGTTTGGAGAGAACGGTAAACTTTTTTTTCTCTTTAGAAGAGCCTGACTGTTTTCTTTACAGTTAACAGAAAATATCTCTTACTTCAGTAAATACTGAATTGGTATTCAAAACACTAAGGAGTCATAGATTATCTGTCCTCTTCAGATAATCTGTTGGGTAACATGACTTGAGTACTGCAGTACTAATCATCTGCTGGTAAGTTGACAGTGTGACCGTCACCTCTGAATTCCTGCTCTTAATTCCACAAAAGAATAGAGATCTAAGTCTGGCAAGTAAGGCATTAAACAATTTTCCTTTGTGGTCATATTTTAAATGATAGTTTAACTCCCGGATGTTAAGTAAATTCTATGTATACTATCTGTTTTTTTCTGTTCTCTTTCCTGCTTATGGTCCTCTTCACTGTGACCTGTGGGTGCCTCCTATGTATGATCTCCTGGTTGTTTCTTTGGTCTCAACCCTTTTTGTTTTTAACGACTCAGCTTGATGGCAACACACCCCTAGGTAGTAGACACTGTTTTCCAGGGCCTTTTTTGAAACTCTGGATTTGGATAGATCCCAAAAACTCTCTAACCTTCAGCATCTCTTGTTAAGTGGTTCTCTTTTTTGTGGGACTGATATGGGAACATACAATGCAATAAAGTACTTTTAACAAAGAAACTATGATTTATTCATAGTTTCAAAATTGGTAGAGTTGGAAGGGACCTGAGCAGATCATCAAGTCTGACCCCCTGCCATGGCAGAAAAGAATACTGGGGTCAAATGACCCTGGCTAAGTGATTGTCTAGCCTCCTTTTGAAGACCCCCAGGGTAGGAGTGAGCACCGCTTCCCTCGGAAGTTGGTTCCAGATCCTAGCCCCCTGACTGAAGTAGTGCTTCCTTATATGTAATCTGAATCTACTCTGTCAGCTTATGGCCGTTATTCCTTGTTACTCCCGGTAGTGCTCGGGGGGACTCTCCCATTGCCTGCTGGTCCCCCTTGGACAGTTTATAGATGGCCACCAGATCCCCTCTCAGCCTTCTCTTGTGGAGGCTGAACAGGTACAGGTCCCTTAGCCTCCCCTTGTAGGGCCTGCCCTGCTGCCCCCGATCATGCAAGTGGCCCTCCTCTGGACCCTCTCCATGTTGTCCACATCCCTCCTGAAGTGTGGTGCCCAGAACTGGACGCAGTACTCCAACTGCGGCCTGACCAGTGTCACATAGAGGGGGAGGATCACCTCTTTGGACCTGCTCTTGATGCATCTGTGGATGCATGGCAGGGTGCAGTTAGCCTTCCTGACTGCATCCTCATATTGGCAGCCCATGTCTGTCTTGGAATCAGTAATGACTCCAAGATCCTTTTCTGCCTCTGTGCTGACAAGAAGGGAGTTCCCCAGCCTGTAGGTATGGTGCTGGTTCTTTCTCCCCAGGTGCATCACCATGCACTTGTCAGTATTGAAACCCTTCCTGTTCTCATCCACCCACCCCTGTAACCTGTCCAGATCTAGTTGCAGCCTGTCCCTCTCTTTTAGCGTGCTCACTTCTCTCCACATCTTAGTGTCATCTGTGAATTTGAACAAGGTGCTTTTCACCCCCTCATCCAAATCACTGATGAAGATGTTGAAACAGAAAGAAAAGTGAATTAAGTGAAACGGTTGGTTTAACACATTTAGTCAGAATCTTTTCAAATTAACTTACTTGAGGCTTTCCTATCTTTGTTATGGGTTTAGCTTTTCTTCTACATGTCCTTGTGCTCACATCATCTTTTCACAATCATCTCCTGCTGTTGTTTGCAGAGGCCTCTTCCTCCCTCATCCAGATCATTAAACCCAGTACCTGAACCAGTTTGCATGGTCAGACATGCCTTTTCTTGATCCATAGCAATTGCCCCCTGCTTTCTAAAGTATTTCCCCCCAGTTATTCATTCATACAACAACAGTTTGGAATTGCTAAATTCTCTAAAACAGAGGTGGCCAACCTGTGGCACGGGTGTTACAAGTTGTATGGACAGTCTCCATGTGTGGTAGGCAGAGAGGGAGCAGGAGCAAAATATCTGCTAGGGCAGGGAGCAGAAAACAGTGTATCAGATTGGGCAGAGAGCAAAGGGAAGGAAGCAGGAAGTAGATCAGGCAGGGCATACAAGGCTGGGACTAGAAAACAGAGCAGCAAATGGGTAGGGGATTGAAAGGCACAGGGAGAATTTGTGGCATGCTTGCCAGAAAAGGTTATCACTCAACAAGATGGTTCACTGAGGACACAAAGACCTATCATCAGTTATTAACACCCACCTTTCATAGGGTTATCAACCCAGCTTAGATACTTTATTTCTGCTTCAGTCAGTTTCTACACTCCTATAAAATGGCCTTCAAAAAGTAAAGAGAAAAAGTTGCAGGATTTCTGGAGGACTGCTTACCTAGACCATTGTTTCTGAATGTTACTAATAAGTTAATTTACTACAAGCTGGCTAGTAGGTGCCAGAAAACAAACATAATTCTACCTTTATACCAAGGCCTTATCAGTATCTTCAGAATCGCTAGCATTCTAGGCTAGGGATAGAAATTACACATAAACTGATGCAAGTGATCAGAAACCAGTTCAAATCTGTAACACAGAGACGTTCAGCATTGGCAACATGTAGGGGGTGTATATGGGTGGATGTGCACCCCCTGAGATTGGCCATGCCCCCCTGAGAAGTTCTGTTGACACTGCTGCCAGGCAAGCCAGCCGCAGGCTGCTGCAGCACAGGAGATTCATGGTGAATGGAGCTCTGGCTGGGCTGGGTCGTGGGACAAGTGGAGCCCGGCGGCTCCTGCAGAGTCACAGTGAAGGGCAGTATATGCCCCCCCCCCCAATCGTTGCACAGGGCAAGGGTGGGCTGCAGATGTGAGGTGAGCTGGGATCTGCCTACTCTGTGCCTTGCTCTAGCCTTTGAAAGTGGTGCGGCGCAGTGCCATGTGCCTTGCTGCCCAGCTCACCCAGTGGTGGGACACACATGGCAATGTGCTGTTTTCAAAGGTTGCAGTGAGGCGCAGAGCCTAGCTTGCCTCGCAGCTGCAACCCACCCTTGCCCTGTGCAAAGATTGGGGGGGCCATGTGTCCCCCTTGGCTCCCTGGTGCCGTGACTTTGCAGGAGCCACCAGGGACGACTTAGGCGGGGACAGGCAGGGGTCCTGGTTGGCTTCATCATTTTCAGCCTTGTGGCGCAGCTGAGGCTGGCCCCGCTCCAGCTTTGGGCACCCCAGGCGGTGCGGGGCTGGGGCTGGAGTGGGGCCGGTGCAGGGAGGAAGCCAGGGTCAGAGCAGGGCTGTGGGGTAGTGGACGCCAGCACTGCACATTGACCCCTGGCACGGGGGAAGGGGCAGCTACATGGGTGCACAGGACCCAATCCTGATCCCTTCCTAGTCTCACTCCTTTACCCTCATGCCTAGCCCCAGCCTTGCTCCTTTCCCCTCCCCCCACCCCTTCCCAAGGACTTTCGTGGGGGGGGGTTGTGCGCATGCATGCTCAGCTCTCCTCCCAATTTTTTTCTGCCTCCCCCACCCCCTCTCTCAGGTCAGCGATCGGCTGCTGGTGCCCCCCCCCCAGTATTAGGGGGCCCATGAAGTTCAGTGCACTAAAATTGGTTTAAAATAAACCTAGATGGATGTACTATCAGACTCAACTGATTTAGGTTAAATCAGTTTACTGAACTTCTGTCCCAGATCCTCTCACAGTCCCCCAGCATCCCAGGATGTTTTTCACTTTCCCCACGACCTTCTCCCCCACCCTCAGGGTGGGGAGGCTAGCTTTGGCCCAACCTGTCTGTTCCAGCCTAGCATGGAGGTGTGCTCTGGTGTCCCCATCCCTGGCTTCTGGCCTGGGCCACTGCAGGCATGTAGCTGTATTTCTGGACTCAAAAGTGAATATCTGTTCACTTGCATATTGGTTCAATCTATGCAGTTTAGACTAACCTGTGAAGATTGAATCAATTCAGCCTTGGGTTTTTTGACCATCTGTATTTAGTCCAAGAGAGTGAGATGATATTTGAAATACAGCATAATTTAGAAAAAATAATATGTTGTATAATACTCAATTGACTTTTTTCCCTTGGTGGCCCTCTCTCTATGGCAAAAGAAAAATTGCTGGTACCTGATTAGAGAATCTTCTTCAGAATAATCTGGGATTGGATTTGTTGTACTAAGGGATGCTGCAAGTTTGACTCCTGGGGATGCTATACCTTTCTGTGGACCTGGAAGGAGCAAGCAAGTTAAAGATAACTCAACCATTACAGGCCCCAAAAGAACCATCAGAATTGGGCTGAGTTGTAAAAACTGAAATGGGTTTCACAGTAGCATTTCCTGAACATTATTATCATTCTGTGTTTACTATCTTATGGCTCCAGTGTAGTAAGTATGCAAATCAGTATGGTATGTACTCTTTTTTAGTATTATGTAGGGACCAAATTCAGACTTGGTTGGAGCCTGGTCCCAGTTGGTAGTTGCACATTTAAAAATTATTTTTAATGTTTTATACATTTGCTAGTAGTTCCATTATAGTACACTTTCCTATCCACATTTAGGTGGTGGGTCTCTAGTTAGATAGCTAAACTTCATAGCTAGAGCATTATTTCTATAGTTGACTGGGCCAGAACTTCCAATATGAACTCTGGACCTGTGTGGTAGGAAAACTTTTCCAGATCTGCAAATAAATAGACAACTAACTTTGGTGAACTGGCAGCTTTACTTGCTGAGTGTTAAGAAAATTCTATTTACACCCTTTCTGCTCTCCTTCTGTTAGGTACTTATATGGTCCTCTTCCCTGTACCATCTGGGTGCCTCCCAAGTATGTAAAAATAGAAATAACCATAACAATCTCTTTCCTTCCCAGGCTGAAGGAGAAATACCTTAAGTAGTTTAGTGTTTGTCTGCATGTATTGAAGGAAAGCTGTGTCACAAATAGGTTTTGCAGGGAGTTCTGAATATTGCTGTGGTCATTCTGGGATAGTTCATATTCTGACCTTCACAGTCATAAGCTTCTCTCTATTGGTCAAGAATTTCCATGTTCTAGGAGAATGTAGCTGTCATAGGCTGTTTGTAGATGAAATGAGAGGCATGTGTGCATGACATTTTAAAGCGGACTAAATGCTTTTGCTTCATTTTAATGACGTTGGTGTTTGCACACCTCAGTAGTGTATTGCGCATTAATTCCAGCCACTGTAGGAAATTTGGTGGCATAATGTGCCTTAAATGACTTGGGCACAGCAAATTAAAACTCCTCTAAGGAGTTTTAGTTTGCTGCCGCTACAGCCATGGAGTGAAGCACCAGGCTCTGTGCAGCTCCATGGCTCTGCAGGAAGCCCGGCAGACAGCCTGACATCAGCCGGAAAGCAGGCTCTGCCCAAGGAAAGTGGTGAGCCTGATCTTTTATTTTCCCACCTCCGCCCCCGGCCTGCCTGCCTGAGCTGCGTGGGGGCCCTGTGCTGTCCCAGGTGCCTACAGACGGGTGCCACCTGTGGGGCGGGGGGACGCAGCTGATGTGGAGGGAAGCACTGGCCTCTGCCCCCCAAGCCCAGGGACCACTCCATCCACCAGCAGCTCACCCTTCCCTCCCTGCCGGAGAGGCAGGTATGCCAGCAGGGTGTGTGCACAACACAGGGATTTAATCAGTGCTAAATTGAAGCGGTGTTTTTTAAAACCCAGTGCTTCAATTTAGGGCCCCCGTTTTGTCTGCACATGCCCAGGGTCTTTGGACAGCAGCCTCTCTGGCCAGTAATGGCCAGTCCTATAGACAGTTTTGAATACTGGAGCAAGGACTCTCAGTTGCAATGAGCAGCCAAAGCAGTGAGAGGTGAACGTAAGCGATAGTTACTGTGAGCTGTGTTAAAGGTCTGCTGTTTGTAATAGTATCTCGAGATTTCTCAAGACAGTGTCTTCATGTCTAGATACAAGCTGTAATAATAAGAAGCAAGATGGGGTATCTAAGTCTAGAGATCCTAATCCTGGCATAGATCACTGTGGCCTCTGGCAGGAGCAGAATATTTCCTTGTAGGGAGGTGGGCATTGTTAGTGGGTGTGACAACTTGAGCATTTAATAGCACTGAAGAGGTTAGAGCTTGACTTATTCTGAGGGCAGGTGTTCTAATTACCAGGCTATGGGCTTGGACTGGAAGCTGTCCCACTGCGGAGCCATGGTACAGGATACATGGAGCAAGATGAGGGCAAGCAAAAGGGAGCAGTAGCATAAGGATGGGTGAGCCCCAAGCCCTGGGCACTCCCTAAGTGGCAGGGTGCTAGAATAGTGGGAAGTGCCTCACCCTTCCCCCTGCCCCATGCCTCCTCCTCTTGCATTCTTCTGTCTTCAGCTCCAACAGAAGAGCAGTGGCAGTGACATAAGGGTGTGTGTGAGTAAAGGGCATTCTGGGAAATGCAGTTCTGTTGAGAATCAGTGGATGGCTGTAAAAGTACTCAGCCTGTATAGCCAGAGTCCTGCAGAGAAGGTAAAGAAGGAGAAGTGGGCTAGGCCTACCCAGGGTGCAGTCCTGGCCAGTTATGTCTCTGCAAAGGTGTGAGAGACCTGGGTTCCAGTCTGTGGTCCCGAAGTTATTTCTGTTTTTATAAACAAATGACTGCTATGCTAAAAGGGACAAAATATTCTGACAAGTGATTAAGAAGCAAATACTCCCCCATTTTAGGGAAATACCATAATTGCAAGACTATAGAAGCTCACTCCCACTTGTTTATTCTCCTGGCTCAAGGAATCTTGACCTGCACCCTGGGTAGGCCTAGCCCCCTTCTCCTCCTGTACATTCTTTGCAGGACTCAGTCTGCCTTATTTAATAAAAGAATAAGTTCCATTGCAGGGCCTGATCCTGCAGGTACATATTTCCCTTAGAAAGATACAGGACTTTTGCCAGTGTAGGGACTATGACATGAATCCCCTGGTGCACAGAACAAATACAATTAGTTTAAACTAAGTGTTAGGTCAAATCTGGTCCTAAATATACATTCTATTCAATCTTCTACCAAATATATTTCAAAACCAACAAAAATGTTTCCATGTTTCTATTTCATTCCAATAGAAACAGTTATTTTAATTTGCCCTTCCTTCCACCCTCCTCCTGCCCATTAAAACACTTCCCAGAAGAGTCTGCAATTCAAACTGACTAGAAACAAGGTAAAGCAGATAAGCAGGTGTTGGTCTCCAGGCTGAGGGAAAGACAATAAGGAAAGAAACAAGCAAATGGCTCACATGTTCAAACTTAAAAATACCGAGTGCTTTGTGTTTTTTAAAGACCCATTGTGTGCCAGGGCCCAGCCACACTTGAAGAAGACCATCTTCATGACAACTCTATCTCTTCTTCCGAGCCAGAGGACTAATACCTTCTGCAATAGCAACCCCCCTACATCCAAACCCAGAGGCAGATCCAAGAGGGTGCAGTGGTGCAGCTGAACTCTACTTTGATTCCTGGTCCACCCAAAGTTTAAAACCAACTGGCTGGCAGTGACAGCAGCATTTCTATTCAGGAAGCAGTGACAGGGTCAGCTGACTTCATGGCTCATTATAAACTACCCAGTTCCTTCTAAACTCTTCACTCTCTCCTTGTCAAAGGTCTTGATGTTCATCTAGTCAAACCAGACTTTCTTTCTCCTGCATTTCTGCTTTCCGTTAGCTGCTCCTGGTAAGGAAGCTCCTATTTCCCACCCTGCAGACCTGTTTTTTAACTGTAGCTAAAACATTAACTCAGGTGTGGAAATAAGCATTGGATGCACTGTCAAGATGCTCAAGAAAACTAGATTTAGTTCTATGAATCTGAAGAGATGTCCATTTAATGCCATTGACTGCAGGACTAATGAAACAACATATTTTGATTACAGGTCTCCCTGTGTGAATTAGCTCTTATGCAAAGACCCCTTTTATACCAAAAATTCATTATATGCGAGGTAAATTCACTCTTATGTAATCAGTGTGGTGGAAGCCTTCAGTCAGCTGCTTTGTGTGGTGCACTGTGGGAATGACACACCAAAATCTAGTCTCCTTTGTGGATCTGTGCTCCTCGCTCGTTGTCTGTGACACGTGTTTCTGTAGTTGCCATCTCCATTATGGTAACATTCACCATCACCCTGTGCTTGTGTGTACTGTCTACTGTTGGTGAGTACCAAAATTGTCTTGTAAATGTGGTGGAAATGGGTCTGGGGGTCAGTATAGTCAAGGTCTTGGAACGTATTCCTATTTGTTACATTGTAAAGTGGGTTCCTTTTATGTGAATTCGAGTTAGGTGCCATTTTCCAGGAACGTATGTATAATATAAAGTGGGGGAAACCTACACATATGGTCCCAGGGGAACTTTGCACAAAAATGGAGCCAGGCACATGGGCTCCTTATAGAGTCAGTGGGAAAGTTAGAAATATCATGCTGAGCAGGGAGTAGCCTAGAGCTATTCCTTAGAAATGCTGGGCACGTGGGGCAGCTGGGTGAAATTGGAGTTTAGACACTTGACTTGGGGCTGCAAATTAGGTGACTTTGTCCACTCGAGTTCCAGCACAGAGGCACTTTCTTGAGGGTCCTTATCCAGATGAACAGGGCTTATCTTTTAAAATGCCATTGGCAGTAGTGTTGCCACCCACCTTTTACATACTAGCGTAATGGTGAGAACACCTTGCCCAAAAGTGGAAGAAGTTACAGCAAATCTAGAAATACCTGATAAGGTACTAACACTCACTTTCCAGGAGAATGCCCTTACCATGTGATGCAGCATAGGCAGTGTGAAGGCAGCATCCATCCCTTCTCTTGAGGCTGGGTCTTTGTGGAAACAATAGTGCAACATGGGTATTGATATAGGTGGGGCAGGGAGGGCTATTGGCCTGAGCTGGTCCTTCATAAGGTATTCACCTCAAGATCTGGGCCAGAAGGAAGCAAACCAGATGGATCCTGACTTGCTTGCTGGTTAGGACACTTGTTGGGAGGGTAGAGAATTGCAGTCTGGTCCCTGCTGCATTGTCTGTGAGCTTTATATTACAAAGTCAATTGTGCAGCAAGGGATCAGAATGGAGTCTCTTCAGTTTCAGCTAAGCATCCTAACTAGCAGGCCACGGAGTCATACTCTCCCATACTTGATCTATTTATCTTCTGTTGAAAGCATTCAACAGTAAAACCCTTTGTGAATGAGCCTGAGAGAAACTAATCTGTATTTTTCCAGGTTATTATTGACCCTTTGTTTTTTACTATACTCTTCTTTTTGGTTTGAAACATGCTTTACATATCAAAGTACAAAGATCTTTCAGATATTGCCCTGAAGCAGTAATGCCTGCTGTGTTGAGGTGTATGTGTAAGTAAACCATTCAGAATAAATATCAGCCAGGAGAAGTTTGAAGCTTCCACAGATCAGCAGCGGAAGCTTTCTTCTGAATGGGCACTTGAACTTGTAGCACTGGCATTCAAGTCTTTTAATTTTAAGAGAAACAGGAATGGGACCCTAAGGCCCCATGTTTTTGCAGAACTTTTTACTTCAGGGGATTTGCAAGAACAACTAGTACATGCTAAGTAGTAGGGCTGTGCGAAGCTTTGGGTACTGAGCTCCATGTAAAAAAAAATAGTAAATTTACCACTGACTTGAGCAGAAAGCCAAATAAAAACTCTAAAATGCAACTGTACAACATTGTTGGCTGACTGATTTATTTAAAATGGGTGAATGCTAGGGGAGAGACACCTTTTTTAGTGAGATATACTTATATTTTGCAGCATTTTTTGTTTAATAAAATAATTGTATTCAAATAATTTATTGAGTTTTGCTTGTTCTTTTTATAACCAAATTACTAATTTGTTTTACTAAGCATTATTTCTGCAGTTGACTGAGCCAGGTACTTCCAATATGAACTCTTGTGATAGGAAAGCCCTATCATATCTGCAAATGGATAAAGGTCTACTTTGAGTGAATGGACAGTTTTTATTTGTACTCATGCAACCATTGAGAGTTCACAACTATAAGATGACACAAAGTGTCTGGCTATTCTGAAGTATCTTTGAAGTAGCTCAGATTTAAAATTAGATACTATTTACTATTTACCTGCTATTTGCATGAAAAAACACACTTTTCAGAAGCTGCTTATGCTTGAATCGCAAATGTTGTCAACTCTCATAATTTAATTATGAATCTCATCATGTTTAGTAGTTTAATAGTCAAAGTTCCTGCAATTATAGGTTGAGACCTTCAGCATTATTTTGGTTTTTAAAAGGCAAGTTTTCAGCCCTTAAGGATGCAGAGTAAAGCCTGAAAACATAAGCTTTGGAGTCTCAGAAACCAGAAGGCAGAACCCCTCTCAGATTTATTATTATTGCTAATAATTGTTTTTGAGGTCTGACTCAGTACTTTTGAATGCTTGTAATTGGCACTAATGAGACTATTAATGACAAAGCACAGAGAACAGGCAAACTCCTACTCAGTTAGACTGGCAAAAGTTCAGAATCCTAGGAAAGAAGTCTCTAGGACATATAGCCCGAAAACATACTAGTTGAAATAAAAGATTGTCTTGCAATTCATTTTATTTTCCAAAAAAGAGACAAAGGGAAAATTGAAAACATTCATTAGGTAAAAGTTGCAAACATATGTTGATCATTTGGAAGCAATACTGTGATTAGAAACTTCAAAAGTGTTGCTTAACTTTCTTCTTTGTGTTTGTTCTCCTTTAATTTTTCTAATGGGCTTTCATTTTTCATAGAAACTATTCTGGTACTCCAGAATGCAAGAGAAGGTATATTTAAACAAGAGTCTTCCTACCAGCATTTAGAGAATGTAAATATTCTAAGTCTTTGTATTGTTTTAACTTGACATCAGAAATTTTAAATCTGACTCATTTAACAGCTTGTTCTGCCTGAGTCATACCTGCAGCACTAAGAGCATCCTGTTTCATCACTGTGCTTTTCTTGCCTGATAAAATGTCTGTGATGAAATGATTAATAATTGTCTGTTATAAAGTTCATTTTTCTTCTAGAGTCCCCTGTCTCCCACACTGAGGAGGTTTACCACTCTCAGCATTAGTTATCTATGGATGAGTCAATGATTAAGGAAGATGTCATATTTCTTACTAAATCATGCAGCGTATCAAGACTATTAAGTCTGAATTGAAGTCTTAGACACAGCATGTGGTAAAATCTGGGCTTCTCCTTCTCAGCCTAGAGAGAGATGGAAAACCTGACAAAGGATAAAATATCCTTCAACTTCTGTTGAGTTTTTGAGTCATAAAATGTCCTATCATGTCAGAGAGAGAATGGGACTGTGGAAGGCATAGGAAAGAATTCAGGAGAGCAGAGCAGGACAAATTACTTAATCTCTATTTGACTTAATTCCTCATTTGTATAATGGGGATAGAATTATTGACCTGCCAGGACTCTTAATCTATTAATGTCAGTGAAACGTTCAGTGCCATGGTGAGGTCTGCCATAGGAACACCATGGGAACACATGCTTAGCTAGTGAAATTCCAGCGTAGCTCAGGTATAGGTGTGCGGCCCGTATTAACCAAAATAGGATTTGGATGCCTAAAATGGGGGATAAGAGTGTGTCAGAGCATTTCATATATAGGCAGTACGCACAAGGCAAGTGTAACAGGTCTGCACCCCAAGGGTGTACGTGATGCCCCCGGTGGCTGTATGGTTTTTGCCAGGCTTTGTCTCTAAGGTACCCCTCCCTTTGCTTTTGTTTGCCCTGCCTTGATGTTCTTAATATATGTAGAAAGGGAGGCTGCCCATGGATCTTAGAGCAAGCCTTGGTCTTATCTCTCTGCCAGCAGATCATCCTCTCTCAGACTCTGAGGATCCCAAACAATTCTTCCCGTGTGTCCTACTGGCCTGCAAGTGCCCCAGGGCACCTGCTACCTTTGGGCTATTCATGACCTCCAAACTCCTCTACAGCTGTTCTTACTCAATACTATTCTGTGCCTTGTAGAGTCTTTGGCTTTCTCAAATTCAGCCTCCCTTTTCTCTGGCTGCAAGTCTTCAGCCCTGGCCCACTGATTTGGGTCTGGCCCTCTCAGCTTCAGCCCTCTCTGGACCTTGTGTCTCTAGCTGTGGGCCACTGACCACAGAATTTGTCCTTCTGGGCAGCTGAGCACCTGGTCTTTTGCCCTTTTGGACTGATCTCACCCCTCCTAGGCTATGGGTCCCTGACCCTGGTTCTTGCTCCTCCTGGACTATGAGTTAAACTCCCTTGGGCTACAGGTCCCTGGCCCTGGTTTATGCCTTGTTTGGACATTGGGTCCCTGGCCCATCTCCATTACTGTAGCCATTTGAGCCCAAGCCCTGGCTGAGCTCAAAGCAGTTACATGCCCCTCAGGCATGGCTCGGACCTCCACATCCCCAATAGTTCCAAACCCAAACCACTGGTTAAAACTCAAACCAAAACATAAACACTCAGCTCTAACAAAAACCCCAAGTCAGCTGGCCGTATAATAAGCTTCCCCGTCTTCCCTTGGGTCCTATTCCCCTTGCAGCAAGCATTCAGTGCCTTACTGGTGTTATCAGGGCATTCTAGGAGTCAGCAGACTCCTACTTCCATGGTAGGAGCTCTTCACTCTACGGCTAGCAGGGTCAGACTACCTGCCTAGACTCAGGCACTAGCTTTATGAGTCTCCTAACACCAGCCCCACCTGGTCAGGTAATTCTGCAGGCAGTCCCCAGGAGTTTCCCTTCTGTGCCTGATGATCCACCTGCTCTCTCTGCTAAGACTTAGCTCAGCTGTCTCCAGCCCACTGCTTCTGGGCTGCCCTCCTGCCTGCCCTTGGTGCATTTTACTGTCTTGCCTCCAGTCCCTAGGGTGAATACCTTCCCAGGGTTAGCCTCTACCTGTGATTCAGAGGTCTGTCTGTTTGCTGGCAGGCAGTTCACTAGCACAGGGGTCAGCAAGTGTGCCAGTGTGGCACATGAGGTCATTTTACTCTGCATGCAACAGTTGGCCTGGGTTCTGGGCAGCTGTTGCCGGCCATGGAGCCTGGATTGCTCCCAGCAGGTGGCAGGGAGGCTGTAAGCGCTATTGTGAGCAGCCTAGACTCTGTGGCAGGCAGTAACTGCCCAGGGCCCCAGCTGGATGTGGCAGGCAGCTGGGAGACTGCAACTGGTACACAGGGTCATGAACCCTGGAGCAGCATGTACACCTTGGTGCATGGTGGCGAAGGGGCCTGTGGCAGCACAACCCTGGACCTTTCCCCACTGTGCATGCTGAGGTGCACATGTAGCTGCTACCACCACAGAGTTGGGCTGGGGCTCTGGGCCCTGGTGCAGCTTTTTGCAGCAAGCCTGCTGCTTGCTGTGAGCAGCCTTGGTTCCATAGTAGCATGGCACCTGCATGCGCACCTTGGAGCACACAGCGGGAAAAGGGCAGGGGACACTGTATCCCCAGCCTCTTCCCCACTGTGCTCTCTGAGGCATGCGTGCAGGCACTACCAGCAGTAAGCTGGACCAGGACTCTGGACCCCAATGTAGCCACTTGCAGGCTTGAAGTTGCCTGCTGCAAACAGCCTGGGCAATGGGTAGACCCCTGCCACCTGCCACAGAGCCCAGGCTGCTTGCAGCAGGCAGCTGTGAATCTGCAAGTGGCTGCATCCGGGTCTGGAGACCTGGTCCAGCTTATTGCTGTGCTGTGCATGGAGCACAGTGGGGAAGGGGCTGGGGCTGCGCTGCTACAATAAGGATTGGGTCCCTCGTGGCTCCTTTGCTATCCACCCCTGGCACGCCAAGTCCAGTTTGCTGTATTTTTTGGTGCTTGGCCCGAAAACATTGCTGACCCTTGCATTAGCAGCTAACTTGTTTCAAGCTTCTAGTCCTCCATGATTCAGCTTAGCCTATTATGGTTTTCTCTTAAAGTAATAGGAGCTTTCTGTTAGAAAAAAAGTTATTTCTGACAGTGGCAGAGATTGTTTTTGATTTTCTGTTTCTGTGGTGTCCCAAAATACCACTAATTCTTTGTGGGGCAAGTTCTCCATTCCAACAGATAAACTAGTGGGAGAGGAAGAGTCCTTCTGAAACTCCAAGTTTAGGTACTTCGATCTGACTCTGATTTGACTTGTATAGACTTACCATATTTCCAGTTTCAAAAAAGAGGACAGCTGTGGTGGGGAGGGGGTATATGATTGTGAAGGAGGAAGTGATATGCCCATATTCTGCCTCTCATTCCCGAGCCACAGCCCCCCAGCCCTGCTGCTGCCCCTCACTCCTGACTCATAGTACCCCATCCCCCAAACCATGCTGGTGCCCCTCACTTGCAATCCGTAGCCTCCCCCCACCCTTAGTCCCTGCTGATACCCCTTACTCCTGACCCACAGCCCTCTGCCCCCCAGATCTGCTGCCCATGCAGCCCCAATGCCAGCAGGCGCACACACGCCCCCCTTCCTGCAGCTGCTGGGGCCTGTGCACAGACCATGTGATGTTCTGGCCTCCAATTACCTTCCCCCACTGCTGCCAGCCTTAAGTAGCTCCTTACTGGGACACTGGGAAATGCCAGAAAAGTGGAGGCACAGCAAAAATCCCAGACATTTGCTGATATTTTTAAAAACTGCCCACACGGAGATGGGAGAACCCAAAAAGAAGACATGTCTGGGAAAACTTGGATATATGGTAACCCTAATGTGTATCAGTAAGAACGAGCAATAATTAGAATGGAATCAATGAAGTTACCATTATGAATCTAGTATAAGTGTTGTAATTCTCAGGCCTTCAACTTTTTAAAAGCAAATAATTTTTTAAAGCAAAGCATTCTATGGGCAGGAAGTTGTTGGGCTCAAACGAGCTCAACAAAGTAGTTATCCAGCCTCATCTTGAAACCTCCAAGGATGGTGACTGCAGGACCTCTGCTTATCAGCCCATCGAGAAAACAAAGCCTCTCTCTCATTAGTTCAAACTCTTCTTAAACAGTTTTTTGCAAAACATTTTTAAGGAAGAAGGAAGGGACATTACCAGCTGACCTGTTGATTAGCTCCTAAAAGCTCTAAGTAGACATTATTCTGTCTGCTTTTGTTCCAGTGAAATTGGAGACACACACACAGACATCCCTCAGCTTTAGCTAGCATATGCCAGCTGGGGTCTGTGCTGTGGTGGGTGGAGGGGAGATCTCTACTTGAGCAGAGAGCGGTGAGGGGTGGGGCATGGGGAAGGCAGATGCTGCTGTCTCTTGGCTGCAGTCTCCACCTTCTTCTCAGCCAGCCGGAGCTCCAGCTAAGGAGGAAAGGGGGTGGGGGGCCAGCCCTGCTCTCTGGAGCAGACAGCCCAGCCCAGTCCAGGGCTAAAAAGCATGCTGGGATACTAGGGGACTTTGTTTAAATTAAACCAGGAAGGAAGTTCTATAAACTGTTTTGACCCAAATCAGTTAAGTCTGATGCTGAATTCAACCAGGTTTATCTTAAACCAGTTTTGGCCATTTTAAAACTAGGTTATGTGCACTGAACATCTGTTCTGTTACAGGTTTCAACCAATTTTTGATATCTTAAACCGTGCTTAGTATGAGTAGTTGGCTCATAGGCTCTTTCTTTGAAAACCCAATGGGCTATATAACCAACAGTTCATATTGCATTTTATGCTTATCAAAAAAGACTTTTTCCCAACCTACTAACATAGGAGATTCTTACGTGCTGGATCAAATTATGTTAGCGTGTTCTTATTTTGTATCACTGGAGATGAAATCATTGAGAAAAATGATTTTAAGAATGTATGCAAGTATTAGCTTATACAAATATTTACTTATCCAAACAGTATTCACAAATGCACACATGCAACTGTGCCAGTATTACGTCACTGAGCTGATACATTTAAAAAGAAGCTAATTATACCAAATATAGCATCATGTGTAAGTCTGTCTGGTTTTACAGGATACTACACTCTATTCAAGGGTTTCTAACTTTGGGGAGAAACCCTCTTCTTTGTGCCAAAGCTGCTTAGATGTAAGTCTTTTCTCTCTCCTTCCCCCCAAAAATATGTTTTTACAACTTACACTTGACTCAATGTGTTGTTTTGAGTTAAGTCTAAGTAACAGAAGCTGATTCAGGATGTAAGTATGGCTGAGCCACTAGGTAATTGTGACCCTAATATAATCAAGTTAGCCATGCTCACAGCCAGGGAGATCATACTAGGACACTTTTTAAGAAGGGAAACTTGAAAAAAGTATTTTCGAAACTATGTGAAGGGAAAAGTTTAAAAGATGAAAAGCCAGAGATCAGCATGGATGCTTTTAATGAATACTTCATTATAGCTGCCAAAGAAAATCACAGGTAGAAACAGAACAGTATGGTTAAATAGCAAAGTACAAGTGCTTACTCAGACTAGAATCTCAGCCCATGTGAATCTAAGCTTTAGCAAGTATGTTGTAGAACAGTGGAGTCAGCCTTTTTGGTAGTTGTGCTACAGATTAGTCCCGCATTCTCCCCAAGGGCCATTCTGATCCCCTTCCTCTGCCCAATCTGCTGCTTTTTTTCTGGTTCCTTCCCTGTGTTCCTTGCCTAATCTGATGTTCTGCTGTCTGCTTCCAGCCTTATTTGCTGCTGTGCTGCCTATTTCCTCCCCCATCTGCTGCATGCCACACAGAGGCCACTTCTGTGTGCGCCACAGGTTGGCCACCCCTGTTGTAGAAACTGTGGAAGGCCTGGTCCTATAGAAATAGATCCCACTGATGCAAAATGTCTCTTAAATTTAGATTGGAGAAGGATTAGGAGGAAATTGAAGAATAAGAAAAAAAACAGAAAAGGGAAAAAGAAAAAAGAAAACCAAACCCAGATCCAGAATGAAATACAGTAAGTCAAAGAGATCACCAGACTGCTAGTGGAACAAACAAGGGGCTGAAGGGTCAAATTCTATTACCTTTGTCATGTCAAAATGGGAATGCTCACAGAATAGAATACCATGACTAAAGATAGTAGAATTTGGACCCAAATTATTTGTACCCTGATCATTTTAATACTTAATACAATTTTAAACAGGGTTATCTTGTATTGGTCTCTCAGAGGAATAAGTTAAATTGTTAGTAAACCTACTAATGAACTAACAGTTTCCTATCCATGTGTGTTTTGAAGATGGTAGTTAAAGGCTGTAAAAGTGAGGCAAAGCCAGAGGTAAAGGTACCAAAAAGAGAAGCTAGAACAACTTGAGAAATTAGGTGGATTTACATTGTATTTAACATTTTATTTTATGTTTTGCTTTAAAAATTAAAACAAATCTTTCAGTTGCAATAAATCCCCAGGCCCAGATGGTCTCCTCCAAAGGAGGGCTGGAAGAACTGAAAAATGAAGTAGTTACACTGACAAAAAAATGTCAACTCTATCATTGTAGTGCACCATATCGTACATTATTTGAACATCTATGGCTTGATCCTACTCTGCCTTAGTAATCTATGCTTTAATATGTATTATATTGGCAAATACATCTACAAAGTGGTTGGAAGATTAAAAATAATACAGTTAGGTAGTACTTTATGTGCTTAGTGTACTGCATGAATATTAAACAGATTATTCATCAAAGCAACCCCTTAAGACTGGTGGGAAAATGTTGCTACTTCCATTTCACAAAACTTGTATTTGTATTTACTGTCTTTGGAAGACATAGTGGGCAAATTTACACATGCATTAATAAGTTTTTACTAATGCACATTAAATGTAGTACCTCCAACATGAGGTACTAAATAAATACACGTTAGATTGTGCTAATGTGCAGTAGTGCAAGCTTTTTTAGTGCTTAATGTGCAGTAGCCTATTGTACTGTGCATTAGTGTATTAGCACTTTGTTGTGCTGGTTTAAGGTGCTGTAGAATAGGTTACTGTGGATTAAAGCACTAGTCCCATGCACTGTGTACATCCCAGTGATGGTCCCTGAATTAGAATTAGGGCCTTTCTGACCCCTTGTTTATACTTTTTTCCTCAACCACACAGAATACCAACACTGGACTCCCTGATAGATACTAATAACAGTCCCATGAAGGAATCAGTTTTAAACAAGTGAGCTTTCTTTTGTTATTGGGAAAATTAGTTGTGGAAAATTAATGCCAATAGAACTGTGAAGTACAATAGTAACGTACCCGTCATGAACCCCATCATATTTTAGAATGATGTGGGATATCATGATTGTTTTCTTGAGTTTGTTTTATTGGTATGGTATGTATGGTCTTATTGAAAAGTTAATGTTAAGCTGTATTCTTTTATGCTACTTTTAATCACTGTAAGCATTATGTTATGCTGTCTGTAGATACCTTAATGATTTTGGACATGGTTTAGTCAGAGGAGCTGAGAGATGCATACCCTGAAAATGGAGCATCTCTTGTCATTGAGTTCTAGGACAAAGACAATTGCCACTCTAATACAGGCAGAAGGTCTGTTGTTGGGACTGGCACACAAAGGACTGACTGACTGACTGCAGTGGGAAAATCAACTTGTCAATAGCAAAGGCATCTCAGAGAAATGGGCCATTAGCTAGAGGGATATAGGAGAACCTTGTCTGCCATTAGCTGGAGGAATTTCAGATGTCCAGGAAGGAAACTGTAGCTGTGTTGGTCTAAGGACATAGGCAAGTCAGGTTATTTGGATAGATGTGGTATTTTTTATGAGATCAACTGAGTAGCTGGAAAAAAGTTCTTTGCAAGCTTTCAGGCACAATCACCTGTCTTCAGGCATAGGGCATCTCCGCTGTTCTGAGATCTCCAAGGAACGAAAGACGCTAAAAGTGTGACAGGATGCCAGTGAGAATGTAAATAGGTGGAAATTGGGAAAACAAAAGGTAGAGAAGGGAAGCGGAGTGGGGGAAATGAAAGGTAAGTAAGGGAGACTCTACTGAGTAGTTGGAAAAAAATATGAAACTGGAGTAGTCTCCCTTACTTACCTTTGGCTCCCCACCCCTCCCACCCCCCACCCCTTCCCTTCTCTAGTAATCTCAGGGCAGACCTTGACCTGTTTCCTGGGACAAGCAGCAGCACAGCAGAGAGAAACTCAGGGCTGTGAGGGTACCCCACAGATGGGCTTTGACAATACTGACAGAGCTTTTTTGTAGACTAAATGAATAAAATAGTAAAGGTAAGTAAGAAGAAAACTACATTTTTGGACGCTTTCTTGTAAGATGTTTTTAAGAAAACTTGGTCACTCTGGGTTGAGAGAGGGCTTTTGTCATGGGTTAAAAGGAAAGTCGGACAAAAAAAGAAATAAACCTCATCTTGTCATGATGTGTGAACCCTATTATTTGTAACGAAACCTTAGTGGATGGCTGGAGCACCACTTTGAAACACTTACTCATTTTCATTCATGAGCAACAGCAGAGTGTATTTAGAAAGGAAAAGGAACCTTTATTTGCTATCATGGGCTGTGAGGCTAGGTGCAGGGGAGTAGCAGAGTTCTCCCTCCATTTCATGAGAGGCACGGCATAATGTGTTCCTGAGACTTCTTGTGTTTCTGAGACTGATAAACATTTTAAGTGAGGACAGAGCACTGTGAACAGCTACCAGAGACATCACCAGCTTCAGACTCTGACTGGAAGCTCATTTACTCCACTCAGCCCTTGACATTAGGACCTTAGGCAGGTATGGAGAAGTTGGAGGAAGGGGGAAGGAGAAAGAGAAAAGGAAGAGCAATAAGGGCAGGGATTGGGGTGGGGGTAAAAGGGAGTAATTAAAAAAAAAAAAAAGGGCGGGGGAAATAGGTGGGAGGGGGTTGTGGGTTTTTTTAGAGAAACGGGTGTTGCGGACTGAAAGAGCAGATTCAATGGGCAAGCCGGGTAGTTAGGCAACAATGTTTTAAGATTCCCTGCGGAGCAGGCAGTCTGGCCTGGACTAGGCAACACTAGGGCCAACCTGAGGACACTGCCAATAGAACATGTTCTAGTAAAGTCAGCCAAACATGTTTTTCATCTTTCTTTGAGTCCCTTAAGATGAAAATACAGTTGCTTCTCAGAGGGTTCCTGGAGTGTTTTCCCATGCCTGACAGAGGTCTCTCTGAGGTAGAAACGCTAAGGCACATTAGTCCCATTCACTGCAAAGTTGTAACCTTTAGACAAATTTAGAGTAAACTGCCAGGGGCATTTTCAGCTGTATTCACATTTTGATAGTGTCTCCATCAATTTTATATTTACACACTTGGTCTATCAGCCAACAGTCTATCAGCAGCTGGCAACTAGCAAATGTTTTAGAAACGAGGAGAGGGCCAGCAGAGGTAGATGCATGTATATTAATTGTTGCTATGGTTTTGTATCTAATACAGCATTTCCTAGAAAGCAGGAGGGACAAAACCATCCCTTCATGTCATGGAATATCATTCTAAGCCTTCACTGCACCTGGATTCACTAGCAGTTTCTTTGAATACTGCCCGTGTTACTTTATGCTGTGCTTTGTTTTTTTTGTCTTGTCCTTCATCATGCCATTAGCGGATGCCAATCTGATCTTGCTTTACTGATCTATTTTTGCAAGAGAAAGGCCGCTCAACCTACAGTGCGTAATGTAAATTTCACCAATAGTAACCAAGCATTCTACTAGGGCTGTGCGACTTGGCAGCAATCCGATCCAGCTTTGGATCCGGCCGCTTAGGATGGCCACAATCCGATCCGGAGCTCTGGACTGGGTTTCCGCCTCAATTCGGCCAAAGTGGCTCCGAAGCTTCGTAGCCACCTCAGAGATCCGGCCGTAGGGTATAATGGGGAATCAATGGAAGATCTATAACTTTGTTGTTTTTTGTATGATTTGGATGAAGTTTGCAGGGGTGGTAGCCCCTAAGAGCATGAAGTCTGCCAAGTTTCAAGAAGACTGGTGCAGCAGTTTGGAGGGAACTGTACCCCAAATTCTTGAAAGCCAAACTCATGTCACAGCTGTGTGTTACACCACAGGGGGCTGAAAACTGCAGGGGTGGTAGCTCTTGCCGAGGCCACAAAGCCTGCCAGCTATGAGCGTGTGTCCTAGAGCAGGCCTGAGTGAGTGCTGGGCCCTGCCAGGCCATGAAGCCTGTCTGCCAGCTGTGTGTGTCTTGCAGGGGGAGTCTGTTGTTTGGGGCCCTGCACCCCAAGCTGCTGACAGGCAAAATTCGTGATGTGGGTGGATGACTGTGTGTGTTAAGGTGCACCCTTCCTGGTGCTGGGGCCTCTGCACAACACGGCAGTGTGCCCCACTGAGGTCTTCTCCCCTACAGCCTCACTCCCGGTCTTCCGCTTTACTTGACAACAGGTACAATAACTTAGCTGGCTCAACACCAGTAGCATCAGCAGCAGCAGCATCAAAGGTACCCACGAGAAACTGTCACAGAGCCTGTCTTTTTAGAAAGGAATTGACAGCAAGAAGTTAAGATGTCGTGTTGTGTTGGACATACGATGTTACTCATGGTGTGTGATGGCTTATCTTGTGTTTTTATGTCTATGTGTGTATTATGAAAAAAGGAGTATTTAAAAAATGTATCTTTGGAAGCTTTAGAGTTGAAAACCCCCTTGTCAGGCTGAGGAAGTACCTGCAGTTGGTCCTGGATGGAAGGAATAGTAAAGAAGCCAGAGGCTGGCCTGGCCTGCAATGCAGGCAAGAAAGTCAGTCAGTGAAAATGGAAATGGAGGTGTCAGAGGGTGAAGGACAGGCTAGGATGAGGGGTAAGGGGGATGTAGCACCGCATGTAAAAGTGCAGAGGTGCCTGGGTGTCAGATGTCTGGCCGGTCACAGTGTGCCAGAACTCCACTGTGTATATTGAGTCTGTGAGTTACTGTTCCTACTACCTAAGAGGTTGACAGGTACTGCAGGTACATCCTCAACCTGACAAAGTGGTTTTCAGCTCTAAAGCTGGCATCCCAGGCAGCTAAGCTGATCTCACTGGGAGCCTCACAACTGCACTACAACCTGTAAGTGTCAGGCCTATCAAAGACCTATCAGGTCCGGGGATTCCCCAGCCAGGACTTTGTGCGTGCGTGTGTTAGCTGGAGGTTATGGTGCCTCCTCCCCACCATTCACCAGGGGATTGTTGGTCCTGGCATTTATGGAGCTGCCACACTGCCAGCAGTCCCACCAGGCCTCCCTACCCTGGCAGGATGCAGTTTTAGTGGTCATGCCCAGGACCTGGGGCCGCCTCCTTCCCCATAGCCCCAATCCCATACTTCCAAGCTCGTCCTGGCAGGGGAATGAGCTCAGCAGCGACATGTTCTTCCCCTGCTGGCTGGTAGTGCAGTTAGTGCCCCCTCCAGCTGAGAGCGGGGCATCGGCTTTTCAAAACCTCAGAAAAGGAAATTGGTGCAGATGGAGTGAGGAGGGTGGCTCTCAGTCCATCTGCAAGTGGAGCTTGGGGAACCCCAGCAGCGGGAGGTTCACCTTTAGGAACACCAGCCACTCCATCAACATAGGATCCAAGCAGGTGTGGTGGGGTGTCGCAGCATCCCCAACAATGCTGAACACCCACTTGCTTGGAACACTAGTCGGTGGACAGGACAGGTGTTGCCGGGCATCTGTCTGCAGCTTGCCCAGTAGCAAAGGGGTCACATTCCAGGGGCTCCACATCCTCAGTGAGAGAGGTAGGCACCGAAGCCTCGGTGCTACCTGCCTAAGGCTGAGGTCTGGTGCATTTGGACCCCAGCATTGAAGCCATGCCCATAGCCTACATTGGCAGTGGATGGTGTGGAGGATACTGGCTGGTGCTGGTGTTGGTACTGGCGCCAGTGATGGGAGTGCTGGCACAGGAAAGTGAATCCCCCTCTTCGACATCCTCTCACCTCTGCACTTCGGCCTCCCTGACTTTGTTCATCAGCACTTGCGTCCAGTGATCAAGGGTTTTGGGGCTGCCAGTGCACGTGCTCCCCTTCACCCTTGGGTCGCACATGCCCACCATCAAGTGGACTGTACTGGACTGCAAGGGATCCAGTTGTCTCCTGATGCCCTCCTTCAGCTGCCTCACCAGTGCCTACACGTTTGGTGACAGTGGCCTGCCCCAGCCAGGAACATTGATCCCTGGAACTTCTCCATTTGGTTCTCCAGTTCCCTCACTAGGGGCATCACCTGGCTAAGGAGGGCATCACCAGCGCTAAGGGTTTCGGTGGCCTTGAGGAAGGGCTTGAGGACCACCAACATCTGGGAGATGGTACCCCACTCAGCTCTGTTCAGGGGGGTGCTGATCCCTATCTCCCCAAGCAAGGCCATCTCATGGATGGCCTTCTGTTGCTCCACCAGCCTCTCAGGCATCGGATATGTGGTGTTCCACTGAGTCTCCACAGCCGCATGATTTTGTGCTGCGGAATACTCAGCTCTGCCTGTTTCTCCGGCAGCACCTGGCCCCCCTTGATGCTGTGGTGGAAGTAGCCTGCCACCTTCCTGCATTTTGAAATCAGCTGGCTTGTAGTAGTACTGGTGGTAGTGCTGTCACCAGCAGCCCTGTCCCGCTCCAAGGCATCCCCCACTATTAGGTACAGCTTGTGTGCCACACAGAGGATGCCAACAAAGTTGGCATCACAGACAGCCTTCACCATATTGGCCCCGTTGTCGGTGACCATGAACCCGCAGGTGAGCTCAGACTGCCCAGCGAGCCGCCCCTGCACCATGTGGTTCATGTCCCCCATGATCTCCTTTGCTGTGTGGGATTTATCCAGCACTTCAGCTTGTAGTAGAGCCCACCGATGGCCTGACTGATCGCAACAGTGCCCCATGAGGGAGAGGTAGGCGTGATTGCCACCCCAGCTGCTCCAGATGTTGGAGGTGAAGTGCAAGGCTACCTGCGGCCCTGCCTTACACAGCTTCCCCTTCAAGTAATCCCTGGATGCCTGATACAAGGAGGGCACTGCTGCCCTGCTAAAGGAGGTGCATGCGGGCACTCTGTAAAATGGGGCCAGAAGTGCCATGAATCACCTGAACCCTGGTTACTCAACTGTGGAGAAGGGCAGGCTATTCAGAGCAAGCATCTCCCCAGTGCTCTGGGTGATCTTGCATGCCTTGGGAATGTGCTCCCCTTTCTGTCCACTTTTCACGTGGCCTGCCTCTGCTTTGGGATAAGGGAGCTTTGGAGAGAGTGGGGACTTCCCTTTCGGCACACTTGCATTGGTTTCAAGCAGAGCAGCAGGAAGAAGGGGGTGATGCAAGGGCAGCAGCATGGCCGTGGTGGTGAAGTGTCTCACGTCCTTGCCACGGCTCATGTGACTTTGGCAGTGCTGGCAGATGGCAAACCTGGGATCATCTGCCACCTCAAAATGATTGCATACTACACTACTCCCCTGCTTCTGGGTGGAGGGTGAGGATCCTGCCTTTTCCCCCTTCTCAGCAGGCTGAGGCTGAACAGCAGGAGGAGCTGCCTCAGCTGAGCCATTTGCCTCCACAACCTCAGCCTCCTCCGAGGTGCTGTTTTCCAGAGAAGACCTGGGTCTAGGGGAACCATGAGGGGCGTGGAGCACTAACTCTGATTCCCTCTCAGGCCCCAGAATTGCTTGAGCCAGTGTGCTCAGCATCCCTGGTTCCAGCTCCAGCTCCTCCTCTGGCAGTGGGCTGAGAGCTGAAATTGGGGTGGAAGAGGCAGTGATTCCACTGCTGGTGCCCACTTCTGGAATGAACAGAGGTGGTGCAGGTACAGGGACGTTAGGTGCAGACACCGCTCCCACCGCCTGGCTTCCAGTGGCAGCACCGATGTCATGGCTGCTCGGGAATAGAATGTGTCTGTGTCTGGGACGGGGGTGGAACTTGCAGCTCTAGCTCTCTCCTTACCCCTCTCCCTCCCCTGCCAGAAGACCTGGCACCTGCCTTTCCAGCACGCTTCATATTGATCTTTCCTGTGCTGCAAAAGGTCTGTGTGTGTGTGTGTGTGTGTGTGTGTAAGAATCCTTTTGTATATCTGTCTGGCTTGTTCTCCTGTGAACATCTGTGTCTATCTTGTACTGTGAATGAAACTATTTGTGCGTCTTCTTTTTGGCTCTCACAATATTGTCTATCTTGTAGTGTGAATGAAATTATTTGCGTGTGTTCCTGTGTCTCAATATATTATCTGTGTCTTGCTCTTCTGTAGATGTCTTTTTCTTCTTCCACTCTAATTTTTTTTTTCTATATTCTGGGTCTCTGTGTATGTGCGTGTGTGTGCATGCATGTGTGTGTGCGTGCAAGCAAGCAATCTGTGCCTCCCTACACAGTGATAGATAACACTGGCTGGGAAAATACAACTGTCTTTTTGCAAAGTTTCCAAAACAAGTTTCCAAAAAAATTAATTCAAAGAAATAAATTGAATTGTAATACTACTAATAATTGAATTGAATAGCTAAGCTAAGTTAAGCTAAATCCTAACCACTCCTTTATAACACAAAAAAGCAGCAGACACGTCTCAGTCGCAGTGTCCCTCTCTCACACAGCTGCTGACAGGGAACAAGCTGCAAAAGGCCCAAAAGGGCTGGAAACAAGGGGTTTTATACTTTTTTTAGTTCCACCCCCACAGACTCTGCCATTGATTGGAAAGGTAGCCAGAGAGAAATCCTTCTCACTGGCTACCTACAGATGTCAGTCTCCCCCGCTCCCCCTCCCTCTTTTAAATTCCTTCAAAATGGCTGAAGCGGATCTGAAGCATCTGGAGTGGGTCTGAAGTGCTTCAGATGCCCCCAACCCGCTCAGGACACCATTACTGGTATTCCGCTTTGACCTGGAAGTGCCGCTTCGGACGCCGAAGCATCCAAAGCAGGTCCGGATCCAAAGCAGGATTTGAAGACTTGCACAGCTCTACGTTCTATCTAAGATTTTTATGCAGTTGATATATATTGTATAGCGATAGTTTTTCTTTCTAGCAAGCTCCACTCTGTTTGGTATTTGTAAAAGGTGACTAAGAGCCCAGGATTTGTAATAGTTTGAGGTTCTAATAACAGAGACAAAAAAGGAAGATTGTGCCTTGTTGAGCATGATGGGTTTTTTCCTTTTAGTTACTATTCAGTTGAAAGCTCAAAGTAATTTTAGCCTGATCCATCATTTTTCCGACAGGGAAGTCAGTAAATGATTAGACCAGCCATTAAGTTTTATATGCGCTTTGTCTCAAGCAATCACAGCTGTTACAATTTACAGAAAAACATAGTACAGGTTATATAGCTTCTATTGTTTCTAAAGCATACATCATGTTCCTCAAAATATTACAAAATGTGTCTGCTTCTTAGTGTATAGATACAAGCAAAACATGGCTTTCAAATATTGTTTTTTGACCGGAATAATATATTTTGCCAAGTACACAAGTTAAGCTAGAAGGAGCAGAACATTAGTTAAGGAAAAGTACCTGATAAGGGAAATTTTAAATCATTTATCTGGAAAGGAAAATAGGTACAAACATTGTTACTCTGTCTTTCACCTTTCTGTGGAAGCAGTGATTGGCTTTGATTATAGACTGCAAAGGATGGACAAAATATGGTGTAAGATAACTTCCCACCCCCATACCTCTGCTGATTCTTGCAGTGGTTCAGAATAACTTTGTATGGATGGTGCACATGGGTAGAAATAATCTCAGGGAAGCAAATGTATTGATAGAGTTTGAACAAAATGAAACACTGCAACTAGCAAACGCTTCTACTTCTTAACTAGATGGCTCCACATGTCACATGTAGGATCAATTTTACATCTATTTCTTATTTTAGCCTGTGTACCTGTAGTACCTATGTTCTTCAATAAGAGTTCTATATATTACCCCTGTCCCAGCTGACACTCACTTCATTGTGTATTTCAGACTTACAACTTGGACCCAGTCACCGATTCACCCCAGGACAGTTGCTTCTTGGGGTTTACCATAGTTTCATAAATGGTAGGGTCGGAAGGGACCTGATCACATCATCAAATCTGACCCCCTGCCATGGCAGAAAAGAGTACTGGGGTCAAATGACCCCAGCAAGGTGTTCATCCAGCCTCCTTAAAGACCCCCAGGGTAGGGGCCAGCACCACTTCTCTGGGAAGTTGGTTCCAGATCCTAGCCACCCTGACCATGAAGTAGCACCTCCTGATATCTAGTATGAATCTACCCTCTGCCAGCTTGTGACTGTTATTTCTAGTCACTCCTGGTAGTGCTCGGGGGAACAGGGACTCCCCCAGTGCCTGCTGGTCCCCCCTGACTAGTTTGTAAATGGCCACTAGATCCCCCCTCAGCCTTCTCTTGTGGAGGCTGAACAGGTTCAGGTCCCATAGCCTCTCGTCCTAGGGTCTGCCCTGCTGCCCCCTGATCATGTGAGTGACCCTCCTCTGGACCCTCTCCATGCTGTCCACATCCCTCCTGAACTGCGGTGCCCAGAACTGGACGCAGTACTCCAGTTGCGGCCTGACCAGTGTCACATAGAGGGGGAGGATCACCTCCTTGGATCTGCTTCAGATGCATCTGTGGATGTGTAACAAGGTATGATTGGCCTTCCTGACTGTGTCCCCACACTATCAGCCCATGTTCATTTTGGCATCAATGATGACTCCAAGATCCTTTTCTGCCTCTGTACTGATGAGAAGACAGTTCCCCAGCCTGTAGGTATGTTGCTGGTTCTTCCTCTCCAGGTGTATCACCTTGTACTTGTCAGTGTTGAAACTCATCCTGTTCTCATCCGCCCACCCCTGTAACCTGTCTAGGTCTGATTGCAGCCTATTCCTCCCTTCTAGCGTGCCCACTTCCCCCCACATCTTAGTGTTGTCTGCAAATTTGAACAGGGGGCTTTTTTACACCCTCGTCCAAGTCTCTGATGAAGATGTTGAACAGTGCGGGCCCGAGGACCGAGCCCTGTGGAATCCCACTGGCCACCTCCCTCCAGGTCAAAAATGACACATCCACCACCACTCTCTGGGTGCAGCCTCTAGCCAATTAGCAACCCATTTGACTGTGTAGGTGTTGACACTACAGTCCCCCAGTTTTTTAATGAGAATTGAGGGAGAGACAGTGTCGAAGGCCTTCCTAAAGTCCAGAAAGACTACATCCACTGCTATACCCGTGTCTAAGGATTTTGTGACCTGGTCATAGAAGGCCACCAGGTTGGTCTGACAGGACCTGCCTCTGATGAACCCGTGTTGGTTGCCCCTAAGCATAATCTCCCCTGCTGGCCCCTCATGGACATGCACTATGATAATTCTCTCAAAAAGCTTCCCCAGGATCGAGGTAAGACTAACTGGCCTATGGTTTCCTGGGTCCTCCTTCCTCCCCTTTTTGAAAGTGGGAAAGACACTGGCTCTTTTTCAGTCCTCTGGCACCACACCAGAGCACCATGAGTGCTCGTAAAGCTGTGCCAGGGGTCCCGCAATGACCTCAGCTAATTACCTCAGCACTCTGGGGTGGAGATTGTCAGGACCAGCTGATTTAAATATGTCCATGGTGTAGGTGCCCCTGCACACCTCCTTGCTGATTTAAATATGGCACTGTTTTTAAATATGGTGCCAGCTGATTTAAATACGACCATGTGGTACACATGGATATTATTAGGTTTACTTTTGTGGTGTTTAGTTTTTAACTATAGTTAGTGCAAAGCTGTGTTCAGTTTTATTCTTCTTATATCTGTATGTATTACTATATTTGATATAATGTTATTTTGATGTTTCTTTGTATTACATGCAAGAATGTGTCAGTAAGACAGTGATTAACTTAAATGGCCATCACCTATTTATACTTGAAGAGACAGTGGCTGAGAATTAGCATTTGACTTAGATTGTTGATTTGTGGTGCATAGTGAGATGCTCTGAGGCACATTAAACCAGGATCTAGATTAGACCAGCCATTAAGTTCAACCACAGACCGTGATACATTTACATTTTAAAGAAGAGCTAGAAGCTTGACATCTAGTTAGACAAACTCACATGGGGGAGAGAGAGTATATTAGATTAATAAATCTACATGTCTGAAAAGCTGCTAGTCTGGTAAACATGTACTTTCTGGGGGCAAGTTATTGGCATAGTGTGAACCTCCTCTCTTGCCCCCCTTCCCCCCCCGAAATGAAGGGATAACTTATGTTAATAGCCAGGTAAACAATAGTTAGGGACCTACCGAGATCATGGCAGAAGTGGGCTGTGCAGCACCTCCTTTAATTTTGCAGGTTCCCCCAAGCATTCCCCTCCACACTACTGATTAGCAGAGGGGCCCCTGTGGCCCTCCCGCTTGTTGCTGATCAACTGGGGGTTAAAAACGGTGCCATATTTAAAACTACAGTTCTTGCCTTCCTTCCAATCAGGAGCAAGGAGCATGGCCCCTCTGCCAATCAGCAAGGAGGTATGCAGGGGAACCTGTAAGATTAAAGGAGCTGCAGCACAGCCCGTTTCTGCACTGACTTCTGTAGGTCCCTAGCAACAGTACTAGACAGCATGGCTTAGTCCATTAGTATTATGGAGTCAGTTGGTTTGTATCTTAATTCTGCAGTTGGTGCACTTCCACTTTCCCACCCAATCTTTCTTCAGTGTGAGACACTTCCTTTACAGTATCTAGAACCCTTTGTTAGGTGCCTACACTCTCTTTTTTCCTCCAATAAGCTCTGCAAGCAAGGGGGTCCAGCCAAGTAGTCAGAACCTGGTTTGACATCCTCTCAACCCTATTGTATGGCTGACAGATTTATTCAGATGTCAAAACATCTTGGTAGTCTACTCAGCCAACCAAGATTTAACTGAAACACACTTGTCCATTGATCACCTATTCCTTAGCCTCACTGGGAGTTTCTGGAAGTAGATAGCCCTTTGAGGCTGCTTAACAACCAACACATGATTAAAAATGTTACCTGAATCACATATAATATTTAACTGAACTAATGCAGGAATATTGGTTTCTGTGGGCAGAATGATAAGACGGAACTTGACCCTTCATGAAACTGAAGAGCGAAGAAAAGATGACGTTATTAAGCACATAACTGTGTGTATAACAGTCTGGAAATATTGAAGTTGTTATACAAACTGCTCAAGTGCTATAAAGTATAGGTAATTTTAGTTCAGAAAGTAATTATTAGTTTGCCTGATATTGCCTGAGACCTTGCAAGGACAGTAATAAGGTGGCATTTGTTTGAGTATAGCAGGAATATACCAGGAGCTTTGGACTGACAGGGAGTTTGGTCCACTTTTTTACATGTTCTAATCCAGAAATGGCTAAGGGAAAATGGAGGGTTAGTTACCGCTTGAGAGAAGTGTTTGAACATATGGTAGTGAGTATTTGGTATAATACCTTAACTGATATTATCTATGGTTTCTCTGAGATGAGCATTTAACTGGGCTCTTTTTATAATGACAGATTGATTCATATAACTTAAAATAAGATATCGTTAGGAATCAGAGAGATTGCAATAGGGAAATAAGAATCCCAATTCTTAAATATTTGTTCCATTACAAATCAGGAACCATAATGCACAAAGGCTTATATGCTGGAACTAAGTAAATGCAATTATTATAAGGCACCTGACAGAAAATTGTTGAGGATTTATAGTCATATTCTACTCTAAATGTTAACAGTTTTTGAATATGACACTTCCACAAAAAAGTGGCTTCTCATGCATATTTTGAATTGCATTTGCTTACTATACAGACTAAAATAAGTATTTCCTACCCTTTACATTTGATCATTTTTGAGTCGATACAAGCACAGGCAACTATTCCCGCTTGGAATACTAGTAGGCTTGTTAAGCAAGTTCAAATTAAGGACTATAAGTAGTACTGATCTATGAGCCAGGGAAAGAAAAAAGAACTGTATTTTCAGATTTAAAAAACTTTTACTTCTAAGTGGAACAGATCTTATCTGGAAGACTTTGGGAGGCAATAGAGGTATAGAACATCCCAAAGCCAATTTTTGAGTTACTGCTTATGCTCAGTAAACATTTTAAAGCAATTGGTGTCAAGGAAGTGTTCTGTAAACCAGTTACACTGTAAAATTCAAGGGGGAAAAATTGTGTCTGCAAATACAATATTGTACTTTGACATGGTCTTTAAAGTTAGTGTAAACAGTACTCCATTTTCCCTGTATTCTGTATCTGCCTCTTACATATAGAAAAAGCATGCTTCCAATAGTAACAAAAAAGAAAGTAAAAATGTGGGCATTATTATTAGTTTTGGGGGTCATGTATTAAAAGATTATTTAAAAACAGTACAGAGACTTGGTGATATTTTAACCTGACAAGATAACATGCTTCTCATTTTTGCTATGTTGTTGGCACTAACCTTTTCGGCTGGCATTATTGCCATAGAAACTTCTAATTAGGGTGGGCTGGCACTGGCACGTGCAATTTACAAGGTGCTGTTGCCAGGCAAGAGGACAGAGCACACCACATCACTGGGAACAATGAGCTTGATTCTCTTCTCCCCATGGACAATGTCAATCAGAAATTAACTCACTTTCTGTCAGCCGTATACAATGGTCTACGTAAATAAAAAATGAGACCCACCATCTCCAAATCTCATGGTGAAAGTTTCTCCCCTACAAGCAGTAAAGGGCTAGATTGGCTTTTCTGTTCTAGTAATATGAATCACGAGGCATGCAATGAATATTGCCCTGACTTACATTTTAGTGAGAATGTGGTTCAGTTTGTAAAGATGAAAAACACAGTAAATATTCAGCACCTGCTAAAAAACGATACTGGTAAGTTCAGAAACTTGTCAAAAAAGTTGGATTTTTAGACTTAGGAATGGTGTTTTTTGAAAGATCCAGTAACCAAAAGGTTGTGATAGCAATAAACAAAATGGATCAGCCTAATCAAAGAGCGTGAAATGTTTAACATCCTTGCCAGAGCACTTTTACATCACCAGGTTAATAGCCTGCTTCAGACCATATTCAGTCCTCCTTATCCAGGCAGATATCCTAGTACTCACTATTGCTACACTCCTGTACTTCAAGATTAACTGCAGAATTTTATAGGCTGCATCCTGCTGCCATTTATGCCTATAACACACCATTAATTGCAACACGGTTGGGTAAGTATAAAAAAAAAAGCATAATTGATTTCTTGTACATACTATGATCCAAATGATGATTTATACAGGTGCACTGAAGGCACCAGTGGATTTGTTCATTGTTATATTAAATTACAAGATGTCTTGGTAAACTAAATAACACAAATTTTATAAAGACTAATATATTCAGTGTTGGAATACACTGCAAATTAGTTGTTAAAATGTTTAAAGAGGTTCAGATTAAGGAACCAATAGTGGTTTTAATCTAGAAAATGAAAAGGGGGGCAGGGACGGGGAGCTTTAATTTCATATCCCAGGCCAAGTTTGGCTTTCTAACAGGTGCCAAAACCATTGTTTTTACTTTATTAACTGGGACAATTTTAAATGCAGGTCTCTAGTTCTGAAGACACAGAATGATATTTAGCTCTGCTGGGAGAATCCGAATCAAATTGAGGTTTTTAGGCTTGCACTACAGTAAATAAAATAGATTGGTTAATGTCTTTCAGTGGATTTACCCCAGGGCCTGGTGTGAATAGTTTGAATAGCTGAAAAGGGTTATTGCTCTAAGTGCCATCACTTTGGTTGAGCAGCATCTTCACTTTGTCAGGAAACTGTTGACAAGAAACTGGAGAGTACTTGCATAATACTGCCCTAACCCCGCCAGCCAGACCTAGCCAACTTCTCTCCAGAAGAAAGATAAATTTTGTGGGACAGCTTTAGTGAGCTGGGCTTGATATCAGTGCTCTCTCCAGGGGCCCCTTTTTTTTAAATGCCAGGAACCATGCACGCACGGCATCCCACTTCCCTCCCTGCAAAAACGAAGTACAACTTAAAAGCAGAGAGGACAGGTAGGAAACTGCAAGCGCACCCTTGTCCGGAAGCGTGGTGACAGCACAGTGATGCTGCCCGGAGGATAAAGAGTAAATCCTCTGAAAAAGGCCCCCCTTGGATGGACATGAAGCCAGCCCCCAAGGCAGCGAGGGGGCACCCCAGCACCCCTCTGCTACTTCTTGTCGTGCAGCGCTGGCACCTTGAACAGCGCGGCAAGGCAGAAACAGCGGGCCATGCCCGCCTCTCCCGGGGAAAGCCTCACGCGTCCCACCCGGGCGGGGGAGCAGCGGCGGTGGGCGCCCCCCGGGCAGGAGCGAGTGCCCCAGCACCGCTGCGGGAGGCTGTGCCCCGCGCCCACGCGGCCACTTACCGGGAGCGGGAGCGGCGCCGTGCAGCATCTGTCCGTGCGGGCGGCGCAGCCCCGGGAGCGCCCGGCCCGGGCCCCTCGCCACCAGCCGCTCTGCTGCGCTCGTAGCGCTCGGGCTGCCCGGACCCCCCACATTTATAGGCAGGGCGGCGTTGCGCAGCCCGCTTCCCTCCACCCCTCCCTCCCGGGAGCCCCTGTGACCCTTCCCTCCCACTCCCCCCCATGACGCTGGAGCCCAGAGGCGTCTCCTTCACCCCCCGGCCGTGCGCCTGCTCCGCGGGGCTCCGCGTCTCACCTCGTGGCCGTGCTCCGGGCGCGGGAACTTCTTGTCCCTTCCCGGGACGCGGGGGCGCGGCGCGGGCAGCCCCTGGCCCGGCCGCTGCCCTCGGGGAAAGCTGGCTCTGCGCAGCGCCCCGAGAGCGGGGCGCGGGGCTGGCGGCCTCCCGGGGGGCCAGAGTTGTTGTCAGGGCGGGCTAGCTGCAGCAGCGAGGCAGATGAGGCGGTGCGCAGGGGGGCAGCTGCTCCGGGGGCTGCCTGGTTTGTTGTTCCTCAGCTCTAGGCATAGCCTGAGCCCTTCAGCTAAGCTTTTCCCAGGGACGGGCAACATGACAAAAAGCTGCAGTCCTGTAGTCACCGACTGCTAGATTGGGATCGACTGGTTGATCGTGGAGCCTCTGACAGTCGATTTCAGTCTCTGTTATTTCTGCATTTTGAGGTAGATCCTGGGTTGCACTTTAAGTCAAAAAGTGATCTCGTGCTTAAAATGGCTGGGGACTACTGCTGTAGTATGCTGCCAAATGGGAAAGAAGGGGCCAGGGGAGTGGGCACTGTAACTTGGGTTGAGAAATAGGTCCTGTAAGCGGGCCAGGGATGCCAAAAAGAAAAGGTCTTTGAGTTAAGCATGACATAGATGAACTTCCCCAGCAGGATTTCTGAGACCCTTCTGGTACTGGCTGGTCAGAAGAGGAGTTCAGAATAAGTTTAAGAGCCATGTGTCACTAGTTAAACACATAGATACCACTATGATGAATGGTGTGGCATCCCACTGCAAAAAAGACTGCTTTCTAAATGTCTTGTCCAGGGTCTGGTCTGAAAGCCCTGTGCAGAGGATGTCATTGCAACCCTGTCTAGTAAAACCCATTCTGGATTAGTGGAGTATTATCTTTGTGATTTGAAAATGATTGGAATCATGGAAATATAGCAATAAACCATAAAACAAAGGGGGAAAAAAAGCAGAGCAGGAAGAAAAAAATATATACTAAAGATAGCTTTAGCTGGAATAACATGCTTTTCAGCATCTGCACGCACGTGTACTCAGTAGAGAATTGTTTGGCTACATGATTTTTTTTTAACATCTGTTAGCAAAATCAGAGATTCAACTGAGAAATATACAACTCTGAAGCACTGCATGAGCTGAATTTCTTCCAAGCAGTGTTCAATGTTCTTTTAGCAATGAATGAGTTAGTTGGAGAGAGAGATGATGACACACAACACTGCCCTGACATTGTTCATGCCGTGTCAGATGTGTATGTTTTCTTCAGAACAACACTGTGAAATGTCCAAAGGAAATATTAATGAGTGAAGTGGGAAATATATGACAATTTGGCACCACAATTAAAAGTTTCATCCTTTTGGGATTAGTGATTTAGAAATGGCTTTCTTTTATTTTTAAATTTCCTGTGCTAATGAATGTACCAGGCTGGAATTGGTTATTCAAAGTCCGTTATGGTTTTTGCAGCTTGTGTTATGTGTTAGCAAAAAGGAAGATGCGTCACATAGTCCTTTTGAGCAAAGAAACAACAGCTTATTTCTGCTGTGTGTTAACTTAGTAGTGATATAGACTAGTCTGAGTGCTTCTGCACAGCCCAAAAGGCATGTGTCCCAACCAGGATGAGTGGTGTGCTCTGAGAGTGACACCCCCTTATGGTTAAAGCTAACCAAAAAAGCTTTGAATATCAGGAGATATGTTGACTGGACCTTGATGAAGGCAATCCATTGTTATAATCAGGGATCCTGGTTTTCCCTGATAAAAAAAGAAAAATCACAAATTCTCTGATAACCATCCCCCTACACCCAAATCCATGATAAATTAAAGACCCCCCCACAGTCTCCTCGGCTCTGCTAGTGCCTCTCACTCCCCCGACCCCTTCAGCCTCCTGGCACAGCTGTTGCCCCTCACTACCCCCCACAGGCCCCAAGCCCTGCTCATATCTCTCATTCCTCCTCTACAGCCCTCCCAGCCCTACTGGCGCCCCTTGACCCCCATCTGCAGCCCCCTGTTCCCAGCAGAAGGTGGTGGCTGCTGCAGCAGAGCGAAGCCAGGCTCCACCCGCGGCCTACTTGGTGCGGGCTTGGGCAGGGTAGGCCAGCTCCACACCTGGGTAGGCACTCCCAGAGCAGCAGGGGGGACCTGTGCCCCCCAGATCTGTGCATGGGGTGGGGTGGGCTGTGGGCTCAGGCAGAAGGGGTGGGGCCAGCTCCCTGGAGCTGTGCACACTCCCAGGGGCAGGGTTGACATGCGCCCCCCAGATCTGTGCGCAGGGTGGGGGCGGGTACAGGGTGAGGCTCCCTCCTGCTGCCCTCCCCCAGGGCCTCCACAGCCCAGCGGGTGTGACCCAGTGCCACAGGCAGGGCTGTCCCTGGTGGGGAGCCAATCGGGGTGACCGCCCCAGGCCCCATGCTTTGGGGGCCCCGTAGAGCCACATGGCTCCGCATCCAGCCACTTGCTACCCACCCCGCTGCCAATGGTGGTGGCAACTTCTTTAGGTCTGGGGTTGGAGTGGAGATGGAGCCCTGCATGGGCTGATTTGTCCCAGGCCCCGCACCTTGCTTGGATTGCCTCTGGCCACAGGAAACATCAGAGCCATGTGGAGAAGCTGCTTGTTGCTGTGAGCTGCATGCTGCCCTGGTGATGCACTTTCTGCATGTGCGGCAGCTTGGATTGGTGCAGTCCTGCTCTGCTGCACTCACTGCAGCTGTGCATGCAGGGGGCATGTTGTCAGGGCAGTGTGGAGCTCACAACTTCTCCGGTAAAATGAGAGATCTGCATTTGCATGCATTCCTGGAAAATGGTGCATAACTCAAATTCACATAAAGGAAACCCACTTTACAATGTAACAAATAGGGATACTTTCCAAGACCTCGACTGTACTGACCTCCAGACCCATTTCTACTACTTTTACAAGACAGTTTTGGTACTCACCAACAGCAGAGAGGGGTAGGAGATAAGTTAGCGGGATGCATTAAAGCCATAATGGAGATGGCAACTACAGAAGCACGTGTCACAGACAACTAGCAAGGAGCACAGATCCACACGGGACACTGTTTTGGTGTGCATTGCTCCCTCAATGCACCAGGCATAGCAGCTGACTGTGGGCTTCTACCACACAGATCGCATATGAATGAATTTTACCTTGCATATAATGTATTTTGGGTATAAAAAGGGTTATTGCATAAGAGCTAATTCACACATACAGAACCCGCATAAAGTGAGGGAGACCTGTAATCAAAATATGTTGTTTCGTTAGTCCTGCAGTCATTAGCATTAAGTGGACATCTCTTTGGATTCAAAGAAATAAATCTAGTTTACTTGAGCATCTTGACAGTGCATCCAAAGCTTATTTCCACACCTGAGTTAATGTTTTTAGCTACAGCAAAAAAAACAGTATGCAGGGATGTGAAATAAGAGCTTTGTTACCAGGAAAAGCTAAGGGACAGCAGAAATGCAGCAGAAAGTGTGGTTTGACTTCTGAACATCGACATTTGACAAGGAGAGAGTGAAGAGTTTTCGAAGGAATTGGGTAGTTTATAATGAGCCATAAAGTCAGTTGACCCTGTCACTGCTTCCTGAACAGAAATGTTGCTGTCACTGCCAGCCAGTTGGTTTTAACCTTTGGGTGGACCAGGAATCAAAGGAGAGTTCAAGCTGCACCACTGCACCCTCTTGGATCTGCCTCTGGGTTTGGGTGTAGGGGGGTTGCTATTGCAGAAGGTATTAGTCCCCTGGCTGGGAAGAAAGGATAGAGTTGACATGCAGATGGTCTTCTTCAAGTGTGGCTGGGCCCTGGGACATAATGGGTATTTAAAAAACACAAAGCACTTGGCATTTTTAAGTTTGAACATGTGAGCCATTTGCTTGTTTCTTTCCTTATTGTCTTTCCCTCAGCCTGGAGACCAACACCTGCTAATCTGCTTTACCTTATTTCTAGTCAGGCTCTTTCCTTGTTGTTTGTTTGTTTGTTTTTCTGTCCTCATGTACAAGAACAGTGTTTCAAAGTTTGAATTGCAGACTCTTCTGGGAAGTGTTTTAATGGGTGGGGGAGGGTGGAAGGAAGGGCAAATGAAAACAGCTGTTTCTATTGGAATGAAATAGAAACATGGAAACATTGTTGGTTTTGAAATACATTTGGTAGAAGATGGAATAGAATGTATATTTAGGACCAGATTTGACCTAACACTTAATTTAAACTAATTGTATTCGTTCTGTGCACCAGGGGATTCTATTCGTTCTGTGCACCAGTCATAGTCCTTACACTGGCAAAAGTCCCATATCTTTTTAAGACAAAGATGTGCCTGCAGGATCAGGCCCTATAATAGAACTTATAGTTTTATTAAATAAGGCATTATTTGTGTGGCACGATCTCTGCAAAATGAGCCCACACTGTTTATGGCTCATTAGGCTTTCCTATTCAAAGCACTTGCAGACCAATTATTATTTGTTAGAGTATTTTTCCCAGTACTGATATTAAACTAACTTGTTGATAATTTCCTCAATCTCTATTTTGGCACATCTTGAAGAACGTAGTGATTATCATAATTACTTCTTTGTAGCTCGCTGTAGTCAGCCTGTTTCATATTCTTTTTTTTCCCCCTCTTCTGTCTCAATTTAATGGGATATTCATAATTTGTAACTGTAGTTGTCCAAATTCATCTCTGATGTAACTACAGTGAAGTCCATGGAGATGCATCCAGGATGAAATTAGCTGGTTATTTATTCAGATTAAGCTCATCAAAATAATTCCAATTGTATAAACAGATTGTCCACAATACTGTATGTGTTTATTTTAAAATTGCCCTAGTTTGTAATATAATCAGAATTCTGTTAAATATTTCTTGCAGAAGAATAACATTCATAATGTATGGATGGGAGTTACGCTTCTCAGGCTGTCTTACCCTGTCTCTTCCCTGTATAAGTAATGATGCCATTCATGGGGTAGGGAAGGATTTGTAAAATGTGGCCATATCTGCCTGAGAAATAGAACTCCTGTGTCTGAAAACCTCCTATTGCCTGGAGCCCTGGTCAGACAATAGTAGACACTGCACCGTAGACTGGGGATTTCTGTGCCAGATTAGGTAAGGTTGCAGGGCAGCAATGTACTCAACCCTTGTGATTCTATCAGGAGTTTCATTATGTTCAGTGTTTTTTCTCAAAGCCCAAGTTACTAGAGTCATATTATTGTATGAGAACCTCAGCTTTTATTTCATTCTAATTGTCCTGGTTGCAAGAAAAAGCTTGAAAATATGAAACTAAATGAGGCTAAACACAGAAAGTAATAAAATTAATCCATTAAAAATACTCATTATAGTCATGATATTTGAGCCAGTTTCATAAAGTTTTAGGTCCCAAGTCATGATTTTTGGACCTATTGTTTTGCCTGGATGTGACAGGAGGTACAGGGGAAGGTGGACGATGGGCTATAGTTTAACAGTGACTGAGACGGCAAACATTGTGGGCAGCAGACCCGAAGGCAGCTAGACTTTCTTATAGACCCCACTCTCCCAATTCTGCTCCTAAAAATCCTTTCACCACAAAGCAGAGTGGGGACTGTGGAATGTCAGGCCACAGCCTCACACCTGGGCCCTCAATCTAGCCAACACAGCCACCCGAGTGTGGGACAGAGCACTCCGAACTTTTCAGGGCTGATAACCAAAAAGAAATGCATGGTAACTCATTTGGGGTTCATTCCTCCCCTATGCTGGGTGAGGATGGTGGAAGTGGAAAGACTGTTGTGGTGGCAATGCCTGGCATTGCATTAGAAAGTGGGTCATGCTAAGAAGCCATCGGACGCATCCAGATGAGCGGGCAGATGCCTCTTGCCCTGCCTCAAACCCCTTTGAGGTAGGGCAACAGGCACGTGAGGGAATGCAGAAATGTTTCCCGTGCTGCAAGTTTGCAGTGCAGGGAGAAAATGAGACAAAAAAAATCGAAGTTTAAAAAAGCAGGGCAGGCAACCAGAGGCAACCGGAGTCTGGGTCCTCCACAGAGATGCTCTGGCTGCCAGGGCATCTCTATGGTTGGCCCTCACCCTAGTGCTGAAACACATGGCCAGCCAAGCTGCATGGTTCAGCACCAGGGCTCCAGTGCTGGTGAGTAAGGGGTCAGGGGGGCTGGAGGAGGGGGAGGGGACCATGGGGGGGCCCCCCAACAGCCCTACCCACTTCCCCAGCCCTCCCGACCCCTGCTTTGCCTGATCCCACCCCCTGCCAGCCCCTCCAAGGCCCCCGACCCCTGCAGTGGCTGGCCCCTCCTGCCGCCACCCACCTGAGGCCTCCGACCCCTGCCCTGGCCAGCCCCATCCCCCCAGCCCACCCTGATCCCTGCCCGCCCATCCCATAGTTTTAAAAAACAAACGCCACCCCCAGCACTTACCAGCAGGTGGAGCTACCTTGTGGCTGACTGGGGCCCTGCCCACACAGTGTGGGGCAGGGTGACAGTCCCAGCACCCCCCCCGCTGTCCTTTGCTGCCCAGGGGGGCTCTGCCAGGAGGCCCTGGAGCTCCCCCACCCCCTGCTTCTAAGGTAAGCAGAGGCTTTTTTCCCCATTTTTTTTCTGTTTTTTCTTTTTTTTTTCAGTGATGGTGCCTGGGGTTGTGGAGGTAGCCATGGGGGCCTGGGGGTGCAAGTTGGGGGGTGAGGCTGGATGGGGTAGCCATTGGGGGGGCTGCAGCAGCTGGTGGGGGATGGCGGCCAGGTGGGGCAGGAATCAGAGAGCTGTGGTGGGGCATGTGGGCCTTGCAGAGGGGGTGGTAGCCCCTGCAGGGGCCATTTGGCCCCTGTTGGGGGGGATGAACCCCTTGTGTGAGGGCTGAACCCCCTGTTGGAGGGCTGTAAGCCCTGTGGGAGGGCAGCAAAATATGTATTCGTGAATTCATGAAACGTAGTTAGAGTTCACTTTATTAGTATGATAAGAGACTTCCTTTAGCACTGTAAGATATATCAATAAAAGGACCCTGCTTGTTCAGAGCTGGCATCTTGGACCCAGCTGGCTGTGTCGACCTCCTGGCCAAATGCAGCCAGGGGGACAGTTCAAAGCAGGCCACCACACCCAGAACATCTTCTGGTTGATAGCTGCCCAGATGACCAGGCAGGGGGCACACGTGGCAGTAGTGCCCCCTGCCTGGTCATCTGGGCAGCTATCAAAACATAAAGAGGTCAACCCTGCAACCACAGTCTGCTGGCAGCTGGCCCAGAGGGGCAGATGCCTCTACTGGCTGTGCAGTCCCCATCTGCGTCTGGCAGGTGCACAGAAGGAGCCAGCAGCCCTCAGTTCCAGACTACTGCAGTGGGTAGAGGATGCAGGGAAGTTGGGGCTACTTCAGCAGTCCAGCTGGCACAGGGGGTAGTGTCCCCAGGTACCAGTTGGCTGGGCCCCAGAAAGTCCTGAGAGCTAGTACCCCTGAGCTACTTGCCAGGGCGGCTTTTTATACTGCTGGGGCCAGGACAGGGCAGCTTTTTATACTGCTGGGGACAACACAAGTGCTGGCCCCAGGCTCTAGCTCCTCCTGGCTGCGGATCTGGGAGGAGCCAGGCAGGGTTATTTTGCCCCAAGTGGCACAATTTGCTCCACGCCAAAGTCTGAGCATGTCTGAGCACGTGTGCTGAAGCAAAAAGCCCCGGCTCAAATTTGCGCTGCTTCTATTTCAGCTGCTGCAAGTGCACGTTCTTGTATGTGTGGACGTGCCCATCCTGTTCAATACATCCCTAAAGAGAGTACATTTTCAGATGGGAGATTCAAATCCCCAAATCATCTAGCAGCAATAAGCTCTTGCTGGCAGATGGTGGTCATGTATATTTCGGTTTCTCAGAAAAATAGCAAATTTTATTCCACCATGTCCTGCACTTGTCCATAGAATCCACCCCTAAATTGCAGGCTCCCTGTAGTACAGGATTCACCAGGTAATTTTGCTACCTTGATGATGCTTACAAATTTTGTTGGGATAATAACTGGGAGGGAAGTAAATACAGAAGTGTTCTAGATAAGAAAATTAGGGTGAATGGGGAATGGCAAGTGACTTCAAGGAGAGGCTTATAAAAAAAAATAGCTCCTAACCCATTTTTCTTCTGATTATAATGATGGAACTGGGTCAAGGAGAACAAGAAGGAACTATTTGGAGGCAGGATTTGCAGGGGAAGGAGAAAAAGCCTCTATGATCCAGCTAAATTATTTTTTGGGAAATAATACAAATAAAGGGTGATAGGAGTCTGAATCAGACAGTGACACAATAGAACTGACCAAGAGGATGAAACTCAAACATGACAATGGGTAGAAAGCAAGGAGCAAAATATATAACAACTAGTTGCAGTTTATTTTTGTTTTTTTCTTCCCTGCATAATAGAGAAAGCTTCAGAATACATTAACATGTATATATAACAGCTCAGTAATTCCTTTGTATTAATTCCCATTTTTAGATTAATGCATCCTCTATCAACCTGAAAACAAATTTCTCCAAGAACTGTCTTCTGTTTGCCCCTCTGACTATATGCTGTAATGTGTCAAATAATGAACAGTCTCCCATGTAAAATGGACAGATTTTTGTGGCCAAGTCAATTGGATTTGCATCCATGTGTCAGATTGAAATTCGGCTCAATGTTTAGAAAAAATTTCTTTAACCAAAAATATTTTAATGTTTTGCAGTAATTATGTCACTTTCAGTACAATGGCACATCAGAGTTAAGGCTTTTCATGAGGTGGTGAGACAAGAAAACCTTAACAGCTTAAGGCTTGATTTTTATCATTCATGCCAAATAGGGTTGTTTCTTCTGATTGAAGTCCAAATTCAGGAAAGGACTTAAACGTGCTTAACTTTAACGCTTTTCCTGTACAGAAATACTTCCCTGTTTTGAGACCATGCTTGTGAGACTGTATGCATGCAAGGAATTTTACTTACAGAAGTAATTCTTTAAGCCACTGGAATCACTTGAAAAATTACATCTATACTTGCTTTAGAAATTAAACATGTTTGTTAGAACAGCCCTGTAACTTGCTTTCTTATTCTATGACTAAATTCTAAGATGTCCAGACAGGAGACCTAGAATATTTCTGCCCAAATGATGACATCATTAAGGTCAAATGAATGAGATGAAACAGAGATCTGTGCAATTAGTTCCAAATATAACTCAAAACAGTTAAATAAGATTACTTAAAAAAAAATTCAGTCTGTCATCTCTAACTGCCAGACTACTGGTATTTAGAACTAAGAATCTTGGTGAGACACCAAGTGATTTTTATCTTTAAAAATATTCTTTTAATTTTAAGATATTTATAAATTATTAAAGGTACACCACCAATATTGCCAAACATTGACTGAATTTTTAAACTTCTAATAAGTAAGATGATTATTCCCAATAGAGACCTGTCTGTCTGTCTGTCTATCTACTGTTTATAGATAGATAGAAATATATAAACAGTTTATATATAAACTGTTTTCCCCCTGATTTCTTTACTTTTGTGTCTTTGACAATACTTGGTATATAATCAGTTTAATTGTTTCCCTGCATAGTAATTGATTTCGTTTCTTTGGTCTTGACCCTGCAAACTGTATTTGATTTTATACATTTGAGTACTCTGTAGTGGAATTGTTTAAATCCATAAAGTTAAGCATATACATAACTTTAATAGATTGCTCATAGAGCTATGCTGGCAAACACTTAGTGGAGACACAACTTACACCAGCTGAAGAGTTATTTTCTTTTTGGCAGATTCTGTTATTTAGAGTTTCTATTGACTTCCATGAGAATTGTTAATTCTTGTTGCTTTTGGCAATGGAGGTGTCTAAATATGAATTTAGATGAGTATTTTAGCACAAATCTCTTATTATGTAAATGATTTTAAATCAGCATATGGTGAAATCTCAACATAGCAATTTCATGTTGTCTGTAAGGAGGAGGATGAGCAGTTCCTTGGCAACGTCCACCTCGTCCCTAGAATCTGCTGGAAGGAGACGAGCTTGTGCTTGATACAGTCACATACAAGGAGAGTATGGAGTCAGCAAAGGTTCCCAGCACCCAAGGAAGATAGAGAGTCCATTTAGGGATGGAGAAGTATATTGGTCCCACTTTTCTTCTTCCCACCCGGTTGAAATCAGCTAAGCTCTGTCTTCATTCCTCTAGGGATTGGTCACAGCCATCCCTGTAGGGATTGGTTACACCAGATTATAGAAAATTATGGTTGGAAGGGACCTCAGGAGGTCATCTAGTCCAACCCCCTGCTCAAGCAGGACTGTAGTGGGCAAACTGAGTTATGCTAAGGCTTTTTAGCCATAGTCTGGGCCTTCCCAGAACCAAGCAACAAAAATTGAACAGAGTGCCTTCTGTGGCTCTGGGAGATGTAAGTGCTGTGATTGGGCACTAGGTGAGCAAGGCACAACAGTTTCCCAAGAACAGGGGTGGACAACCTGTGGCTCTGGAACCACATGCAGCTCTTCAGAAGTTAATATGCATCTCCTTGTATCTTTGCACAAGCACATGGTGAAGGAAGCTGGTCACCATGTGCTTGTGCAAAGATTCAAGGAGATGTATATTGACTTCTGAAGAGCTGCATGTGGCTCCAGAGCTGCAGGTTGGCCACCTCTGCCCTGTAAGGAATGCTTGGCACAGTGCCAGGTGATTGGACAATTTGGGATGAGGTAAGATATAAAAGTAATGGACAAACAAAGGAACATGCTTGTTACCATGCTGTGCCCCTGCGAGGACAGATACAGCTGCTGGGTCCCTGCTCGAATAGCAGGGAACTAGAAACTAAGACCCCATACACCCAGAGGTCTGGAACCCCCGAAGATTGCTGTTGTAACTTTTAAGGAGCCACTTGTCAGGTCGCATTGTGGGGAGGAAACCTGTAATATTGTATAGGGATTACTATTAAAGTTCACTTGATAGCAAATCAGACCGGTTGCTATGTCAATTCTTGGGGGCTATGGCAAAAAGAAATCCTATTGGTAACAAGGAACATCCCTAACTATATCATCCCAGCCAAGGCTTTGTCTAGCTGGGTCTTACAAACCTCCAAGGATGGAGATTCTACAACCACTCTGGGTTCCTGTATTTTACTGCCTTCCCAGTGATAGAGTTTTTCCTAATACCTAACTTACAACTTCCCTTGCTGCAACTTGAAACCATTGCTTCTTGTTCTGTCATCTGCCACCACTGAGAACAGTCTAGCTCCATCTTCTCTGGAGTGCTTCAGGTAGTTGAAGGCTGACATTAAATCTCTTCTCAGTCTTCTCTTCACCAGACTAAATAAGCCCAGTTCCCTCAGCCTCTCCTCATAAGTCATGTGCCCCAGCCCCCTAACCATTTTTGGTGAAGAAAAAATTGGTGATTCGGACCTAGGTCTCTCTGCCACTGGAAGACACAGTATGGAATCGTCGGGAAAATTTTAGAGCTATGCTAGTTTACTGCAGATGAAGATTAGAGGAAGGACAACTCAAAAGTCTTCCCTTAAAAAGTGTCTTTTGAATTCTTTCACTGTAGTGAACATCATTCAGATGAAACCCTGCTCACATATTTTGTACCCTTCTTGAAAAGAGTGCTGACTTGTCAGTGTTGTGATTATGAGCCATTTTCAGGACTTTTCTGCCTGGATGTTTCTATCAGCTGTTTACAGAAAATATTGGTCTCTTTCTACATGTATACTACAATGAAAAAAAAAGGTTGGAAAATCTTAATGAATATAAAACTTAGAAAAAAAGAACATTTTGAAATCTTTTCCTCCTCTATCGTATTTTGATTGGCTGCAGGCACAATGCAAGCAGTGTATTCTGCAGAAATGTCTTAAGTAAGAATGAGTGCTATCATCTGTTTTCCATATTGAACATTAGGGCCAATCATGTTTTGCTCAGCAGAGAAGATGAAGTCCATTGCACTAGTGTTAATGTGCATGTGTGACCTTTGTGGGCAAGCAGAGGAGGTACTTTTGTACCCAAAGTATTATCTTCTCAAGTACCAGCAATGCTGAAGTCCATAAAGCCTGCCATATATGTTTTTTGCTGAAGAGGTCCTTGAATAATTAAAATTGTTAATTTCTTTCTAGCAGATGTATGCTTTAACATCAAGTCTTTCTCAGCTTGTATGCTTTAATTATATCATTTATAATCAGTGGCATACTGAAAAAGGGCATGATAAAAAATCTACTGCATGCAACTCTTTAAAAAAGCTGATAATTTGAACATTTCAGAGCTGTCTTTCAAAATCATAAAATTTCATCAGCATTACTAAATTTTGATTATGAAATGAGGAAGCTGTAGTGGATTGAATCAGAAGTGTGACATGTCCCTGAGTGCCTTTTAAAGTTTATTAAATGAGGTCATTATGCATTTATTTTTGCACATTCCTTAAGTGTTGCTCTGTTAGATTCTTATCTACCTCAGTAATGATGGTTAATTGTTGTTTTGACTGTAGATTTATAAAAGTATCAGCTCCCAAATTTAACAGAAATAACAAAGGCCTGATCAGTCTTTCTCATTTCACCCAGAAGGGTCATTTATGTTGAATCATCTCGCTTTCCTCTGTAAGTGATAGAGGGCTTTCTGTGAATTGACAGGACCTGTGTGAGAGGGATTTAGCAAATGTGTGTAGTTCCTGTACCACTTCTGTTGGAGTGATAGTCCAGTCAGCCTATCCTGGCTTCTGTGTGGATCCCCCTTAAAGGAAGGCTTGAAGCAGCCATGGACGTTGGACCGCTGCTCTGTCACAGTGGCTTTATATTTTTATGTTCTTTCTGGGATCTGGTAGTGAAGCACTATACTTTAGATGTATTTTCCAAAATGCCACTTATAATTAAAGAAAATACTTTGCAAATAGTTACATCTGAAAAGCTGGTTTTAAAAATTCAACATACTATAGCGAAGATAATATATGGGCATGATCCACAGACCACTTCAGTCAAAGTAAATACTCCAGTTCTCATCAGTGGATGTTCTGTTAGGTACCATTTCTGCTCTGATCTGTACTCTTAGCTTCACTACTGACATCCTTTGAGCACAGGAGATTTAAGGACAGATTTTGGCCCTAAAAGTATCCCAACATCAATAAATACTTAAGTTAAAATGTCATCACTTTCTCTGTGCATTCACCTCATCTCAGCAGCTGTAAATGTGACAGCCAGAACATGGAAATGGGCAATCCTGCTAAATGGGAGAATGGATAAAGAGAATATGGTATGTATTCACCATGAACAAGCTATCTGCTCAGCTAAAAGACAGATGCCGTATGAAAATTTTTATGCCACTTGTTTGCCATGCTACAACCATCTAACAGTAAGGACCACAAAACAAACAAACAAAAAAACCCAACCCTGGGTACATTGCTGTGTAGACATGAAAAGACAACAGGAGATAGTTCTGCCCTCCTGCTGAGTGTAACCTAAAGCAGAGGTCTCCAAACTTTTTTGATCATGCACCTCTATCAGTAAAAAATTTTTGAGCATGCACCCCCAATATATGTATATTTGTATAAATAGAAATAGAAATAGAAGTTCTAATATTTTCTTCCCACACCTCAGTGGATCATCCTGCGCACACCCCACTTTGGAGACCACTGACCTAAAGGACAGTCACTTTGAGGAAAGTCACCAAAACATGTATGTAGATGATCATACCTTGTACTCCAAAATGCATTTTTATTGAATTGTTCTTTATATATAATATTTTTCATATGGTTATACAGCTGTGTTAATAAATACATAAAGTAATCAAATAATGCAAATAAGCAGTGTGGCAAATAGTTGCACGTATGATGCGTAAGGTTTGCAGCACCTCAAACTGCTTTGAGGCTCCACAAACTATATGTGTGTGTTCATCTGGATGTGCCCAAGGGATCCTTTCATATGTTGTGTGTGTATGCGTGTTTGAGCATGTTGAGCAACATATTGAGCAAATACCTTAACTTATAAAATTAGTGAATGACATAGTAATACTTTTAACTTTCTGATTATTGTTAATGTGTAATAAAACAGGATATTTAAAAATTTCAACACAAAATGTTTTTAGTCTTTTGTAGGTCATAAGAGATGACACAGCTTTAATATTAGTGCTAATAAAATAAAGAGTTTCTAGAACAGGCACTGTCTGTGGTTATTTCTCAATAGCCTAAGTTGTTTGGTTTGTTAAATAGTCTCTAAAACTGGTGACAGACCCATGTGCAGTTAATAATTTTTAAAGTGTCCTTTCTCAAATAGAAACAATGCACTAGTTTTCCTACTTCAGCAAGCTGAGATACAATTTGGATTAACACAGAAAAATGTGTACCTCAGAGTGGGGAAGGAAACATATGTAACATCTGTGAATGCCTTATCCTTAGACTGTTCGGGGCTGGAAGGGACCTTGTAGATCATTGGGTCCAGTCCCCCTGCACTAGGCAGGAAAAGACAACTGGGGTCAAGTGACCCCAGTGAGGTGACTGCCAGTCTCCTTTTGAAGATGTCCAGGGTAGGTGACTGCACCACCTCTGGAGGGAGGTTATTTTACAGTCTGGACACCCTGACTATGAAGGACTTTTTCCTGGAAATGAGCCTGAAGCGGCCTTTCAGAAGTTTGTATCCATTGCTCCTGGTCTTCCCCAGGGGTGCCACTACCAAGGCCCTCTCATCCTTCTCTTCTTTTGGTTGAAGAGGCCCAAGTCCCTCAGCCTCTCTATGTATGGCTTGTCTTGCAAGTCCCTGATCATACGGGTGGCTCTTCTCTGGACACTCTCAAGTTTTTCCACATCCTTGTTGAAGTGTGGTGCCCAGAACTGGATGCAGTACTCCAGCTGTGGTCTCACCAGTGTGGAGTACAGTGGGAGTATCACTTCCTTAGTTTTGCATGAGATGCAACGTTTAATGCATGCCAGTGTGTTGTTTTCCCTCCTGGCAACAGCATTGCACTGCCAGCTCATGTTCATGCAATGGTCAATCAATAACCCTAAGTCCCTTTTGGCTGTGGTGCAAGTCAAATTGTTGTCATTGAGCCTGTAGGTATTTTGGGAATTGTTTGCCCTCAGGTGGAGCACCTTACACTTCTCAGTGTTGAACTTCATCTGGTTCTAGTTTGTCCAACTCTCCAACCTGTCCAGGTCCACTGGTACCTGCAACCTATCTTCTGGCATGACCACGTTCCCCCATAACTTGGTGTTGTCTGCAGACTTGGCCAGGGAGCCAATCTAAATCATTGATAAAGATGTTGAAAAGCACTGATCCAAGCATGGACCCCTGAGGGACACCGCTGGTCACTTCTCACCAGGACGACTCAGATCCGTTCATGAGAACTCTCTGGATCCTACTGTGCAGCCAGTCTCTGTAAGACTGCAGACTGTTGTCTAGCAGTTAGATATACTTGGTTTGGTGGATATATCCCCTCAGGAGCTGAATCCCTTTTCAGCTGTCAGGATTGAGCTGTGTCACGGGGTGGGGACCCAGGAGCAGCCGTGATCTCTCCTGGCACCCCCTACCATGCCAAGTGGGTGTCCATGCACCCTTGTTATCTTGCCCACCACATCTTTGATAGTGAAAATCTTGTAAGGGAGGCTGCCTTTTACCTGCTTGAACATGGTACCCCTTGGCGTGCTCCCGCCGGTACCCCGTCTATCAATGATTCTGTGCACTCCTGCCACAGGGCTATGCGTGGCTCCTACCACCCCTAATATCACGCTCAAGCCTCTCGGATGTCGTGGATGTTGTTAAGTCTATTATCTCTTCTTGGCAGCCATCTCCGGGGCTTCTCCCCGTACGCTCGCCCTCTCCGGGTTTCTACCCATACGCTCACCCTCCCTCGGGCCTTCTTATTCCTGTGTGCCCTCTCCGGGCTTCTACCCATACGCTTGCCCTCTCCGGGCTTCTTATTCTGTACACTCGCCCTCTCTGGGGCTTCTGCTCGTGCCTGCACTGGGGCCTATATGCGCCCTCCCTGGGGCTTACCCCGAAACTATACGGTTGCCCTCCCTGGGGCTCACCGCGATGCTCTCACCCTCCCTGGGGCTCACCGTGATTGGGGCTCAGGTGGCCATAGCCGTGCCTGGCCCCCAGACCTGCCTTCTTGGGTCACTCACCTGCACTGGGCTCCTCGCCCCGCACAACACTGCCCCACTGGGGCCGGGGTCAATACAAACCCCAAAACGCGGCACCCTCTCTGGTGCCAGGAACCCCCACACTACTGGGGAGCTCCCATGAGGCCTCCTCCAACCCCTACAGCCTCACCCGGTCCTCTGGTGTAACAATAAACAAAACCATCGGCCGTTCGGCCCCAACTCAAACTCAGGCCTCCCGGCCCAACATAAACCCTAAACCATCATGCTCTTTAGCTTCCCCAAATCCCTACCAGGGGCTCCTCTGCCTGGTATCCTCACTCATAAGGTGCTCAGGCCCTCAGGCTCCTCAACTTAGCCTGCTCCCGCAGAGCTCCGTCTTCCACAACTGCCAGAGGGGAACTGCCTATGGCCTCAGCCTGGGCTGTTTATATAGGCCAGGCCCTGCCCCCTCCTGGTCAGCTGGTCCTTGTGGTTGCCCCAGCAACCCACACCTGTCCTTCTTTAGGAGCAGGCACTTCAGTGCCCTGTGACAAGCTAAATCCTTGGAATCCTATGTCGAAGTCAACTAAAGCTGTCCATTAAGATAATTGAAAGCTATGTGCTACTGTGAGCCAAACAGGATCTGTCTGTGGAGTTGCATAAAGCTTCTAATTGGGAAAGCCTAGTTCCCCCTGCAGAATTGGAGCACTTTGCACTTCTACAGGAATAGCACGTGCCTTGACAGGCAGCCTTGGCTGCCATTTGAAATAATGGAAGAGCTGTGTGCCCTCCTGGATGGAATAGGTTCACTCTCCTGTGGTAGATACATATCCGTGAGATGAGTGGAGGCTATGTCCTTAGGATCATAGGAAAGTAGTGCTAGAAGGGCCACAACGAGGTCTTCTAGTCTGTTTTCCTACTCAAGGCAGGATCATTTTCCATTTTATTCCATGCTGTACATCAGAGTCTAATGTCCATTGACAAAAGTGTGCTGAGCCCATGATTTGGAGTGAGTGACTAGCCATGTAAGGATTGCATGACTGGTTTGTACTGTGGAACAGTATGGAAAGAAATGAAACAGGCCTGTAAAAGTAACATGTATGAGAATAGGCTTGGTATAACTCTAGAAAGTTAGTTCCTAGAAGGTGAGTGTGATTAAATGAAAAATGGAACTGTATAAAAAAAGTATTAAAATTAATAAGGCATCCTGGCTAAGTTCAGACAGTCAAACATCCATTCAGACATCACACGTTAGTCTAAACTGTGTAGATCAAACCAATACACAAGTGAATAGACATTTACTTTTGGTTCTAGCAATGTAGTCACATATGTACAATAGTGAAGGCCAGAAGCCGGGCTGCGCTAGAGCACACCTCATTGCTTGGCTGGAGCAGACAGCTTGGGACAAGGATAGCCCGCCCCCCCTGTGGGAGGTGAAAAGCATCCTGGGATACTGAGGGACTGTGACTTATCTTGAATCTGGAGGAGATCTGGGACAGAAGTTCAGTAAACCTATTTAACCTAAATCAGTTGATACTACATCCATCCAAGTTTAACTTAAACTGGTTTAGGCCATTTTGAAAATGGTTTATGTGCACTGAACTTCGGTTATGTTACAGATTTGAACCAGTTTCTGATCACTTATACTGGTTTATGTGAAATTTCTTTCCCTAGCCCCTATGCAAGCTTTCCTTTAGAAAGCAGCTTTCAAAAGTGTGTCAGTGTATCTGAGATAGCTTTTGCCCAGTTGAAAATAATGGGTACCTGTAGATGTGGGGGGATGCTGTTCTAATATGCTGTAATTAATTGTGTCTGCTGGAGCATGCTAATTTGCATGCTCCAGCAATTTCTATGTCTTGTGTATTCAGCATCCCTGCACTTCAAAATGGTGGCAGGTGTGCTTTAATTACAGCCTGTTGAACAAGCTTTAGTTAAAGCTTCCCTGCTGCCATTTTGAAGTGTGAGATGCTGAATCCATGAGATGCTGTGGGCACTCTAATTAAAGTGTTCCCCCAACCCATGGAGCATGTTTGAAGACTCCCAATATTTTGAATATGTCTAAGTAGTAAACCCTTTAAGTTATAAATATAAGCTTTGCACATCATTTTAATTAAGTAGCACAGCTCTTTAATGCCTTGATACCTTTACTGGGCCCCTACTCACCTTCCTCCACTTTAATTCATGGGAGTGACTGAAGAAATATTATGCTACCCTGTTAATGTTCATTATTACAAGCAACTGGGGAAAAATAACCTCTGAGCATGTTGAGAAGACCTCTGTTAAGGTTTTTTTTTTTTTTTTTTGTGGCTGAGATGGTCTTTTGCTGTATACTACAACTCTGGTGCTTCATTTAGTATTCAAATCCTTCCACAGTTGGCAGTGTTTATGTAGAATCCAGGGGTGCGGCTAAGGATAAAACCCATCACAGAGACTGAATTTAGAAACCTCATGCAAGATCCATAGAGGTTCTTTTAGTGCCTAAAGGTGAATTTAGAAGCCTCAGAATATAGACGTTTCCATGGATTTTAGTAAGAACTATAGAATATGTTATCTGCCCTGTTAGTAACTAGATATTAGAGATTGTATCTCAGTCTTTACAGATATTAGATATTGTATGAGGTAGACGGGTATTAGATATTATATCTCAGTCTTTACAGACTTCTGTAAATAGATTGTGGCCAGGTACAGACATTACACTTTTACTGGTATAAACTATTGGAAACATGTCTAGACCCATAGCAAAACAGAAGGTCAACACCTATCAACTGGATTAAAAATGGTGGAACCTGGTCAAAGATTTGCCCTCCCCCAAGGGTGAATGTGTGTTTTCTTCACTACCTATCTAAACTACACCACTTACAGAAAACCGTGCAATTGAGATCAATTCTGCCTTGGGCTTTTTGGAATATCTGTACGTAGCCTCTGACTGTACCTTTGTCACTGTTGATGCCTTGCTTTCAAATGTACCCAATTTCCATTGCACTGGTTAGGGCAAAATTGTATATAAGGACATTGACTGCTTATCAGAAAGTACAACTAATTGCTAGGCAACGATAATGAAAGGCAAGACTATGTTAGTTTGTTTACAATTTAGGTGCTCTTAGCTTTCTCTTAGCTTGTTTACTGTATCATTCAGTTTATTACAATAATGTTCTACCTATTAGATAGGGGTGGCTTGTCCTAATAATGTCTATTTACATGAGATGATGGAATAATAAATGAACTTACAGCATGCAGTGTGTTGTAGTTGTTGAGTATTTAATAATAAAATATTTCTGTGTAGACTTCAGTTGTATTAACGATCAGCTTTATTAATGCCATAGAAGGAGTAGAAATGACCTTCAGAAAAATAAATTTCATGAAAGTGGTTAGTAGTTCACTGAGGATGAATGCGAAGGAATATTCTTTAGAGATGTTTCTAAGTAAAAGTTTATGCTGTCCATTATGTACTTTATTCTGACACAAACATTGCCCTCTTTGACAGGTTTGCCTGAAATAGCAGGGAACTGGACTTGATGATCCAGCCCTATGTTCTTAACTGTCTCCTTCTAAATATAAATAAAAGATTAGGGCAGTTGTGCAATGTTTTGCTCGCAGATGGTAGATATGAAACCTATTATGCTGAACTCAAATATTGGCATAAAGACTCCTTTATTCTTCCTATTAAAATGTTTAAAGGTGGGCATCATTCCCACAATAAGAAAGCAAGTAAGTCTATATTTACACTTAAGATCTCGTATTTAAGATGAAGTAAAGTCCTGGAAAAAGTCTGACAGCAGAAATCATTTTTCTAATTCTCACTTTAGATTCATCCCAGAATGAATTTTTTGAGTAATGGTGATGGGTTTCTGATGGAATTGCTGTTGCAGTCTTAGCTGGAATGATGAGAGAATGCTGGGTTTTTAAAACAATCAGTGTAAAATACCTTTTTACCTCTGAATTCTGACATGCAAGTTAATGCCATAACTCTCCTTAAAAGTACACACTCATTTTGGGAACTGATACAACTCTGCAAGCTTCTGGTTCAAGTGCCAGTAATATACTGTGATTTACTGAAATAAGATGCTTACAGATTAACAGAAGCAGCATCTTTGGTTTTTTTTTTCTGAAATACTTGGATTTTAGCTAATGTTATATAGACATGGCAGGTTATACCAGCCTAAAGTAAGGTGTGACTGCACACTGCAGTGGCTATGCTGCAGCAGTCATAACATTGCTTGTGGACACTCATTTTGAATAAATAATTGTTTATGGCTAAATTAGCTAAATATGAGCAATGGTTACATTTCAGTTAATAGGAATATCCTGAATGAGAGCATCTACATGTGAAATTATAACTACTTCAGTATAGCTGCTGAGCTGTAGATTCACATCATGCCTTACATTGGTATAATTTCCTGATAACTTCCCAAGTCCACAAGATCTAAGAACATGTGTTTGAATCACAATAGTCACACCTTTCAACCCTTGGCTACAGTTATGTCTGGCTTCTTTCACATGAAGGCTCCACTTGCTCCTTTCTTCACTCCTCTTCACCACTTTTCTTTCAAAGTCCCTTGACTCTCCTCTTTTGTCTTCTAGTCTTTGCTGCAGGTAGCTGACTCATATACTTCCTTTCATAATCCTTTCCCTTGCGTTTGCCTTAGACAAGGGAGCAGATAAATCCCCAAATGTAATAAGCAGCTGATCAAAACGGGTAGTCCCAGACTCTATGGTGTTAGCTATATTTGTACTGCCCGAGATTAATTCAGTTAGGCAAACAGAGAAAGTTTTGGGCTGTATGAATAAAGTACTTTGGACTGCTTTTGTTAAGGACATATTCTTTGTATATTAGAGGGAAAGTGTAGAGAATGAAGGATGAATGAGCTACAACAGTATTAAAGCTGGATATCTTTGAGTTATATCTCCCTAACATATGGATAGCAGGAAAACTATGGTTAAACATCAGGGCTGTGTCCAGATGAGCAAGCATGTGCCTGTTGTAGTATCTCAAAGCAGTTTGAGGTGCCGCAAAAGGCATGCTGGGAATGAAAAAATGTTCCCAGTGTGGACTCTAAATTCAATACTGGGAAATCCCGGTATAAAAAAAATAACTTGCTGGAAAAAAACAGTGCAGGGCATGCTCTTGGAACATACCCTGAGGCAACTGGAGTCTAGGTGCTCCGGAGAGATGCTCTAGCACCTGGCCAGAGCATCTCTGTGCCTGCTGTGTTTCCCTGCTGCTTCAGCACGCTGCCTCGGAATGCTGGGGCAAATAGGAGTGGGGCAAGGCTGCAGACCCAGATTTTGTCCCCCGTAGGGCTGTGGGGGGGACTATGTAGGAGGAGTGGGTACTTTGCCTGCCTGCCCCCCCCCCAGTGAACAGCCCCTCCACAGCAGCAGCAGTGATTGGCGTGCTTATGGCCAGCTCCAGGTAGAGACCCCCAGCAGATTCACATGGTGCTCGGTGCCGGCCTGGACCACTGGTACGCACCCTCAGGGAGGACTAGGCCAGCTTTTGCTGTCACCTGGGCTTCTGGCACTGCACACAAGAGCTGTATGCCCTCAGGCTGAACCAGGACCTGCCTCCATGTGCCCAGGGCACTGTCAGGCTGGGCTGGTTCCATAGAGGCAGGACCCAGACTGGCTTGAGGGTGTGCAGCTCTTGTGTGCAGTGCCAGGAGCCTGGGTGACAGCAAGAGCTGGCATAGCTCTGTCTAAGGGCACACACCAGCGGGCCGGGCTGGCGCTGTGCCATGTGCGGCTGCCAGGGGTCTCTGCCAGGATCTGGCCATGAGTGCACTGATGGCTGCTGTAGCAAGGCGGGGGCTGTGTGCCAGTTGGGGGGGGAAGATGGGGGACCTGTCTCTCCCACCCCCTCACAGCCCCACTCCAGCCCCTTGTAGTCCCCACACACCTGCAAACCCACCCACAAAGCCCACCCCCACATACCCACCCCCAAACCCAACACCCCCAGATTCCCACACCAATCCTGGTGTCGGTCTTGGGTCAAATCAGCCTGTGTGGGCCTTCTTTCCTGGATGCGAAGAAGCTGGTGGCAGATTCGGTGGCAAGGAAGAAGCGGGTGCTGAGTGGCTGGACGCAACAGATTCAGCAGTGGTGGGAGGTGGTGCTGAGCAGACAGATGTGAAGCTGGCAGCAGTGTGGAGTTGCCACAGCTGCTCTGCCCAGCTCCACAAGGTCCCCCAAAGCATGGGGCCTGGGGTGGTCACCCTGATTCATACCCCCTCCCAGGATGGCTCTGACTACACTCACCCCTACACCCACCCACAAACCCCTGCAACTCCTTCACAAACCCTATCCTTACTCCCTTTTTCCCCCTCCAACCCAATACCCCCCCACAAAACTCACAACCTGCATGCCCAGCCACCAGATAGGGTGGGACAGAACCTGCTGGTGGGGCAACTGCCACACTGCAGCCCTGTCCTCTGCCCACACCAGTGCTGGGACATGCGGCTTCAGCCTGGGGGGGACTCCTGATTCCAGGAACCACTTGGGGGGTGTGATGAGCTGGGGGCAGAGAGGAGGTGGCAGCAGGGGTGTGTGTATGTGTGTGAGAGAGAGAGATGGGGGTTGGGAATGGGGAAGAGGTCCAGATAGGAGAAGCTGCCAGACCTGGACTTAGAACCGCCCCCCCCAGAGCAGCCTGTGTAGGGGGAGGCCCATTTGGAAGGGAAGGGCTTGCCCAGACCAGTCCCTAAGCTCCATTCGAGGACTTCCCAGGAATGGCATAGGGCTTGCTGGGGCCTGGGCTCAGGCACAGGGAGCAGAACAGCAAGGGCTGGCACTACACTACTCAGAGCCACAAAACAGGGGGTGGAACAGCTGCAGCTGGACTTATGTCCTGGTTGTGGGATGGAGATGCTGCCAGAAGGGAGGTAGTAGGGGAAGGCAGGGGTTGCGGATCAGGAGTGAGGGGCACTGGTGGGGCTGTGGGTTGGGAGTGAGAGGCAAGGGCAGGAGCAGAGCACTGGTATACCAGTGCTGCTCAGCACCCTGTATCCTGGTGAGCATAGGCGGTAGGGGCAGTGCTGATTTTTTCCATGTCAAAAAACCTAAAAGCAAATGCCAAAGTGTATAGATATTTAGAATTAATTTTATTATGATGTTAGAGGCATTGGTAGGCTTTCAAATTGCTTTAAAATGGTAAATATATCAATAAAACATTGCCCAGCTGATCTCTCTCTATATAGTAGCATTTCTTTTTAATTGTGGAAGAACATGGATTTTGGGTATTTTAATGAGAGAATTTGGGGTTTTTTATTAGATAATTTGCAATTTTTAAATAGGGGGATACATATATAGTAGCATTTCATTTTAATTGTGGAAGAACATGGCTTTTTTGATTTTTTAAAAAAAATTAATTTTGAGTGAATTTGGGATTTTTTATCAGAGATTTTGAAAGGAGGACACACTTCAACAGTTTAAAGTGGGCCACCACAATGAGCACATCTTTTGGGAGACAGCTGCCCAGATGGTAGAGCAGGGGCACCAGGAGACATGGCAGAAGTGCCGGATGAAGGACAAGGTTGTTGCAGCAGCAATTCCTAGGATGGAAGTTAGGCTGATTGGTTAAGTTACCCGGGTCCTCCCTTCTGCCCTTCTTGTGGATGGGCACAACATTGGCCCTCTTCCAGTCCTCAGGGAATTCTCCAGGGTGCCATGAGTTGTGGAAGAGTTTCACCAGGGGTTCCACAATGACTTTGGCCAGCTCCTTCAGCACTCTCGGATGAAGATCATCCTGTCCCGCTGACTTGTATACATCTAATTCTTGTAATTGGTCATATACCAGTTCTATGGCAATAGTAGAAAGGCGATTATTCCTACCGTGCTCACCCTCTACTCTACCTGGTATGATTTCCCCTTTAGTCCGGTGAAAGACTGAGGTGAAGTAGTCATTCAGGCATTCAGCTTTCTCCTGAGTGTCAGTAACCAGCTCTCCCGAGTTGTTGAGCAACGGTCCCACACTCCCATTTGTTTTCCTCTTGTTCCTTATGTACCTAAAGAAGGACTTCTTGTTGTGCTTGATTCCCATTGCTAATCTAAGTTCAGCCACCGCTTTATCCTGTCTTATCTGTTCCCTGTAAATGTGGGCCATTGTGAAATAGTTATCCTTGGGGCCTGCCCCGAGCTTCCATTGTTTATGAGCCTCTTTCTTCTTTCTTAAGAGGACTGTGGTTTCCCTGTTTAGCCAAGAGAGCTTCCCAGCCCTTCTGCTACCTTTTCTCTGCATGGGAATGGACTTCCTTTGTGCTTTAAGGATTGTGTCCTTAAGAAACAACCAGTCTTCATGTACACCTTTACCTTCAGTCCCTGGTCCTGCAGCAGTTGCCTTACTAGTGACCTAGGCTTGTTGAAATTTGCATTTTTGAAGTCCAAGACCTCAATCCTGCTATCTGATTTGTCTGCCTTACATTGGACATTGAACGTGATGGTTTCATGGTTGCTGTTGCCCAGGCTTCCCTCTATATTTAAGTCAGTAACCAGGTTGTCTCCTTTGGCCAGGACCGAGTCTAGCAGAGAGTCACCTGTGGTTGGCCCATGCACCTCCCGAGTCAGGAAGAGCTCCTGGACACAGGTCCAGAAGTATCATGACTGATTTAACTTGGTCAAGTGTTCCTCCCAGGAAATGTATGGATAATTAAAATCACCCATGATGACAATGTCACATGCACAAGAAGCCTCAGTCAATTCTCAGGTGAACTCTAGATCGAGATCCTCCCCCTAGTTTGGTGGTCTGTAGTATACACCTACAGTTAGGTATCTCTTACCATGTCCCCCATCCCCCACCCTGCAACTTGACCCAGAGGGTTTCAGGGTGTCCATTTTTGGAGCTGATGTCAGCCTCCAAGGAGGTGTACTGCTCTTTCACATAGAGAGCAGTGCCTCCACCTTTCTTCTTCATCTGGTCCCTTCTGTGCAGGGTGTAGCCTTCTATAGCTCTGCTCCAGTCATGTGAGAAGCACCACCAGCTCTCTGTAATCCCTATTAGATTGTAATGCACACTGGAGAGTAGTAGGGCTAGCTCCTCCTGCTGCTTCCCCCATGCTCCTGGCATTAGTATATAGGCACCTGAGTCCTCCTACTGAGGCTCTTGTCTTCCTGTCCCACTGATGGAGAACTATTCCCTCAGCTCCCACAAGAGTGGCTCTCCCAGTGTCCCTATCTACAGGGCTTACTTGTATGTTAGTCCCTGGACATGTTTGAATTTGTGTATCCCTGTCCCCCACCAATCTTAGTTTAATGCCCTGTCCAGAAGATCAGTCATCCTAGTGGTGAACAGGGACTTACCTTTCCTCATGAGGTGGATGCTGTCCCTTCCCAGGAGTCCTCTCACCCTGAAATGTATGCCGTGATCAAGGAATCCAAAGCCTTTTTGGTGGCACCAGCTGGTTCACTTCTTTGATGCATCCTTCCCTTCTGGGACCGTGGCTTGAAACAAGGAGCACAGAAGAAAAGACTACCTGGGCCCCCAACCCCTTGAGCCCAGCCCCAGAGCCCCGTAGTTACTCATGACCTGGTCTGAATTACTTTTGGCTGTGTTATTAGTTTCCACGTGGATAAGGAGCATGGGGTAGTAGTCGGAGGGCCAGATGAGCCTGGGGATCCTCTCTGCTACATCTCAGATGTGAGCCCCTGGGAGGCAGCAGACCTCATGGGCTAGGGGGTCTGGATGGCAGATGGGTCCCTGAGTGCCCTGCAGGAGGGAGTCCCCCATCACCACCATTGTGTGCCTCCTCTTGGGGGTGGAGCTGTAGCTGTAGCTGTAGCTGTAGCTGAAGATGGCTTTGCTCTTTCTCCATACAGCCCATCTGCTAGAGCAGTGGTCTCCAAACTTTTTTGATTGCGTACCCCTATCAGTAAAAAATTTTTGACCACGCATCCCCAATATATGTATATTTATATAAATAGAAATAGAAGTTCTAGTATTTTCTTCCCATACCGCAATGGATAATCTTGCGCACCCCCTGGGGTGTGTGCACCCCACTTTGGAGACCACTGTGCTAGAGGACAGGCTGCTGCCTTGTGTCCAGGAGCTGCCCGCCAAGTCTCACAAATGCCAGGGGCGTTCAGATGCACTACCACGTCACCATGGCCTGCCCATATGGGTTGTTGGATCCAAGGGGTTGGATGCTGTTGCAGGTGGCAGGAGGTCACAGCCAGGCAGCAGTCCACACTGCCAAACTGTTGTAGTGGGTAGAGGGTGCAGGGGCCACTGTAGGTTAGGGCTGCTTCAGGGGTCCAGCTGGCACAGGGGTCTAGTGTCCCCAGATATCAACTGGGCAGGCCTTAGAAGCTCCTGAGGGCAGGTAGCTCTGAGTTGTTCATCAGGGCAGCTTTTATACTGTTGGGGCCAGCACAGGTGCTGGCCCCAGCCTCCAGCTCTCCCTGGCTACAGATGTGGGAGGAGCTGTGCAGGTTCAGTTTGCCCCAAGTGGCACAATTTGCTGTACACCAAAGTGCATGTTCAGGCATGTGTGCTGAGGCACAAATCTCCAGCACAAATTTGTGCTGATGCTATTTGAGTTGCTGCAAGCTCACCTGCCTGCATGTATATATGTGCCATAATGTGCCAGTGTAGATAAGGGACAAGTATATAAAGTCTTGAGTATGTAAAGTGACTTCTACTCACTTCAGTAGTAAGGGAACCAGGCTCTGAAAGTTAACAGTGCCTGCCACTTAGCAGACCCACTGGTTAAGAAAAATAACAGCCAGTTTTGCTAGTCCTGCAAACCTGACACAATCATGTTCTTCTTCCATTTTCTTTTTGTATAAGAGCAGAAATTCTACTTAGATTTGGAGAGAGACAGTGCAATAGTCTATACTAAATACTCTCACTTGAATCCTCCTGTATTTGTACTTTTTAAGACTGCAAGAGTTTATAAAAAGACAGTTGTGAAACACCACCAAGTGTTTCCTGAGATGCAGATTGCTTTCCATCTTTGCCATCCCCATGTCTCGTGATAATGGTTTAGGAACCAATGTCTGATTTGAAGGAAACCCTTTAATTCTATTTAGATAAATGAAAGTGGTATCATGGGACAATAACTCCAAGCTCACCTTGGAAAAGTCACAAATTAGATATGAAACACTGCTTCAGGCAACAGTGAACTTAATAGAATAATACTGCTAGTAAGAAACATGTGGCAATGGGATTTTTAAAAAAAGAAAAATTATTACATTAAATATAATAAAGATAGTCTGGAGAATAACATACAAATGAAAAAAAGCTTATCAGAAGAAATATTACTTAAAAGAATGCCTGCATATTTTCTTCTTTCATGAATCATTCTTCAGTTGGCTCATAGGACCATACACCATGAGGTGCTTAACGTAAGGATAGGTGAAGTGGTCACCTACATAATATGTACAGAGAATGTGGGAAGTTTGTGTATGATTTCTGTGAATGCTATGTGTTTCTGCTTACCTGCTGAATTTTGTACTGCTAGCCACACCTGCATTCAAAGAGTTGCATATAACCTGAACCCAGTAATGTTCAGGAAGGAGAGAAAATGACTTAATGTAAACCTAGTCACCACAGACTAAAGGGACTACCAAAGAACTAGTAAGGTTTTGACACTGTCTTACATGAAATAAGCTACAGAATAAGGTATAGATGAGAATAATAAAAAGTGGGTCCATGACTGGTTGGATATCTATACTTGAAAAATAGTTATCAATGGCTCATTGTCAAACTGGAAAGAATGTCTGAGTATCCTGAGTTTGGTACTACTCATTAGTACCAAACTTGGATGATGGAACAGAGAGTTGCACTTACAAAATCTGTATCATATACAAGGCTACAAGGACTTTGGTGGATAGAATTAAAATTCAAAATGACAGACTTCTATCAGAAATGGGATAAGTAGAATTCATTCTGCCTTGAGGCAGAGGGGTGGAATTGATAAAATCCTCATGGTTCTGTGGTTTCTGTTTAAAATTTCACCTCCAGTTGAAGTTGGCCTGACAGCTCCAAGGAGTAAAACAGTTCTGTCTAGATCATGGATGGATGGGAGGACTTAAAGCAGTGGTTCTCACCTTTTTTTGGTGCGACCCTAAATTGGCCACCAACAGGACCTCCTGACCCAGAGTCACAGGGGCTGCTGGGAGCAGAGTGTGATGGTAGCAGCAGCAGCCCAGGGGCAAGGGTGGGGGAGCCTCCATTGCCCCTTTTGTGCACAGAGGCCCTGCCCCACCTGCTTGCCGCTCCTGTGCCACAGGAATGTGCATGTGTGTATGGGCCTTTCGCAACCCTACTGAGGACCCCCCTGCAAACCTGATTGGGGTCGCTCCCTGAGGTTGGGAACCAATGCCTTAGAGGGCACAAATGAAAAATAAAGACTTTTAAACTGATGGGGTCCTTTGGCTCACATTGGAAAGGACTCTTAAAGAGATGCTACCCAGGAATCAAAAGTAGGAGTTTTAGGCCTGCAGAATCTCTCTCTAACCATGGCTGAAGGCTGCTGGGCTATGTAGATGTTGACACTGGATTTGGACCCAGCACCTATACCTTTGTTCTGAGTGGGCACAACCCTCAGACTGACCACAACCCCTACCGGTCAATAATAGGTTAATTTATTGATACAGAGTAAGAACAGAAAAGCAACAATACAAACAATTAACAATTCTCTATCTACCAATCCTAGGGCTGTCATCAGAGTCAAAGTGCCTCTGGTTAGGATGCAGGCTCCACTCTAAGGCTCCTTCTCTTAGATGTCCGCAGTCTGGAGGTGGAATGCTGAGGTCCACAGCCCGCCTCCAGTGGGGTGCATGACATGGGCTGCTAGTGTGTGCCCTCTGTCCATGGCAGCCTCAGGGACCCTTTCCAGGGGACAGGGATGGGGATGGGGACCCCTCTCAAGGAAGAGAAGGAGGGATGAGACAAAGGGAGGGATGGGAAGGACAGATGAGACAAAGGGAGGGACAGATTGTTACTCTCAAGTTTCTGCCTTTGTATTCTTCTTCCCCTTGATGACTCTTCATGTGTGGGTATCTCTGGTTGGTTCTCTGTCTGTGGTCACATGTTCACGTAGCCTTCCGGGCCTTGTCCTAATCTGGTATGTCCTCAGAACTGGGACTTAGCCCCGCTTTTTCTGAGGTCTTGTTGCTGGTGGTACTTATCTTGTGTTATGGGTCATATTTTGTTTGCTTCCTAGGCTGTGTGTCCTTGTTGTGCCAGACAACTTGTCTGCCTTGAAGGCTGTGATCTTATGTTATGGCATGCCCCTGTTCATTTTCAGGCTGTGTTCATCCGTTGGCCTTGTTGTGCTAGACAGCCCGTCTACTTCCAGGGCCATGAGAAACTGTGTCTGTATTTCCCAAGCTCTTTAGAAATTCAGTTAACCCCTGCTGCCTATCTTGACCTCTTATAATGCATACATGTGTACCTATAAGCCAATTCCTAAAAAACAAGCCTCTAAATACCATTTCTAAGCCAACAGCAGGGACTGCTTAACTAAGCAAGGGAGGCTAAAAAAATAGGTAATCTCCAAAACTCCAAGCCATTTTTGATACTTTAGTCCATTTCTCTGACTACTGCATTCCTGTTGACAATTACATAATACTTGGTTTTGAAAATACTGAAAGTTGTCACTAGCACATAAGTTTTGATTACCACCTTCTCAGACTACAGTTCCTTCAGGGAAAAAGCTGAATTAGACTGATTACAAACAGTTATAATGAAAAAATAGGCGCTCTGAAGCCAAGGGGCAGAAAAATGAGACTCCCTATGAATAAGATGGAAGCCCAAGGCCTATCGCTATGAAGCCTATGCCCATAACTAGAGACTTACCAAATTCATGGGCCCCAACAGCCAATTACATGGCCTCCAATTTCATGGCTGTATCATGGTTGGGCCCACCATTCTGAAGGCGGAGCAAAGTGGGACCCCCACACCTTTGAATGGCTGAGGGGTGTTGCAAGTCCCACCTCTCCCAGGCATTGATTGGAGCTGCCTGGCTTGTTAAATCAGTAATTATCACTCTCTTTAAGGGGGGAAGGTGATAATTACTGAGTAAACAAACTTTGGGGGGATTTTCCCTGCTCCCCTCCTCCCCTCCTCCTCTGGACACAGAGAAACAGGAACTTTTCCCACCTCTCTTTCTCTGCCCTGCCTTCCCCCCCGCCCCTTCAGGAGATGGGCAGTCTGCCCTTTTTTCTCTTTGTTCCCTTTCACCTCCCTCCAGCATTCTAGGAGACAGCTTTTTGCTGGCTCTTTGCCGGCATTTTGGACATAGCTGGTTCCCCGCATTTTTTCACGGGGAACTGGCTATTTCACAGGAGACTGCCAATTACACAGTTTCTGTGAAATCCATGAAATTGTGTACTTGATAGGTCCCTACTCATGACAAACTGGAAAGGGATAGAAGTCACAGCATGATCTGTGATCTCTGACAGATGGTAGAAGTAGGTGATATTGCTGAATGTAATAGTGGTTTCTGAAAGTAGCAACAGCAATAAAAACAATTATTGTCAAAATAAGTGGCAGAGGAAAAGTGATTTATGTTTTTTACCTGTAAAGAAAGGGAAATCACTGGTAAATAAAATGAGATGTTCCAAAAGAATCCTTATTCTGAAAGAACATCCAATTTCAAATAATGCAGCAAGTGAAGGGATGCCTAAGTTGCATCAAGCTAACCAAGACACAGCTGGTGTGCTTCAAAGAGGAACCTATGATAAACAGGCAAGGAGAATGGCCTCATTTTGTCAGGCCAGAGGAGACTGAGACTGGCTAAAACCAGAACTATTTAAAGGGAAAAACTGGCCTAGGTATGGCAGTTGCAATAGGAACAGACTGAGAACCTCTTTAGGGTGAAATACTCCAGTTAGGTAGGGATTGGCATGTACCAAGCTTTAGACTGAGAAAAAAAGAAACTGGAATTGCAGGTGCTGGTAGACAAGAGGAGAGCTAGTATAAATCTGGTCTGGAGATGGAGGACTGAGATGCATAAACCTCAAGAATACAGCTTGTGGGGAAAAGATCCCTTTTTGCAGGGGGACCAGAATCTAATAATTGCCTCAGTATTAAGGAGGAGGTACAATATACCAGTATGTCCAACTGTCTTTCCAAAGACTTGTGTTTTGAATCGCATGCTCACTGCTGAAAGGCTCTTTCCTGTTGAAAGGCTCAGTTGTTCCACTCCTTTAATGGTGCCTAAACCCATTTTATGCTTATTAGCAGATGGATGGAGCTGATTTGGGGAAATTTAAGAAAACTTTGCTCTTTACATTTGAATTGTCACACAAGTTCTGCAAAAATAGTTTTGTAGTGATACAAAATCACATGGGAGTGACAGGTGACACAGAACAGTTAAAAGAATGTATGCGGGATTGTCAGAGAAAATACTGGAGTGCTCAGGAGAGAAAAAGGATTCCTTCAATGACAACAAGGAAAAATTGGGTGCACCTTCATGAGACTAATTAGCTTTGCAGTAAATGTCTCACATCTACACAGGAAGCCCTATTAGACCGCAGGAAACTAATTAACTCGGCAGCAGAGTAGTACTTATAAATAGACGTGTAGATGCTGACGCTACTGGCTGGGAGAAGAGGGTGCTTTAGTGTGGGGGCTGCCTGCTGGCTATCTCTGCACTGGAACATCCTTATGCCTCAGGCAGCTCCTCCACAGCACACTGAGCCAGATGGGAGCAGCCCTGGGCTGGCCGGCTGATCCCCTGGACCGCTTGCCAGCCAGGGCTGCTCTGACTCGGCTCAATGTGCTGCAAGCCTGGGTGCATGCAGTGCCTGGGAGTAATAAACTCAGGCATGAACTGCAACAGCGTTTTTTACTTTGCCTTAATAGCACGTGTTAGACGTGCCTTTGCAATGTCTGTCAACAAGCTAATGAAGGGTGGCAGATGGGAGTAAGAATATTTTTGGCTTTCCAAGCTAGAGATGCAAGTTAGACTGATTGGTTATATCACCTGGATATATCTGAATCCAGACTTGGAGGCCAGAGAATGCCAGTTTACTTGGAAAACTGAGGCAAAGCTGAGAATTGCTTTGACTGGGACCCTATGTAGAGAAAAAATATTGCCAAACAGTTATGGTACACGGAGAGCCTTCAGAGATGTAGAAGACCTAGCATGCACCTTGACACATGTAACATACTCTGATAAAAATTGTTGTGAATTCTTGACTAACTCAAAGACAGTGAGATAGGTGTTGAACTGTACTGTACTCATGGCCACCATATAGAAGAACGTACTTGGATTATTGTTGCTCTGTCTTCCCTATCCCTACTCAGCTGTTTGTATATATTGGAAAATCTGTTGCATGCTGTCATTAATCTGGGTTTATAAGAATTTTCCAGTATATGGACTGTCTCTTTAATCCTTATAGCACCTTACATATCATGACCTAGAACTCTGACTGGAGCCTCTGGCTACCACTCAAATCTAAATTTCCCATTTAGCTCTGAGTTGACCGGTTTCTTTCTCATTAATAAATGGCAGCATTTTAAGCCAAAAGATTGGGAACTGGAGGTATGTCTTTACAATAAATGCAATGCTATGGGTACTGTGTACTGAAAGCGATGTAGCTACATTAGGGTTGCACTGTTACTGATGATAAGGGAATCAGCATGTCAATATGACTAGATTGCTTTCAGTAGTCAAGCTAGCTTGTTCAGGTATGTTTACAGAGCAGTGTGCTCTGCCATGTAGAAATATAAGTGGGGCAGAAGTTGGCTCAGGTTTGGTTTTGATTTGACTCTACTTAAGCATTCAATTATTGCAACTAGCTTTGTAAAATATTACTTATCCGCTTGCAGATATCCATACTCTGAACAGGGTAGAAGGCACCTTTTTCTGCCACAGTATGTACCAGTACCTTGTTCTGAGCAAGGATAAACCCTGTTCAGAATGGCATCACTTGTGTCACTTTGAATCATTTCTGTGCCAGGAAATACAAACATTGCAGCTATGATGGTTCAATGAATCTTGCAATTGTATTTTTACTTTGCTGCAGCCCAGTCTTCATTTACAATCTTGACAGTTCAAGGAACTGACTCCATTCCCACTCAAGAGGCTATTGTAGGCCTTGCTCAAAGGACCAGTTGAAGTACTTGATTACTTTTGGTTATGCCTAGTGTCCAGCATCCACCGTACCACTTTACTCCAAAATAGGCAAAGAAGGACACAATAAAGTCAGTTGAAATGAAACATAATTCATTTTAGCATACAAGTTATATTTTGCCTTGTAAGGGATTCACCTGAAAACTCCTAAGAAGAAATGTCAGTACAAACATGGGGACTCAGTCCCAAGTTATTTTCTGGAGTGTGGTTGGCTAGAGGAGGTCAGCAAATCAGACTCATCTCCCACATACAACAAAACTGAAAAGGGTCATTGTTGCATATCAAGGCTTGTCCCATCCCAATCCCACCCTTCATTGTCAGGTGAATGCAAAATAAATTCTGAATGACAGCCAGCATGGCTTTGTCATGAGTAGGTCTTGTCTTACCAATCTCATCTTCTTCTATGACCAGGTCTCTCGCCACCTGGACACAGGAGATGTTGTAGATGTTATATACCTAGACTTCCAAAGAGCTTTTGATCTAGTACCCCACGATATCCTACTGGGAAAATTGGAAGATTGCGGGCTCAACTGCTCAACAGTTCAATGGGTAGGAAACTGGCTACGGGGTAGGACCCAGAGAGTTTTCATGAATGAATCTGTGTTGTCCTGGCACGAAGTGGCCAGCAGTGTCCCTCAGGGTTCCATGCTTGGACTGGTGCTTTTCAACTTCTTTATCAATGATTTGGATGGGGGAGTGAAAAGCTCATTGGACAAGTTTGCAGACAACACCAAGTTATGGGCCAGTGCAGTCACGCCAGATGATAGGTTGCCAATACAGGTGGACCTGGACAGGCTCAAGAGTTGGACAGACTGGAACCAGATGAAGTTTAACACTTCCAAGTGTAAGGTGCTTCACCAGGGGGAAAACAACCCTCAACATACATACAGGCTCAGTGGTGACAGCTTGACTTGCACCATGGCCGAAAGGGACCTAGGGGTAATGACTGACCATCGCATGAATATAAGCCATCAGTGTGAGGTGGGGGTCATCATGGCAAACAACACGGTGGCATGCATCAACCGATGCATCTCGTGTAAAACTAAGGAAGCTATACTGCCGTTATACTCAGCACTAGTGAGACTGCAGTTGGAGTATTGCATCCAGTTCTGGGTGCCGCATTTCAATAAGGACGTGGAAAAACTTGAGAGGGTCCACAAAAGAGCCACCTGTATGATCAGGGACTTGCAAGGCAAGCAATACAAGGAGAGGCTGAGGGACCTGGGTCTCTTTAGCCTGAAGAAGAGAAGGTTGAGAGGGGACTTGATAGCAGCTTACCACTATATCAGGGGAGTGCTTCAGGAACTCAGTAAGCAACTGTTCACTAGGGCACCCCCAGGGAAGACCAGGACCAATGGATATAAACTCCTGGAAGGCTACATCAGGCTTAATACCAGGAAAAAACTCCTTCACAGTCAGGGTGTCCAGACTGTGGAATAAACTCACGCCAGATGTGGTGCAGTCACTTACCCTGGAGGTTTTCAAGAAGAAACTAAACAGTCATCTTGCTGGGGTCACCTAACCCAGTTGTCTTCCTGCTGGCGGGGGGAGGGGGAGCTGGACCTGATGATCTGCAAGGTCCCTTCCAGCTCCTAACAATCTATGAATCTATAAATGTAGCACATGTCTGTTGCTCCATATCATACTTGAAGTGTGGTATATTTCCTCTGCCCCCCATCCCTTCATCCCCTTTGTTCTCTCAAACCAGACTTGTGTCCATTGCTAAAAAGGTGTGGTTTTTCACCCAAGGCTGACTAAAGTGCATCAGCTATCCTGAGGCAACAGGACCAGGCACTTAAGTTTTACCATAAGTTAAACTCACTTATGCCCCAGTAAGGGATTGACCTTAGTGTTTACCTCATGGTAAAACTAATGTACCTGATCTTTTCTGTGTTTTAACCACAGCATAGTTCACATGGTTTAGTTACGTCAAGGTAAGAATTTTTTGAGCAGTGAAGAGAAGACTGCTTTGTTAGTTGGGTAGGGAGATACCAGCTTGCATAGCTTTAAATTCATGAGGTTTGTTTTTCTTTTTAAAAAGAGAACTGGAGCACTTCATCCAGCATAGTTTATGTTTGCATTCTGCCTTTCTAGGGTACTAGAGGTTTGATTTAAAACCCCATTGAAGTTAATGAAAAGCCATCTATTGATTTCAGTAGACTTTGATTCTGACCCAAAATTGCTTTGACAGTATTTTGAAATATCTCTAATATATAAAAATAACTAAAATATATGTGGCAGGAACTCATTGATAGGAACACAGAAGATATTAGTGGTGTGATTTGCATTATCAGTTGTTATTCTGGGAATGGTAAGTGGCAGATTAAATTTACCGTAGAATTTTCGTTTCTATTTTTAGGCACCAATCTGAGTGTGTATGCTTCATCAGCAAAGAGAATAATTCAGTGCATATATGCCAGATTTCTTAGCAACAAAATCTTTTCTCTTTTTTTTTAGGTGTCTGGCATGTAACATACAAAATATTTTACTGTAAGAGAATAAAGGAAAGACATCAGTTGTGTAAAAAAGGTTCCTGAAAATATTTGTAGACATTGGTAACTAATAACCTTTATTTTGTCCCCAGCTACCTAACATTTATTTTAAGAATATTGGAACAAGGGTACATATCTCTGTGATGGTAGAAAGGAACTCTGCTGCAACTACCACTAAAGCATGACGAATTGTACCTAATAGACTAACTGAACCTGAGATGCATAATTCTGGGGTGGGAACAGTTTAACAGCTTATGGCAACACAAGACAAGCTAAGTGAGTGAGTTAAAGATACTGTGATAACTAAGACTCGGGGGCCAGGAACAGAGCGGAAAAGAGTGAGCTGGGCACATGTGCGTCCCTGTACACACGTGTGCCCCCTTACCTGACTGGAGGCAGCAGCAGAGGCAGCAGCGGGGGCAGCAGCAGCTGATCCCCCTAAGGTAAGTGGGGCAGAGGGAGCCAGCGCAGCTGAACTGGAGCCAGAGGGGAAGCCCCCCAGACTCCTTTTAGCTGAACTGGCTGGGAGCCACACTCCAGAGCCATGCATGCGAACAGAGTGTGCAAACAGGGGGTGGACTGGGGGGATTGACCCCCCCCGAGCTAGGGACTGCCCCCCTCCCCCGGGATGACCCTTGGGGATGAGGGCACCAGCATCACCGGATCCCCCCAGCAGGGGAAAGTAGGGGTGGGACTCCCAGCAGGCAGTTCTGGGAAGCCCGGAGTGCCTGACTAGCTGTTGGGGCAGCAGCAGGAAATTCAAACTGCGGCCTTTAAAAGCCATGGTTAGACGCAGCCTCTGGCACTTGGGGGCCAGGAGCAGAGTGGAAAAGAGTGAGCTGGGCACACGTGCATCCCTGTACATACATGTGCCCCCTTACCTGACTGGAGGCAGCAGCGGGGGCAGCAGCAGCTGATCCCCCTAAGGTAAGTGGGGCAGAGGGGGCCGGCGCAGCTAAACCAGAGCCCGAGGGGATGCCCCCCCAGACTCCTTTTAGCTGAGCTAGCAGGTAGCTGCACTCCCGAGCTGTGTGCACAAACAGAGCACGCTGGCATTTGCGCCAGCGTTCACACAGGTGGGCAAGCAGGAAGGGCCAGGAGACGGTCTTCAGCAAGGGTAAGGCAAAGGCACCACACAATTAATAAATAAAAATGGTGTCGATGCAGAGTGCTGCTAAGGCCCCTACCTGGCTGGTGCTGCCTACCCGGGGCTTCTCTGAGGTCTCCACCCAAACGGAGCCCACGGGAGGGCTGGTGTCATCCTCCCCCCTGGCCTGTGAGGGATGCCTGGCAGGACCAGGGGGGCAGGAAAAGGGGGCCCCCACACCTGTTCTGCTGGTGCCCATCATAGGGCCTTGGAGGCACAGGTGAGGGAGCTCCAGGAGGAGGTTAGCAGGCTCAGGGTAATCAGAGAAGCAGAGGATGAAATTGATGGTTATTTCCTTTCCCTGCAGGGACAGGCACCAAAGGGAAAAGCACCACAGGAGATGCCCTCCTCAGTGACCTGGCAGAAGGTTCTCGCCAAAGCCAGGGCAGCTCACCGCGGTGCCCTACCAGTTCCCCCAGTCCAGCTTGAGAACAGATATGAGGCCCTGGCGTCATTGGGGGAGGAAGGAGAAGAGGATAACCCTCGAGAGGAGCCGCTCCATGCACAGAGCAGGCTGAAAGAGGCAAGTTGACCCAGAAGAAGAGACAACGAGTGCTCATCATAGGCGACTCCATTCTGAGAGGTACAGAGGGTCCCATCTGTTACCAGGATCCCTTGACATGCGAGGTGTCCTGCTTACCCGGAGTGAGGATTCAGGATGTGACAGAGAGGATCCCGGCCATTATTTGGCCCACGGAATACTACCCCATGGTATTAATTCATGTGGGCATGAATGATGCAGCCGAGAGAAAACCTGATTGCCTGATGAAGGACTGCCAAGCTCTGGGCGGCAAGCTGAAGGAGATAGAGGCACAGGTGGTCTTCTCCTCTATCCTTCCAGTGAGAGGACGGGGACAACACCATGAGAACTGCATCAGAGACATCAACTTGTGGCTTTGGAAATGGTGTCTCAAGGCGGGCTTTGGCTTCCTTGATCACAACCCATACTTCCAGATGAGAGACATGCTTGGGTGGGATGGGCTTCATCTCTCCCCAAAGGTAAGCATGTGTTCTCTTTCAGGTTGGCTGATCTCCTTCAGTGGGCTTTAAACTGGGCTCATCAGGGGAAGGGGAGGATGAGGTTGGAGGGAGCATTGGAACACCAAACCATGAGTCACCCAGTAGTACAGCCCAGCCAAGACTGACGATGAGCACACGAAACACCCAGGTAAGTGACAGGGGCCCAAATAGTCCTGGAGTTAGGGAGGCGGGGTGTTCACCTTCAGGAGGCCTTAAATGCCTATACACCAATACTCGTAGTATGGGGAACAAGCAGGAGGAACTTGCCCCCCTGATAGCTAATGCAAACCCAGACATAGTGGGGCTCACCAAAACGTGGTGGAATCTAACTCATGACTGGGCAGTGAACATCAAGAGCTATGGGCTGTACAGGAGGGATAGAATAGGGAGAAAAGGTGGAGGTGTGGCGCTCTACATCAAAGAGAAATTCACATCCTCAACAAGCAGCACCGGGTCAGAGGAGGGGCAGACTGAAATGCTCTGGGTCAGGTGGAAAGGGACTTAACAATGGGGGTCTATTACAGACCACCCAACCAGGGGGAAGAATTTGACTGGGAATTCTCAGGTCAGCTTGCAGAGGCAGTTAGGTCAAAGGATGTGGTCATCCTGGGGGACCTAAACTATCCGGACATCTGCTGGGAAGAGCAGTCAGTCAGGTCTGACTGCTCACATAAGTTCCTAGCCATGATACAGGACCTCCATCTAAACCAGGAGGTGCACAGTCCCACCAGGGGAAATGCCTTCTTAGACCTGGTCCTGGCCACAGGCGACAACCTGGTGAGGGGGCTGCGGATGCTCGATCACCTGTGTGACAGTGATCATTGCCTACTGGAATTCACCATCCAGCACAGGGCGGCAAAGGCCTGTAGCAAGACAGTAACCCTGGACTTCAGGAGGGCGGATTTCAATGAGGTAAGGAGATTAGTCAGGGAGAGACTGAGGTCCCAGAAGAGAGGGGAGTTGGGATTCCAAGAAGAGTGGTCATTCTTTAAGGAGACGATCCTCCAAGCTCAAAGGGTGGCAATCCCAACAAGGGTCAAAGGGAGCAAGAGTGCTCAAAAGCCCCTTGGCTAACAAAAAGCATCCAGGAACATCTCAAGGCTAACAAGGAGGTGTACACCCAATGGAAGGGAGGGGCCATCACCAGGGAGGACTATACAGCCATTGCTCGGGTTTGTAGGGGGGCTGTTAGGAAGGATAAGGTGAAGATGGAACAGGGACTAGCAACCCGGATCAAGGAGTATAAGAAGTCCTTTTTTAAATGCATAGGGGGTAAAAAGAAAGTTCCAGGTAATGTAGGGCCTCTGCAGGACGTGCTAGGAAGTCTGGTGGTCACACCAGACATCAAAGCTAACTTATTTAACAACTTCTTTGCCTCCATTTTTCTGAGCAGGAACCAGGTCATCCCCCCATCATGATCCTTGATGGTCCCAGGGGAGGCACAGCCAGGCCTAGGGTCGGAGTGGACCTAGTTAGGGACCTCCTGGTGGGACTGGACATGTCCAGATCAGCAGGTCCTGACAATCTCCACCCCAGAGTGCTGAGAGAATTAGCGGGGGTCATTGTGGGTCCCCTGGCATGGCTTTATGAGCACTCATGGTGCTCTGGTGAGGTGCCAGAGGACTGAAAGAGGGCCAAGGTGGTCCCTATTTTCAAAAAAGGGAGGAGGGAGGACCCAGGAAACTATAGGCCTGTTAGTCTTACCTTGGTCCTGGGGAAGGTCTTCGAAAAAATTATCCAGGAGCACATCTGTGAGGGACAAGCAGGGGAGTGTATTTTTAGGGGCAATCAACACAGGTTCATCAGAGGCAGGTCCTGTCAGACCAACCTGATGGCCTTGTATGACCAGGTCACTAAATCCTTGGATGCAGGCATTGCGGTGGGTGTAGTCTTTCTGGACTTTAGAAAAGCCTTTGACACTGCCTCTCACCCCATTCTCATTAAAAAATTAGGCAACTGTGGTGTCAATCCCTACACGGTCAGATGGGTCGCCAATTGGCTAGAGGGCTGTGCCCAGAGAGTGGTGGTGAATGGGTCTTTTTCGACCTGGAGGGAGGTGGGCAGTGGGGTTCCGCAGGGCTCGGTCCTCAGGCCTGCGCTGTTCAACATCTTCATCAGTGACTTGGATGAGGGGGTGAATAGCACCTTGTTCAAATTTGCAGATGACACTAAGTGGGAGGAGGTGGGCACACCAGAGGGGAGGGACAAGCTGCAATCAGATCTGGACAGGTTACAGGGTTGGGCAGATGCGAATAGGATGGGTTTCAACACTGACAAGTGCAAGGTACTGCACCTGGTGAGGAAGAACCAGCAGCATGCCTACAGGCTGGGGAACTCTCCTCTTGCCAGCATAAAGGCAGAAAAGGCTCTTGAAGTCATTCTTGACTCAAAGATGAACATGTGGGGATGCAGTCAGAAAAGCTAACTGCACCCTGCCATGCATCCACAGATGCATCATGAGCAGGTCCAAGGAGGTGATCCTCCCCCTCTATGCGACACTGGTCAGGCCACAGTTCGAGTACTGTGTCCAGTTCTGGGCACCGCACTTCAAGAGGGATGTGGACAACATGGAGAGGGTCCAGAGGAGGGCCACTCACATGATCAGGGGGCAGCAGGGCAGGTCCTATGAGGATTGGCTATGGGATCTGAACCTGTTCAGCATCCACAAGAGAAGACTAAGAGGGGATCTGGAGGCCACCTATACCTGGCCAAGGGAGACCAGCAGGCATTGGGGAAGTCCCTGTTCCTCCGAGCACTACCAGGAGTAACAAGGAATAACAGCCATAAGCTGACAGAGAACAGATTCAGGCTAGACATCAGGAGGCACTAGTTCACAGTTAGGGTGGCTAGGATCTGGAACCAACTTCCAAGGGAAATGGTCCTCGCTTCTACCCTGGGGTCTTTAAGAGAAGGCTAGATAGACACCTTGCTGGGGTCATCTGACCCGAGCATTCTTTCCTGCCCAAGGCAGGGGGTCAGACTTGATGATCTGCTCAGGTCCCTTCTGACCCTACTAACTATGAAACTATAAAGCAGACAGACCTTACAATAACTACATATTGGAAAGAAGTTGGACTTTGCTAGGACTGGGCAGTGTACAGCTCTGCTTTTCATGGAAAGTACTACCATGGGATCCATAGTAACAATAAGCAGAGCTACTTTTCAGGATTTCTCTCTTTACGAACAAGAATTTTATTTAGGTTGAGTTGCAGCCATTTCACTTTCATCCAGATCCCTATCACACTTTATTCCTTAACTATGATCAAATGAGCAGAAGGACATGGGAATATGATGACTGACTGGGGAGAGAACAGGCATGTTTTCTGTTGCTGTAATTAGATGCAACTCCACTGAAGTGAAAGAAGTTTGCTCAAGTCACATGAACAGGGAATGTGGCTCTTGGTATGTTTTTTTTACAAAAACATCCAGCATTATATATACACTGCAGTTTAAACCAGTGTTCATTTTTAGTGCTGTGAATGATACAAATGCTTAGTGCTGTAACTTCTCTTAAGATGCAGAAAATAAGCTGGGCTCATGTTTATATTCACTTTCCCAAGGTCTCCTTTTCAAATTGGAGTAATGTTTTTAAAAAAATTGATACAAAAACTTCTGGAGTCAGGAATCAGAACCAGTTCTGTCTGACTAGTTTTAATAGTACAATAATTACTAAGCAGTTAAAAATATTCTGTTCTGTTTAAAAATAATTTCAACAGTGAGTTTGTGCAGTTAAGTCCTTATGTACGCTGTATTTGATTTCTCTTCCCATTTGCACTGGCATAAATCAATGATAACTCCATGAAGGTAAAACTCTGTTAGTTCAAGGAAAACTGGATCCATTACTTTGTTGTGGTTACTTTTAAACAGGTGTTGAAAGTTGTTACAGTACTATTAGTACATTGATTGGGTTTTTTTTTTTTAATATTTCAGCTTGCTAGGTACTTTTCTGTCCTTGGTGTATGAGTTATTTTAATGCTACGGACATTCTTATCTCATGCCAGCAGCTCATTATTTATAGAGCTGCCATTTACTTGTGTGATAATTTTCATGGATGTACGGTGTAGTGCCAGAATGCTTTCTGCTCCAGCCTTCTGCTCAAAGTATATTAGCCTCAGTGTCAAAAGGAAAGCAGAATAAAACAAACAACACGTGCTGGTTCTCAACAGTTTAGGCTTTACCCAAAATTACTGTGGTACTCAGAAGCTCACATAAGCAATTTCCCTTTCCCTCCAAGTACTTGTCATAGGACTATCTATGAGTCATTTTTAGACTTTGCATGTAATTGCTATTCCCTTGGAAAATATCAGCTTTCTTGTTTGGCTTAGCCACAAGATTACTGTTTGCATCTTGCAGGGGCCCTACATTGCCTGGTGCCCTCTTCTTGCTCCCAATGTACTTGACAAAAGACTTTTTGTTGTCCTTAATCCTGGACGCTTAAAAACCAAGACTTTTTACCCAGTCATGGAGTTTACTTGTAGTTTAGTGAGTACCTGTGAGGGTCTGGGGTTTGGCCCCAAGGATGAGCAAATCTGACTTCTAATCCTCATTTAGGCTAGGTACAGGCCTTACACTTATCACATGATAAGCGCACAGGAAGCTCTCTACAGCCATAACCAAACAGACACTCACAGCACAAGACATAAGCTAGCAAGCTGGAGGGGCCCCCACATGGTAGGGTAGCACTGTTTCCCCTACCTGTTGTTCCGCAACAGCTGGCACTGGCAGCAGCCAGCTGGCAGGGGGTTGGGGATGGGCAGAGGGGCCACGCTGGCCAATCAGGGGTGGCCAGCTGCTTGGCTGGGCTTGGCATTCTTTGGCAGCCTCCTGGGAGGCATCTGGCCTCAGCTGGTGCAGGCAGGGCCTAAGTCCCCCCCAACAACAATAAAAATTTGTTCTGTTCGCTCCTGACCTAAAGTACTTTGAGTAAAGCATGATACTTAGAGCATTTTTGCTTCAGGCTTTTTGAACATCTTTACTTAGCCTTAGAGACTATTATGAATTTTTAGTAGAGCTGCGTTATAGAGACAAACATGTCTGTCTTCCCCTAGTTCTTTATCTCTTCATTTTATTTCTTCTTTTTTTTAAATGCACAAGCAGCCTTACTGTAGCAGAATCCAAAATGTAGTAGTGGTGGAGAGGTGGAGAGTAAGTGGGGTCGGCTCCATGTTTGTTATTTCATTTACTATCATTGCTGTGTCTGTGACAATGTGTTGAAGTACTGATTGATGAATTTAGCTTTTATTTGTGTGAACCAAGTTCAGACTGACTTCATTTAGCTTTTGGGTGACTGGACTGCCATCTTGTCTGATATTCAAAAATCAGGGCAAAATTGGAGATGGGGCCCAAATAAAATTTCTGGCTTTTGGATATACTGAGTTTTGGAGAAATGTCCTCTTCCTTGGGTCTCTCAAGTATATTTGATCAAGCCTTGTAGCAACATGATGCTGGTAAAACCCCTCGGGAACAGGTATGCGGCCCTGGTCCCCCTGGAGGAGGAAGCAGAAGAACAGGTCCTCAAAGAAAGTGAAGCCGCTCAACCTACACCACTGGCTCAGAAGAAGCATACCCCGAGGAGAAGGAGGCGCAAAGTTCTGGTCATTGGGGACTCCATCCTGAGGGGAACTGATGGTTCAATCTGTTGCTTGGAGCCCTGGTCACGGCAGGTCTGCTGCATGCTCGGAGCGAGGATTCGCAATATCACAGAGACCATCCCTAAAATCATCAAGCCCTCTGACTACTACCCACTGGTTGTGGTCCATGTGGGTACAAAGGATGCATCCAAGGGCAAGCCGGATAACATCATGGAGGACTACAAGGCCTTGGAATACCAACTGAAGAAGACGGGAAACCAGGTGGTATTTTCCTCCATTCTCCCGGTAAGTGGACTGGGTAGGCGTCATGAGGCCTGCATTGATGTGGTTAACTGGCGGCTTTGGAGCTGCTGCCACGAGGCAGGCTTCAGGTTTTTTGACAATGACCCATGTTTTTGTAAGCAGGGCATGCTGGGGTAGGATGGGCTTCACCTCTTTTCTTGTAGGTTGGCTGATCTCATACAGCGGGCTTTAAACTAGCTTCGCTGGGGGACGGGGCCACTTCGAGTGGAGAGGATGCTTCAGCAGCATGCAGGGTGACAAGAGGAAGGGAAGCCCAGGTAAGCATCAATGTCTGGGGAGCAGGGAGCCACAACTGTCCTGGGAGTGGGAGGGAGGCACGTATACCCTCAGGAGGCCTCAGGTGCCTCTACACTAATGCTCGTAGTATGGGGAGTAAGCAGGAGAAATTGTGCCTCCTGATTGCGAGTTAGAACTTAGTAGGGCTCACAGAAACCTGGTGGGACCCTACCTATGACTTGGCAGCAGGCATTTGGGGATACACCCTCTATAGAAGAGACAGGACAGAGAGGAAAGGTATGGAGGTTGTGCTCTATGTCAAAGACCACCTCACATCATCAAGGATTAGCTTCGGGTTAGAGAAGGGTCGGGCAGAGACACTATGGGGAAAACTATAAAGGGGGCATGGCGAAAGGGACCTTACGGTGGGTGTCTACTACAGACCACCCAACCAGGGGTAAGTGCTGGATCAGGACTTCTCCAGTCAGTTTATGGAGGTGGTTAGGTCAAGGGATGTTATTGTTGTGGGTGACCTAAACCACCCAGACATTTGCTGGGAGGAGCAGACAGCCAGGTCTGACTGCTCGCTTAGGTTCCTGGCTGTATTACAGGACCTTCACCTTATCCAGGAAGTGCATAGCCCCAGTAGGGGTAATGGCTTGCTGGACCTGGTCCTGGCCATGGGGGATGACCTGGTAAGGGGACTGCAGGTCCTTGACCACCTGGGGAATAGTGATCATCACCTGCTGGATTTCACTATCCAACACAGGGCGTCAAGGGCTCACACCAAGGCTAATACCCTTGACTTCAGAAGGCCCAATTTCAATGAACTTAGGAGACTAGTGGGGGAGTCACTGGGGGCCCAGAAGGTAGAGGAGATGGGAAGTCCACAAGGCATGGTCATACCTTAAGGGGGCAATCCTCCAGGCCCGAAGGATAACAGAGAAGCAAGGGGGGGTAAGAGTGCTCAGAAACCCCCTTGGCTCAGCAAGGGCATTCAGAAATGCTTGAGGACTAAAAGTGGGGCATACAACCAGTGGAAGGGAGGAGCTACCATCAAGGAGGAGTACTCCTCCTCAGCCCATGAGTATAGGAGGGCTATTAGGAAGGCCAAGGCGGAGATGGAACTCAGGCTAGCGTCCAGGATTAAGGACAACAAAAAGTCCTTTGTCAAGTACATTGGGAGCAAGAAGAGGGCACCAGGCAATGTAGGGCTCCTGCAAGATGCAAACGGTAATCCTGTGGCTAAGCCAAACAAGAAAGCTGATATTTTTAAGTTTCTTTGCCTCTGTTTTCTTGAACAGGGACCGGGATATCCCACCTACCAGTGGTAGGGACAGTTTTGGGGATTGCTCTGTCAGGTCTTCATTCAGTGCAAATGTAGTTAGGGATCTTTTGGAAGGGCTAGACATTTTTAAATCTGCAGGTCCAGATGCTCTCCACCCAAGGGTGTTGAGGGAGCTGACAGGGTCATCGTGGAGCCTTTGGCCCGGCTGTATGAGCATTTGTGGTCATATGGCCAGGTGCCGGGGGATTGGAAACTGGCTAATGTGGTCCCAGTTTTCAAGAAAGGGAGGAGGGAGGACCCAGGTAACTATAGGCCTGTAAGCCTCACCTCAATGCTTAGGAATATCTTGGAGAGAATCATCAAGGAGCACATCTGTGGGGGGCCAGCAAGGGAGATCATGCTCAGGGGCAATCAGCATGGGTTCAGCAAAGGCAGGTCCTGCCTGACCAACCTGATTGCCTTTTATGACCAAGTAACTAAATCCTTGGATGATGGTGTTGCCATAGACATAGACTTTCTAGACTTTAAGAAGGCCTCTGGCACTGTTTCTCACCCATCCTCATCAATAAATTAAGTGCCTGTGGCATTGATGCCTGCACAGTTGGATGGATAAAAAATTGGCTGATGGGGCGCACCCAGAGAGTAGTGGTGGATGGGTTGTATTCAACCTGGCGAGATGTGAGCAGTGGGGTCCCCCAGGGCTTGGTCCTTGGGCCTGCGCTGTTTAACATCTTCATCAGCGACTTGGACGAGCGGGTGGAAAGCACGCTGTCCAAGTTTGCTGATGACACTAGGATGTGGGGGAAGGTGGACACACATGAAGGGAGAGAGAGGCTGCAAATAGATTTAGACAGACTACAAAACTGGGCAGATGAGAATAGGATGGACTTCAATGTAGATAAATGCAGGGTGCTGCACCTTGGGAGAAGGAATCCACAGCATACATTACAGGCTGGGGAGTTCCCCTCTTGAAAGCACAGAGGTGGAAATGGATCTTGGAGTCATTACTGACTCCAAGATGAACATGAGCTGCCAATGCCAGACCGCACCCAGCAAGGCCAGCCATACCTTGTCATGCATCCAAAGGTGCATCTCAAGCCAGTCCAGAGAGGTGATACTCCCCCTCTATGTGATTTTGGTCAAGCCGTAGTTGGAGTGCTGTGTCCAGTACTGGGCACCGCACTTCAAAAGCGATGTGGCCAGCCTGGAGAGGGTTCAGAGGAGGGCTACCCATTTGCTGAGAGGGCAGCAGGACAGGCCCTACAAGGAGAGACTGAGGGACCGGAACCTGTTCAGCCTCAGCAAGAGGAGGCTGAGGGGGGACCTGGTGGCTGCCAACAAACTCATCACAGGAGATCAACAGCAAATAGGTAAAGCCCTATTCTCCCCAGCACCACCTGGGGTGACAAGGAACAATGGTAATAAGCTGATGGAGAATAAATTTAGGTTAGAGATCAGAATGCAATATTTTACAGTTAGGGTGGCCAAAATCTGGAACCAACTTCCCAGGGAAGTGGTTCTTGCCTCTACCTTGGGCAAATTCAAGAGGAGGTTAGATGATCACCTGTCTGGGATCTTGTGAACCCAGCATTCATTCCTGCCTGTGGCAGGGGGTCAGGCTAGGTGATCTGTTCAGGTCCCTCCTGACCCTAGCTACTATGAAACTACTATAAGGCAGATCCAAGGAGTTGCAGCGGTGCAGTTGCACTCTGCTTTGATTCTTGCTCTACCCAGATTTAAAGCCAACTGCCTGGGAGGGCCAACAGCATTTCTACTTAGGCACTGCTGAGGGAGTCAGTTGGCTTTATGGCTCATTATAGTCTACCTGATTCCTGCCAGTCTCTCTTCAGTGATGTCAATGACCCGCTCTCCTTTTTAATAGTCCTGATGTTCCACTAATCAAGCTATCCCTTCATCAGCAATTTTGATGTCTGTTAGCCATTCCTAATAATATTTCTCTTCTGTTTCACAGCCCTGCAGACTGTTCCTAGTTCTAGCTAAAAACCTTAATTCAGGTGGGGTAATTTTAACTCAGGTGTGCAAATGACTAACAGTGGAGTGTTGGTTGCACTGTTAAGAAGGCTGGATTGTGTATTTTGAATCTAAATAAAAGATCTACACTTAACTATAATGGCTACAGGACTAATAAATGGCATCTTTTGACTATTTTTGCTAGTTCATAGTGTTTTTTGAAACTTAACATATACTTTAGAAAATTAATGCACATTCAAAAAAAGTTTTCATACTTCTGCTTTGATCTTAAACTGAATAATGTAGGTCTGGGCCTCTAGCATATTAGTAAATCTTCTAGTTTCTCTTTAGTGGAAAAAAATATGTGTTATTTTGCTGTATCATACAATCTGTTCCCCCCTTTTCAAAATCCTACACCCACCCATAGCAATGCTTTTGTCCCCCTGCTTTAACTATGGCAGGTTAGAGTGTTCTTGGTCTTTTAGTGCAGCAGGTTAAATAGTGTAGTTTTAGGAACAGATCAGACAAGCACTTGTTTGAATGGGATGGCTTGGATAGGGATGGTTTAAACAGGGGGTTCAATTAGATGTCCTCCTGAGGTCCCTTCTAGCCCTACTTTTCTATGGTTCTATGGAAGTTGGGCCTGGGCTTTGCAGGCCTTTGTTTTGTAATTTAGGCCCATTTCTAGTTAAAGGTTGCTCCTGTTATATCATGTTGTGCTCCTGTAGACTTACTGTCATGTTCTAGTTTAAGGTGGATGTAGGTCTGGCTTAACTGGCAAAGCTGCCGCAGCATATTAGCTTGGACTTTTGACGAGGCATCTAAGGGTAAAGCACCATATCTGATATGGAGGGAAGGGGAAGGTCAGGAAACAAAACTCTTGTGCATAGTAAATCTCTTCTCCCTCTCCCTTTCTCTGTTATTAAATTGATTAACATTGTAATCTGTAGAAACCTTATCCTGAAGAAAGAGCTCAGAGAGAAAGATAACTGTCCTGTGCTTTTTCTTTCTGCATGTTAACAAATTGTTTCATAAATTAACTCTGAGATGTAATTATAAATATGGTCTTCTGATGCCAGATATTTCATGTTGCCTTGTAGCGCTTATTAAAGCACACAACCACAAAATTCAAAAGCAGGGACAAAATTAAACTATCCTGCTGTTACAAAGTCACATTATTATAAATATTCTTTCTGCTTAAGGCAAAATCCTCCTCTTCCATCTCTGTGTCATGTGCTGCTGCTAGAGATAAGAAGTATAGGTCCAGGAACACTCCTGCAGGGGAGGTGTAGGGTGGTTTGAGGAGGACTGAGGTTTAAGCATGATCTGCTGCACATAGTGCTGCTAATTCAAAAAAGGAGTTCTTGATGGGCACTTCAGCACCTACTGATTACCTCAGCACGGGTGCATAACAAGCCCATAAATTTAAGTGTTTTAGGACCTGTCCTGTACTGTATAGCATGCAGAGCCCTATCTCATTTAGGCTGTGATCTACAGCTCACAGACATCAGTGAAAAGATTTCTGTTCACTTCAGTGATCTTTGACTCAGGTCCTTAGCAATCAAGAGACGTGTCTACATGAGATGTTGACTGCAGAGGAAACTAATTAGCTCCACAGTAAATGTTTCGGCATCTGATGTGTGGCCCCATTAGGCTGTAGGAAACTAATAAACTCTACAGCAGGCTAGTACTTGGAAATACAAGTACTACCTTCTTCTGGAGTTTTTTACTTTGCAGCACTGCACATGTAGACAGTGACATGGCTGACTGGGCACAAGGGTACTTCAGTGCAGAGATGCCTGTTGGTTGGCTCCACATTGGAGCACCCTTGTGCCTCAGCCAGCCCCTTTGCAGCATGTTGAGCTGGGTCAGAGTAGCTCTGGGCTTGCAGGCTCACTGCTCCTTTCCCTGCCTCTTCCACTGGACCCAGCTGGGACTGCTCCAACCCAGCTCAATGTGCTGTAGTCCCAGGTGCATGTGCAAATGCAGTGCCTGGGAGCAATTATCTCTGGTGTGATAAGCACCGGAGTCTATTGCTCCCTTATTAATATGCACATGTAGACATGCCCAAGGACTGGTAGGGCTGAACACTGCCCTTCACTTATGTTGGCTACTAATTTCCCTGTCTCCTTTTCTTACCCTTCCAATACTTGTATATCTTTTCTCAACAGACCTGCACAGAATGGGCTTCTGTCCTTTATTTTCTAATCCAGTGGTTAAAATTAAAATATTATTATTTCCTCCATGCCAATTAATTTTTGTTTCTTGCAGTCCCTAATCCATGCTAGAAGCTCTCTGGAATAGCCCCAAATGAATATTAATAAAACGCAATTCATATATGTAAGGTTTTGAACGACAGATGTTTTCCATTAAGATAGAAATTGTGGGAGGATTATATACACTGTAATCATTGTATAATATTGTACATTTTAATAAGACTGAAATCAAAACACAAATCAGAAATTTAAAGAACAACAATAACAAAGGAATTATGTCCAAAAGTGATTTATATACTTAAAAAAACTCATAAAATTCACAATGTGCATTAATGCTTATTATCCTAATTACAACTGTCTTTTGAGGCATGCTTTTGTATAAAGTAATTGATTTTGATGCATCCAGATCCATAATACATAACTTGTTTCAGTCAGTTATCTCATTGTAGAGCCTACAAAGGTGGGGACTGTTATTTAAATATATTTTGGTCTGGACTTTTGATCACTTTTGCATACATATCTTAAGTGGTCCTATTTGCCTTCAAGTGTGTCAAGTATGAGGATTTTTTCAAAGTTCATGCAAACATTTTCTAATTCACAACAGTAAGTTTAGAAGAGTTCCCTTATATGTGCTTGAATATGCCACTGACTGAAAATATAGATTACTTTTGATTTAAATTACCTACCCCCCCAATCACGGCTAACACATTATTATGTATCATTTACCTTTTTTACTCTGTAATGTTTATCTCAGCTAACTTTAGAATTGTTTCATTATGAAATGCACTCTGTGACATTCATAGCGCTTAGAATTGATAGGAAGGATTCATATGACTGGAAGATCAATATAGTACTTATGTATTGAAAATTAATTTGAAATAATTAGGAGGTTAGAAAGCCATGATGTGTGTGTACCTATGTGTGATGGGGGTTTCTAGGCCCCACACAAACCCTGTCAGAGTTATTGAGCTGTTGTGTGTCAAGCTGTTGAGTTATTGAGCTGTTGTGGGTCCATCTGTGAGCGATGTCAAGCAATGAAGGGAGGGGATAAAGGAAATGTGTGTGGCAGTGGTGGCCTGTCAACAAATCGAAAACCTCCCACTGAACTAGTGTTTTAAGACTCTTTCACAGGGGCCTGCTAGTGTGCCTGAGTAGGACCACTATCTGTCAGGGACTGGCGTATGGGAGCCTGGTCATCCCATGGTCTGCTGCTGTGTTTGTGTTTCTTACTTCCTGTGGACTGCCTGGAAAGGGCGGATTTACTTGGATTCAGCTGGAGGGCTTATTCTCCTGCAAACTGGATTGTGTTATGTTTGCTGGATGTTACAGATGCAAGTCTGGGTGAGTGCCAGCCCCTGTTATATCCCTAAGGGTGGCCTGGAAGAGGAGTCATGCAATAGTACTAAAGTTATGCTAGCAAAATGCTGGCAAAATAATTTGGTATATTACGTAGTTAGTACATGCTTGCCTTTATTAAAAAGGGCTTTGTAATTTTATTACAGCACTGTGTGCCTAATGTTTGATGGAAAGTTACAGGTATTAGTAGATCTTTGTGTTGCCCAGAAACCCCGGTCAGGCTTAGAGCCATGCTTTGTTGAGAACACCCTCAAACATAGGAGCCATTTTCCCTAAAAGTTAATAGTCCAGGGGCTAGACTGTCCATTGCAACTAGCCCTCGCTTAAAGAGCTTAAATCTAAACAGTAGCAGGATCTGATAGGTGCATGTGAGATGCTGAAAGTGAGAAAGGGAAGACAAGGGAGATAGAAATAAAACAGAAAAACAATGTCACCTTAGTCTCTAGAAGGTATTTGAAGGCAGATGGGTTAATGTTTTTAGTATGTTGTCTCTTTTAATAATAAATGTATGCTTGGAAAAGGGACATTCTTTATATGTCATTCCATTTGTGGTCCACATTCAGATATAGCATGTAAGAGAGAGTACTATTTTCCCCCTTTGTGCTGTCATTTTCTTAGCTCTGATATTTCATATGATACAAAACTTTACAAGTAAATTGTTTGCATTGGTGCATCGGTAAGTTTTAACCTCGTGTTTATTGACCTCCACGTATGACTATTATGGTCAGATTCAAGATATCAAATCTGTTTTACTGGGGAGACTATTAACCTAAGCCATGTTTAGCACCCATAAACTCCTGGAGCATGAGTATGGATAGCTCAATCTGGCCCCTAATTAAGGAAGATATTTCTCTACTGTCTTGCACCTTGTAAGACAGATGTCTTGGCGTTTTCACGCCTGTGAAAAAGGGTATAAGGTGCTATCACTGTGAACTTTTCTCTTGTTCTGCAGCGAACTTTGAGCTCTTCTGTCTGAAAAATCTCAGTACAATAATACCATGGAGCTCTTAGTGACATTAGATAAAGGAAGGTACCTACCCAGAGGACCATCACACAGTGAAGAGAGAGAAAAATGACATTGCTCCCCCTCCCCCTCCCAACACCCTCAGATTTAATAGGAAGTGTTATTAAAATGTCACTGAACGCGTATTTCCCATTGTTCAGCTGGAAGTCACTGGCTTTCATTGTACATTCTCAAGTTATTGACAAGGACATTAACTTCAGGTGGAACAATGGGAAATATGTGTTCAATGACATTTTAATAACCCTTCTCTACTAGAACATTCCATTTTTTTCAACACCTTCAGATTCTTTGTGACTGTAAAGCATAATGGTTCTCCAGGTAGGCTGCTTTCTCTGTCCGAAGTTGATCGTTACTGTGGGCTTCAAAAACAACAACAAAGAAACCCACCCTACCAATAGCTCCTGTAATGTGTACATTCAACAGGAGTATGAACAAGGAACAGAGACAGTTTGCAATGTCCCGCACAACTCTTTTTACTCTCTTGACCATTAGCTGTTATTTTTTTAAAGTTTCAGATGTGAGCGCAAGGGTAGCACCACCCTTTAACAGGTGCCCTGACCTCTGGACACCATGTTGGAGCAGAAGTCTCACCCCCAGCCCCTGGAAGTCCCTCCCCTCGCCCCTGGAAGTACTGTCTTTTTGGAGGGGGAGGGTTGCCATCTTGGAATTGAAAAAATCTAAATCATATACAGTAGTCAAACATCTACTATAATATATGAAAAGGCTGGATAGGCATCTGGCTGGGGTCAGCTGACCTCAGCACTCTTTCCTGCCTAGGCAGGGGTCAGACTCAATGATCTGTTGAGGTCCCTTCTGACCCTAGCATCTCTGAATCTATGAACATTTTAATTTTATTTCAAAAAATACTTGTATCCTGATTGGTATGTGTTTGTATAGTGTATACAGGCAGTCCTTGACTTACGGCATTTTGACATACAGCGATTTGCACTTGTGGTGCTCCACCTTTTACACCCATGTTATTACTTAGGCTCTGGATCCTCGCACTTATGACACGATGGCTGCGTACAAACGTATATACATAACCCAGTCAGTCTGCTTCCTGATGCGCACTGGTGTGTAAATTTCTTGTATTCTCTGGATTCTTCATGCATGTTAAGCTTTTTTTATATATTCAGTTCTTAAAAATGGCTGATAAAAGAAAAAGAAGCCATTCTAAATTCCATGACCCTGATGAAGGTGTTCCTCCCTTTATGTGATTAGTTACTGTATTGCCATGTTTAATAGCTTTATATACAGTACACTTCAGAAAGCTTTGTGCTATACAGTGTATATCATTTATAGTTGATTAAATAGTTGATTTAAATATGGTGTTTATGGTCATTTCTATAAAAAGTTGGGCATCGGGCTCTTGGTCAGGAATGTAACCCCATATTATAACATTATTTCTATGGGAAAATCAGATTCGACTTTCATCATTTCGACTTACAGCACCTTTTCCAGGAACGTAATCTGCTATACGTGCAAGGACTGCCTGTATAGAAGTGATTGCATAATAGGACAAAAATAAAGTCTTACTTTTGCATATTGTGTGTGTGGGATTGTGTGGGGTGTGGTTGGGGTGGTGGTGTGTGTGTATGGTAGGGTGTGGGGTGTGTATTTGGGTAGGTGTATTTGTGTGGGTGTGTGTTGGTTGTGAGGGGGTGTGTATAGAGGGGTGTAGGGTATATGTGGGGGCAGGGTATGAGTATGTAGGGTTTATAGGGTGTGAGGGAGAGTGGGGAGGGTGTGGAGACTCCTCTACACACTCCCCCCATAGTGCGCAGCTCCTGTTGCTGCCACTGGCACAAGGCAGTAGGCCCTCAGGGTGCTCATGGCCCGTGCAGGTGCAGCCACTCAGTGGTGCGCATTGGGATCTGCACTTCATAGCAGGAAGTGAAGCCAGGCTGGTCCGCCTCTATTTTGTGGAGCTCCCTGCATCTCATGTGCTGCTCCTGGGACTTGTGTGCCAGCAAGGGGAAGCCCCATGCGATGGAGCTGGCTGCCTTCCCCACCCCCTGCTCCCGTGACTCCACTGGAAGTGGTGGGGACCCCTGCCTTCTTCCCCCCCAGCAGAGTCCCAGGACCTGCACATGGCAGCAGGGAGTGGGGAAGGCAGCCAGCTCCATTGTGTGTGGCTTCCCCCCAGTGTGCAAGTCCTAGGAGCTTCAAGTGAACTGTGGGGAGCCTTGCATGTTGGAAGCAGGCCAGCCTGGCTCTATTATCTGCTGCCATGTGCAGCTTCCATAACTGGTTGGAGCTGCATGCCACTGGGTGGTTGCCCCTGCACGGACCATGAGTTCGCTGGAGGCCTGCTGCCTGCTCCTGCTGTCACTGCTGGTGGGGGCTGTATGCCATGTGGGGGAGGGTGTGTGTGCAGGGGGTCCTCACACCCCCTCACCTTTCCCTACACTCCACATACTCATACCTATACTCTGTCCACCCAAGCTCTGTGTTCCCACCACTCCCCTGGCATGTGAAGGACATCTGTTTAAAATTTTCTGTCTCCATTTCTGGGAAAAATATTAAAGAATTTAGGAAAAATCTATACAAAAAGCCTACTCTAGTATAAATTTTTCTACATTTAGTCAAGATGGGGGAAATTGAAGCAGTTTGCTGAAAGCTACCAGATGTAGTTAAGCTGGGATATTCCTGATAGTTCCAAAATTCAACTTGGAACAAGAACCATATTCAAAAAGGACTTAGAAAGTCAAGATACAATAACTTAAGTCAGGGGTTGTCTACCAGGGGTACTTAGACTATAGGGGGTACACACAGGTGGGCAGGTGCAAAGCATGTTCTGGGGCACAGCGGTGGCATCTCCTCGGGTATGTTCCCATACTCTGATTCTTATTCGGGGAGAAGGCGGGGCACGCTGGGCACTGCTGGCCCCACGTGGCACACTGCGGCACCTGACTGCCCCCCAACTCAGCTCACTCTCTGTGCCCGCTCCCAGGGGCAGGGGTGAGGGCAGTGGCGCCCCTCTGCGGCCACACACGCACTGCCCAGATGAGGCGGGGTGAGGGTTTGTATGTGGCGGCTGCTGCCATCGCCATCACCCACTGTCCTGTGCTGCTGCTGCTATGCCCATGCTGCTTTCCTGTGGCCTGTCACATGTGCAGTTCCATGGGCTGCTGACATATGGCACACAATTGGCTGGGCGTGAGGCCTGTCAGCAGCCTGCAGAGCCACACATGCGACAGGCTGTAGGAAAGTGGTAGTGGCACAGCAGTGGCGGCAGCATGGGGCAGTGGGTGGTGGTGATGGTGGCAGCCACAGTGTGCAAGCTCCCCCTCCCCACCCCATCTGGCTGTGAGGCCAGGCAGTTTGTGTGTGGCTCACAGAGGGGCGCTGCTGTCCTTGCCCCCCCAGCCCTGCTCCTGGGAGTGGGGACAGAAACACACTCTCACTCCCTGCAATCTCAATCTGTCTCCCTCAGCCTCTTCCATCTTCCCTGCCGTGCCCCTTTCCCCCACCCCACGCTTATGTGCTGGGGTGTGTGTGTGTCTGCATCTGCCTGCGTGTGTGTCTGTCCCCTGCCCACCCATCCGGAGCAGGCACAGGGCTCTTGGGACAGCGGCAGTGGGGTGCAGAGTCCAGCCTGCAACAGCAGCTGCCTCAGCCTTGTGCACAGATCGGGGGGACACGTGCCCCCTGGACCTTAAAACAACAAAAATAATATAAAGGGGAACATGAGCTGAAACTCTGAGGCAGAAGGGGTACACTTCTTAAAGAAGGTTGAAAACCCCTGGCTTAAGTCCATTTCCCAGTATGTGCAGAAGGTGGATTAATTATTAAAATGACACCAAACTTGGATTCTGTCAAAAAACCTAGAATAATTTTCTGTGATTATTTTGCATATCCTAAAACATGCATTATTTACAATAATATTGACAATTAATGAGAGAGGAAATGGAAGTCTAGGAAGAAAAAGACACTGATTTAGTTGTTTTGTGTACTAGATGACTTGTAGACAGTTGGTCTCATTACACTGCAAATGTGAGGCATGTGAAAACTTATTTTAATGTTAATGAAATAGAAATTCTGTTTTATTGAGTGTTTCAAAGGACTATACTTCATGTCCAGGTTGTAGCATGGGAACAGTCTTGCCCAATATAATCCATCCTGTTTGTATTATATATAGAAATAACTTCCAAACATGCCAGAGTACACATCTGTTTGTTTACAATAACTGATAATTGAACTCTCCCTCAGACTGTGGTCATTACTGATTCTGAATTCATGTGTATTTCTCGGAGCTTGCTAATTAAAATGGGTGAAGGGCATATGTGCATTTGACCATAATTGCACTTGTATCACACTAAATAGCAGATCCCTCTTATTCACAAAGTCTTCCCCCAGGCATGCAGCTGGCAATGCATTATATTAAATATACAGCAATATTTGACACATGCAATGATCATAATCAGAATGTGGAAATCGTGGTTGCCAAGGAGGACTGTCAGAGAAGAATTAGGAGATGGTAAAAATGTCAATGATTTTCCGGGGGAGGGAAGAGGGGAGGGGGCAATGCTAACTAATTCCACAGCTAATCAAGCATTGCTGACAAATGAGAGCTTGGCAAAGGTCAGAGAGATGCAAATAGCGCTTTCTCTGCTAAGCTTTTTCTAATACTTGAATTCAGTGTTAGATAAGGAAATGCAGTTTTGGGGCTCGGTCCTGTTCCATCTGCAGAGCCTTACACTGGGGCTGCATACAGACGTTCGGGAAGGTTGTGGGAAGTTTGGACTGTGTTGAATGGCCACCCAATCTAACTTAGTTCATCCAGGTGCAGACCTTACTTTTAGCTCTGTAGTTCAGCTAAATGTGAACTGTACAGGTGTACCAGGAGGTTTGGATTGGTCTGAAGGTGGCTGATCCAATCTAGGCTAACCCTTCCTTCAAGGTAGTCAAGGTAGTCCCAACGTGGATTGGGTCGATCAAGTTTGGATCAGTCTGGCTGTCCTGAACTTCAGTTCAGTTCCCAGTGCAGCCCAAGCGCTGGATTGTGGGGGGACTATGGGTGTGGGGGAGGGTATGAAGGGCCTGCTCAGGATGGCTTTACAAGGCCATAGCTTCAGCCCCCCCAACAGGGGGCCTATCACACAAGGGCCCACATGCTCCCCACCTGGACCCAGCCCCCCACCCACCCCTCTGTGCTCACCAGCAGTAGCATCAGCATCCGTCAGGGGCACTCAGGGTACAACACCCCCCAGGTGACACAGGGCAGTGGGGGCAGTGGGCCTCAGCCCCAGCTGCCTGGCACCCACGCTGCCGCTGCTGCATCACACAGGTGTGGCTTGGCTCAGCAGGGTGCCCCGCGCTGTCGTGCAGCTCAGGGCCACTCAGGCTGAGCAGCAGTCGCCCCAGCTGATGGTCCCAGGTGACAGCCCAGTGGCCCCAAGCTGCCTGACAGCTGGCCTGGCAGCAGCACAGGTGCCAGGCAGCTGGGGCTGAGCCATGTTACACAGGGGGGCTGTGCCATGAAGCCGTGAGTGATCCCAATGACCGCTCCTGCTGCTGGTTAGTGCAGGCCGTGTGGGGTGACAAGTGGGGGGCTGGGGCTGGGTGGGGGGGTGGGTGCAGCTCCCAAGCTGCCTTCCACAGGGTCACCCTCCTTTCCTCCAGCCCCCCATATCCCCTACTTACCTGGCAAAGAGCCCATGTCCAGGTCCCTACAGCCTGCACCCCTGCTTGCCCTACATGAACAGGCAGCGTGCTTCAGCACTGGAGCAACGGTCAGCCATAGAGATGCTGTGGCTGGCTACCAGAGTGTCTCTGTGGAGGACCCAAGCCTTCAGTTGACTCAGGGCATGGTGCGGGACCATGTCTTGCCCTGATTTTTTCCCCTGGGGTATTTTTTGATACCTGGATCTTAAATTTTGATCCTGCGCTGAAAATATGCAGCGTAGGGAGTGTTTTTTTTGTTCCCAGTGTGCCTCTTACAGCATCTAAAACTGGTGTGGGATGCTGCAAGAGGCACATGTGCACTCATCTGGATGTGCCCACAGTGCTCTTTTCTGTGTGTCACACATAGTCTTCCTTCATACGAGATTTCACAGCACTTCTGCTTTAATTGAGAGGTGTGTGTTTAACTGTCTTTCTCACTCTTTGTATTGTACCTCATTCTCATCTGATTATAGTTTCATAGTTTCTAGGCTTGGAAGGGACCTGAGCAGATCATCTAGTCCGACCCCCTGCCATGGCAGGAAAGAGTACTGGGGTCAAATGACCCCAGCAAGATGTTCATCTAACCCCCTCTTAAACACCCCCAGGGTAGGAGCCAGCACCACTTCTCTTGGAAGTTGGTTCCAGACCCTAGCCGCCCTGACTGTGAAGTAGCGCCTCCTGATATCTAACCTAAACCTACCCTCTGCCAGCTTGTGACCGTTATTCCTCCTCACTCCTGGTGGTGCTTGGGGGGACAGTGACTCCCCCAATGCCTGCTGATCCCCCCTGACTAGCTGACTAGTTTATAATAGACCACAAGATCCCCCCTCAGCCTTCTCTTGTGGAGGCTGAACAGTTTCAGGTCCTGTAGCCTCTCCTCATAGGGCCTGCCCTGTTGTCCCCGATCATACGAGTGGCCCTCCTCTGGACCCTCTCCATGCTGTCGACATCCCTCATGAAGTGTGGCGCCCAGAACTGGACGCAATACTCCAGCTGCGGCCTGGCCAGTGCCACATAGAGGGGGAGGATCACCTCTTTAGACCTGCTTGAGATGCATCTGTGGATGCATGCCAAGGTGCGGTTGGCCTTCCTAACTGCCTCTCCACACTGCCGGCCCATGTTCATCTTGGAGTCAGTGATGACCCCCAGATCCCTTTCCGCCTCCTTGCTGACAAGAGGGGAGTTCCCTAACCTGTAGGTATGGTGCCGGTTGTTCCTGCCGAGGTGCATCACCTTGCACTTGTCTGTGTTGAAACCCATCCTATTCTCATCTGCCCACCCTTGTAACCTGTCTAGGTCTGATTGTAGCCTGTTGCATCCTTCCAGTATGCCCACGTCCCCCCACATCTTAGTGTCATCAGCAAATTTGAACAGGGTGCTTTTTACCCCCTCATCCAAATCGCTGATGAAGATGTTGAACAGTGCAGGCCCGAGGACCGAGCCCTGCGGGACCCCACTGCCCACGTCCTTCCAGGTTCAGAAGGACCCATCCACTACTACCCTCTGGGTGCGGCCCTCCAGCCAGTTGGCGACCCATTTGACTATGTGGGTGTCTACACCACAGCCCCCCAGTTTCTTAATGAGAACGGGGTGAGAGACAGTGTCAAAAGCCTTCCGGAAGTCCAGGAAGATTATATCCACTGCTACCCCTGCATCTAATGATCTGGTGATCTGATCGTAAAAGGCCCCCAGGTTGGTCTGACAGGACCTGCCACTGATGAACCCATGTTGGTTGCCCCTAAGCATGCAGTCCCCTGCTGGCCCCTCCTGGATGTGTGCCAGCATAATTTTCTCGAACAGCTTGCCTGGGATCGAGGTAAGACTAACGGGCCTATAGTTTCCCGGGTCCTCCTTCCTGCCTTTTTTGAAGATGGGGACCACATTGGCCCTCTTCCAGTCCTCCGGTACCTCACCAGAGCACCACAAGTGCTCGAAAGTTGTGCCAGGGGACTTGGAATGACCTCGGCCAGTTCCTTTAGAACTCTAGGGTGGAGATCATCCGGGCCGGCTGACTTGAATAAGTCCAACCCATCCAGAAGCTCCCTAACTAGTTCCTCGCTAACCCTTGGCCCAGGTGTGCCTCCCCCGAGGGGGGCCCAGCAGGGAGGTGGCTGTTCTGGTCCTTACTTAGGAAGACAGAGGCGAAGAAATCGTTAAACATGTTAGCTTTGCTGTCTGGTGTGATGACCAAGTTTCCCATGGCGTCCTGCAAGGGCCCCACATTACCCAGGACCTTCTTTTTACCCCCTACGTATTTAAAAAAAGACTTCTTATTGTCCTTAATCTCAGAAGCTAGTCCCAGTTCCATCTCTGCCTTGGCCTTCCTAACTACCCCCATACATCCCTGAGCAACTACAGAATAGTCCTCCCTGGTGATGACCCTTTCTTTCCATTGGGTGTAAGCCTCCTTTTTAGCAAGGAGACCTTCCCGGATGCTTTTGGTGAGCCACGGAGGCTTGTGTGCTCTCCTGCTCCCTTTGAGCCTCATTGGGATTACCTTCCTTTGGGCTTGGAGGATCGTCTCCTTAAGGAGCGACCACTCTCCTTGGACATCTGGCTCCCCTTCCCTCCGGGACCTCAGCGCTTCTCCAACTATTCTCCTTAGCTTGTTGAAGTCTGCCCTCCTAATATCTAGGGCCGCTGCCTTACTGCATGCCTTTGCCACCTTGCGCTGGATGGTGAATTCCAGCAGGCGATGATTGCTGTTGCCCAGGTGGTCGAGCACCCGTAGCCCCCTCACCAGGTCATCACCCGTGGCCAGCACCAGGTCCAACAAGGCGTCTCCCCTGGTGAGGCTGTGCACCTCCTGGGTTAGATGGAGGTCCTGCACTCTGGCCAAGAACCTACGTGAGTGTTCAGACCTGGCTAACTGCTCTTCCCAGCAGATGTCTGGGAAATTCAGGTCCCCCATGACTACAACATCCTTAGCCTTCACTACCTCTGTAAGCTGACCCAAGAATTCCTCCTGGTCAAGCTCTTCCCCCTGGTTGGGAAATCTGTAGTAGACTCCCACCGTTAAGTCCCTTTCCCCTCGACTGCCTTGTACTCTAACCCAAAGCACTTAAGAGTGCCCTTCCCCTGACTTATTTCTTTGGCTAAATGAAAAGCTTGTAACAAATTTAGATCTTAAGAGAAAAATAACAAATAGATTATTATATGGAGCACAGAACACCATTGTTACAACAGTTGTGCATACTAGCCCCAGAATTTGTTGCGTTTCATTAATTGTATGTATTGATAGACCCACTGGCCACATCCAGATGAGTGCAGACATGCGGTATGTGGTGTCTGTGGTGCCACACACTGCACCTACAAGCATTCCCCGTGCTGCTGCTTTGCAGCATGGCTTTTTTTTTCTGACCCTGGGAGATCCCGGGGTAAAAAAAACACATGCTAAAAAAAAGTGGGGTGGTACATGTGGTGGTAGTGCCCAAAACTGGAGCCTGGCTTGCTACAACCATGCTTTGGCTGCTGGCCAGGGTTCATGCCATGGCTGCAGCCCTGGGAGGTATTCAGGATCCCAGGTAAGGCTGCAGGGGCCAGCACAGTAGCCGCACCTGGGATCACCTGCCATGCACCAGACTGTGGTGTGCTGAGGTGTGCTGCTGCTACTTGTCCGAGGAGAAACAAATGTCTGTGCTCATCTGGACATGGCCACTGTGTCCTGTAACTGAGCCAGATTGTAGGGCAAGTTCAGTTGTGTTGATCTATAGGTTTGAGAAGCAGTCTGACAACTCATCGTCTCTTTTCTGCTTCCATAGTTACCCTTTGCCCCAGTAACTTTCTGTTGAGAAGGAAAATATATGGGGCTACAGAACAAAGGGGAGAACAGTTGAGGGAGAAAGGAAATGCTAAATGGGCAAAAATAAATAAGAAATGGCAAATGCAGAAGAATAGCATTTTTTTTTCCTGGCCCTTTGATTTGTGGCTTCTGACAAACTCCATGTATGTTGGTATTGCTGTCCTTTCACAGATGTCTAGGGATGCAACATACTTATGCCAGCATAATTTATATTGGTCTTGTGTACCAGTGTAAATTACACCAGGAGCTGGAGCAGACAAATAATGGCTATCCCATGGTAACTGCTCACTGTCATAACACCTTGCCTCTTTTGCATGCATGTGCATGTGCACATGCACACACACTGCTTGTACCCTCTTTGGGGTAATTCTGCAGTGGACTCAAATGCCAGCATGTTTGTATGTGTAAACATATTATGTGTGCAAGCTCACGTAATCTTCTTGACAATCCAGTGTTAACCCTTCTGCAATAAGTGAGCTGCAAGGTGACTCCTATTGGAAGTGAATGGCAAAACTCACTTTGACTCCACTGGAAACTGGAATGTGTCTCTACTCCTATTCATCTTCCTGCACAGAGGTATGGAATATTTACTGGTCATTAATCTGATTTTAAAAATGAGAGAGCGAGTGAGTAAATGCCTAAAAATAGTTCAGTATAAATGCATTTAACAGCATCAGTCACCTGTGACAATGAAGGTAATTCCAGCAGATGGAAAAAGAAATGTAAAAATATAGTGTATGTACTTGCACCTAAGGTGACTGAAGTGGGAGCTCGTGCCTGCACACTCCTACCAGTTCCATGCTTGGGTTGTAGAAAGGCAGCAGATGCCAGGTCCCAGGTTTAGATGCCCACTCCTTTGTTTTGCCCTCTGCAACTTCCTTCAGTTCAACTCAGGTACTCTTCTGAACATGTTTTCTTTGTACCTGTGGTGATCTCAAATCTTAGAGGTTTATGTGGTCTCTTCCATCAGAATCTTGCACAAGCAAATAGGCTATCTTGCACTGTACTGCTTGTTCTTCTCTTTGTATCTTTTAAACTTTTTTTTCTATTTATGAAGCTAAATATTGATATAATTTTGTATGAAAGGTTTCGTATCAGTGTTTTTCCCCATACAGAATTATTAACTCTGTGCAACCTGTCTTGTGTATTTTAAAGAAGTATAGCTTTCTAGAATTTGTGAAGAACAACAAAATGTTGTATGTTGTATATTATGTATATTATGACTTTGGCAAAAAAAACCTTCCTAATGTGATAAATACACTAAGCCAAACCTTGCCAGAGGCTGTGTACAAAATAGAATCTTGAATTTTTTTGTTTAGCCCGCATGTTTGCTGCAAAGATGAGGTTGTGATGGGAGGGAGAGCAGGAAGAGTCAGACTTTTATAGGCTTAAACAGTAAGAGAACCAGCTTTATGCACATGTAATAAGTGGTGTTTGTAAACATTAAATTATAAAAAGCTTTAGATATAGTTAAATTTGGCACTTGGTTCTGAGGTTGTAAAGAGGGTAGAATTACTTGTTGGGTTGCATCATGTTTATTTAAAAAAAAGCCTCTGTGTGAACCTTCCAGCATGCATATTTGAGAGAACTAATTTGTGCAGTTCCCCCCAATATTTATTTCTTCTTTAAGAATCCCTTTATTCATCCTGAAATATAATGAGTGACTTGTAGATTTTTCCTCACAGCTTGATAAATCAGAAATGCAGACTGAAGTAGAGTATCACTAGCTGATGAGTAGGATGTCCCAGTGTTCAAAGCATCATCCTTATCAGCTATTCTGATTCATATGAGACTTCAAAAGTGACTGACAGGTATTCAGATACAGTATCTCATTTACTTTCATAAAACTGGAACATCAGTGTTTTCTTTAATGAAGTTGTGACTATAATTCTGCTTATCCATTGTGTGTCCTAAAGATTGTTGTTAGAGAGTGCAAAAATTATGAAGATATGAAGAAGGGTCTGCACTTCATCTCTCCCCTCCCCCTCCCTATACCTGAATTTAGAATCTACTTAATTCTAGCCAAATTCTAATTAGAAACCTTAAAAAATGTGGTTGTTTATTATTGCTTGGGAATAAAGACTGCAGTACTAATATCTCTAACACAATACAAATGACCCATGATCGCTCATAAATAACAGCCTTTTGTATTAGGGGCCTGCTTCTGGCCAAAGAAAGCTTGGCACACTATGTCAAAGGCATTATCTGTCAAAATGCTGAATATATTTAAAGCCAATGGATTTCAGATGGAGACTGTTGCTACCTGTCAGTGAAATGCATGTCGGGGAAGAACTGCATCCAGTTGTTGTTTTGAAATGGAGTCAATGAAAAGATTTGCTACCAAGCAGTATTGGACTGCGTATTCAAAGGAAAGTTTCACAGGAGGGCTAACAGACAAAGAATCTATAAATTAGCATGAACAATCAATTACCAGATCAGGTTGTCACTGTTCAAATTCTCTGTCCTTTCAGGTGGTGATTTTATACACAGGTAACAAAAACATCAAGAGACTCTTACCTAGATTCACTGGAGGTTTTTTTTTTAAGTAAACATTTTTAGATATGAAGCCACACTCTTCCTTAGTATAATTCTGTTTAAGTTTATGGACTTAAATGAACTGGGCCCAGAGTGCTATTTGATCCTCAGTTATATGCCTAATGTCCTTGCCAGCGTTCAAACTTCACTGTAGTGGGAATGAGGGGCATGCAATAAAATGCCTTGGATACTGAAAATGAAAGGGAGGTCTCACAATGAAAGTCGAGTAGATAATAGAATTTTGTCTACTTGTGGAAGGAGAGGAGCCAGCCTTCGGTTACTATTTCAGCTTTGTGGACTCCTATGTTCCCAGGTAGCATGAGTATTTACTTTTTTCAAATCTAACACCAAAGTGAGCTATAAAATGCTTGCAGAAATAATGCTGTTGGCAACAGCAATACTGCTGTGTCAGTCCATCACCTTTTAGTTGTTGCCCTCATTGGGGCTAAATGCATTGGTAAACTGAGTGGAATTTAACCCTATGTGTGCAGCCCTATTAACTTTAGTGGAGCTGTAGAAGTGGAGGCAGAAGCTAGCCTTATACATTTAAAAATTAGGCTACTTTCAGAGTAACTGATATGTAAATAGTTGTTAAGCTGCTGCTAATTGTTTATTGTAAACAAAAGTTCATTAACACTGTAAAAGGAAATTGTAATTTTTCTCAACTCTAGTCAAATAACATCTGAAGAAATAACAGATTATTTGCTTTCTAAGTGTAATGCCATCAAACCAGTCATGATGTAGTATTACTGAACTTTCCTAGTAGAAGGAAAAGGAGCAACTAATGGCTTAATTTCTAGATGTCCACCGTTCCAGACACAACAAATCTCTAATGTATTTTGTCAAGTACATGTGCTAGTCAATTACTTCAGAAAAGGTGAGAGCAGAGTATGCCTTTGTGGAAACACTTTTCTTTAGAAATTAGTAGTTTACCGATCTGTGATCACAGATAAATAATAATGAATGCCTGCTTCCTTGCTGACTGTGTTCTGCCAAACACCAAGACAAAAATACCTTTTGATTTTTTAAAGACTTTTACTACTGACCTTATTCTAAATATAGGTGTTTAAGACAGTTTTGTCCAGTGCTTCCTGCTTTCCACAAGCTCTTAGAGCTTCATATACCTTTGAATAATATGCACATCATTTAGATATCAAAGCTGAGCATACTGATTTGAACGTCTAAACCAGCAGCAAGACGACTGATTATTTGTAGTGGGTTTCTTTTCTTATGCCAAGGCAAAGGTGTGTAGGTATCAAAATGGAAATCAAAAAACCCACTGCAATTAATAGAAAGACTTGTGTTTTGGGTGTTAGAAACTGGAATTTATCTCAACTATGCTGCTAGAATATTTTAAGACCACCACATTTTCTTTAATGTGCTCTTTATTGAACCCTTGTCTGTACGACTGGTATGTTCTCGCAGCTGAGCAAAAATGCTTCTGTTGATTCTTTTCCCTACTTAGTGGTTTCCTGGGTTGTATACAGTGCTCGTTCAGTTCTAGAGAAGACTGTAATTTGATAGCCATGGCTAGCTGTAAGTAAATTTTATAA